>NW_027530999.1:311108-782722 GCF_008692635.1 Crocuta crocuta | reverse complement strand
ACTGTCTTATGAAGAAATTTTTTAACAGATCCATTCAAGAATATTTAGGAGAAGGTACTTTGTCCAGATTTAGTGAAGATACATGTTACATGTTGATTTGTAGGTTTTTATCTGATAGGAATAAAAATAATCATTGTCCAGGTGCAAAGATAAAACTTAGGGATATAATTTATTGCCTTGTAGGCATTATGTATCTATTAGAAAATTCATTTCATTATTTTGTGTGACTGACTATATAACTCTCCATTTTCAGATTCTCCTTTTTGTACCACCTTACTATCTTGCTGGTTATCTGATTAATTACTAAATTAAATAAAATAGTTGACAATGTTCATTCTATATTTGCATATATGTTGTGTTCTTAACTTTTGGGGAATGGTGACAGATAGTCTGTAGTATGACCATTGTTGCTATTGCTGGGACCAAGCAACATCTGCTGAGTTTGCAATCTGGCTGAATACTCCTGAAACTGCCATAGATTCTCCTGCAGCCCAGGGTTGACAGCTACTGCTGCTGGATGCACCACCAGAAAGAAAAAAAAATAATAGCTCTCCCTTGCTCCTAACTTCTCAGCCCTTTTGTTCAAGGTCACCAAAGGAATTTGTCAAAAGAGTCTAGAAGCTGTAGACTTCTTGCTAACTATGATTTTGGGAAAAGCATGGAGAACGTTTGCTGTAGTATCATGAAGAGGAAGAAATGGAGATGAGAGTGAAAAGGAAAATAACTGGCACAAGGGAAAATTAAACGCAGATGGAAGGTGGCACTAAAAATACCCCATATATGATCTCTAAAGTAATAAATCCCATTTAACAAGAAATGTGGATGAAGAGAAGTTAACTCACTGAAGATCACACAGCTGTTAGGTGGTAAAACTGGGATTTGGACATGGGCTTCACTCTACCATTGATAATTTACTCATTATGTTACATTGCTTCCCTTTTAAGGTGGAGGACAAACACAAGTAGCTGGCAGTGCAATATGGCAGTAAGTATTTAGAAGATTAAAGAACTTATAGAGCCAGGGTGATGGGGATCCAGAAACTAGCAATATTTGGAAATTAGAGCAAGCAGGTAAATTGTTCCCATCCTTCAGTCTGAAAATCAAATTCCAATTCCAAGCCTTAGAAAACTTAGGAGGAAATGAAGGGAGAGTGGGGGAAATGAGGTATAAATTTCTAAATAGAGATGCAGTTCCAGAACAAGCCAAGAGTTTTTTATTGGGTGGGTCATAGGATCAAGGTTAGAACACTACAGCGTACAAGTTAAAAGATCCAGTTAACTATTTGAAGTCCACGTAAAAAAATTTTCAGGGGATATCATATTTGCATTCTAGATGCTTTTCCCCCTTCCTGTCATTGTTCTGTAGTGATTAAGGATGAGATAAACTCAGATGACTGTTTGTTCTTCAAAAGAATTGGAACTGAAGGTCTTCTCATCACTTGTCTGATTTCTGCTAGTATAAGAGGAACTCTGAAAGAATGTTCTTAAATTAAAATACAAAAGAATGTTGGCAGAACCATTTTTGAAATTCAACCTAAGAGAACACTTATCAAAGAGATCTCTTATCACTTATTTATCATTCACTCACTCGTTAATTCATCTAAAAACATAAATTAGCCACTGAACTAACTCTTGGGAATACAAAGATGAATCAAACTAATTCCTTGCCTTCAAAGTGCTTACTGTCCAGAGAAGGGTAAAATAGGTATAGACAGCTTTCTGCAATATGAAGCAGAATTAAATAAATAAACAAATAAAGAATTCCAGGAGAAGAAACCATAGTGTCTCAAATTCTCACTAAGGGGTGGCAGGGGTTTATGGAAGAGGCTGTTTTGTGGTGGCTCTTAAGGCAGGGTCATACTATTTATATGAAATTTGTGTTCTGTTTAAAATTTTTTTAATATTATGAGGACACCAGCAAATGTGAATATACCTTCTCTGCTTACCTGCTGTTTTGTGCTTTTAAATTTATATCCCTGTCCAACACCCAACATACTCACACAGATACACATGTTTGTATTTGGACTTGAAATATCGAATAAGGGTAAGTTGAAGTGAGATGAAGAGATGATGGAGATGACCAGATGTCTTGTACTTTTTGCTTCATACAATATTATTTTCATGGATATTTTTAGGACAAGTATGAACTACCTTATATTAAATTATCTGTTTTTCTTTTTCTTTTTTTAACTTAAATTTTAGTTAAAATAAAGTGCAATGTTTGTTTCAGGAGTAGACTGATCATCACTTATATACAACACCCTGTGCTCATCATATCTAGTGCCCTCCTTAATTCCCATCACCCATCTAGCCCATCTCCCTCCATCAACCTTCAGTTTGTTCTCCATCATTAAGAGTCTCTTGTGGTTTATTTCCATCTATTTTCTCCCCTCCCCTTCTCATATGTTCATCTCTTTTGTTTCTTAAATTCCACATATGAGAGAAATCATATGGCATTTGTCTTTCTATGATTGACTTATTTCACTTAGCATAATACATTCTAGCTCTGGACCCAGAACTATATGGCCAACTAATCTTCAGTAAAGTGGGAAAGCATATCCAATGGGAAAAAGACAGTCTCTTCAACAAATGGTGCTAAGAAAACTGGATGGTGACATGCAGAAGAATGAAACTAGACCACTTTCTTATACCATACTCAAAAATAAATTCAAAATGGATGAAAGACAAGAAATGGATGTGAGACAGGAAACCATCAAAATTCTAGATGAAAATATAGGCACCAATCTCTTTGACCTCACCTGCAGCAACTTTTTACTAGACACATTGCTGAAGGCAAGAGAAAGAAAAGCAAACATAACTTTATGAAGATAAAAAGCTTCTGCACAGCAAAGGAAACAATCAATAAAACTTAAAGGCAACCTACAGAATGGGAGAAGATATTTGCAAATGACATATCTGATAAACACCATGTTGAGTATGATAAGTTCTTTATAGACTTTAGGTACTATCAAATAACCCAGTTAAGAAATAGTCAGAAGAGGGGCGCCTGAGTGGCTCAGTCAGTTAAGCGTCCGACTTCGGCTCAGGTCATGATCTGGGTTCAAGCCCCACTTCAGGCTCTGTGCTGACAGGTAGCTCAGAGCCTGGAGCCTGTCTTCGAATTCTGTATCTCTCTCTTTGACCCTCCCATGCTCTCTCTCTCTCTCTCTCTTTCTCTCTCTTTCTAAAATAAATAAAACATTAAGGAAAAAAAAAATAGTCAGGAGATATGAATAGACACTTTCCCAAAGAAGACATCCAGATGACTAGCAGAAAAGATGAAAAGATATTCATCAGGGACATACAAATCAAAACCACAATGAGATACCACTTCACACCTATCAGAATGGCTGAAATTAACAACATGAGAAATAACAATTTTGGTGAAGATGCAGAAAAAGGGGAAGCCTTTTGCACTGTTGGTGGGGATGAAAACTGGTGCAACCACTCTGAGCAGTATGGATATTCCTCAGAAAACTAAAAATAGAACTACCCTATTATCCAGCAATTGCACTATTAGGTATTGATCCAAAGCATACAAAAATACAGATTCGAAGGGGTACATGCACCTCAATGTTTATAGCAGTATTATCAATAATAGCCAAGTTATGGAGAGAGCCCAAATGTCCATCGATTTTGGATGAATAAGGATGGATAAGAATGGATAAGGAAGATGTGGTATATGGTACACACACACACACACACACACACACACACATACACACACACACACTGGAATATTATTCAGTCATCAAAAATAACGAAATCTTGCCATTTGCAATGGTGTGGATGGAACTAGAATGTATAATAAATTATCTTTCTTTTAAAAATATTTTTTTAAGGTTTGTTTACTTTTGAGAGACAGAGACAGAGCATAAGAGGTGGAAGGGCAGAGAGAGAGGGAAACACAGAATCTGAATCAGGCTCCAGACTCTGAGCTGTCAGCACAGAGCCGGATGTGGGGCTCGAACCCACAAGCAGTGAGATCATGACCTGAGCTGAAGTCGGACTTAACCGACTGAGCCACTCAGGCACACCAATAAATTATCTTTCTAAATAATAGCTCCCCTTTTTGAATCCAGAACACTACAATTCTTACATGGAGAGCATGGCAAGACTAGGGGCTGAGGAAAGGAAATGGCAGTATATTTTTGGAGCAAAAAGTTATGGAACTTGAGGTTATGTTGGGTCCTGAATGCTTGAGTACTCAAAAGCTTTTGGCTGAAAACAATAGAAAACTACTTAATCTGGATTAAGCATGGAGGGAATTTATTATCCAAAGTAACTGAAAAGTCCAGGGGAGGTGTCTTTTTCTGGCACACCTGAAAACAGGTGCTTAAACATTAACTTCGAAAATATTTTTCTCTTCATTTCTTGCCTCTGCTTTTCTCTAGCTGGGCTTATTTTCAGGCATGAAAATGAAACGGACAGCCACAAGCAATACCCTATTGGGTTAGGAACTCCTGTAGAAAGAAAGCTTTTCATTCCCCCCAATTCTATCTAGCAAACGTCCCACATCCAGCTGTCTTTGGCCTGACTTCTGCCATGTCCCCTTCTGTGATGAATCACTGGTTCTAGGAACTCTGAGGGCTATGATTTGCTATGTCTACTTCATTTTCCCACCTCTAGAGCATCTTCCTGTGAGAATTGGAAAGGAGAAAAAGTTTGAGGGATATGCTCAAGGCTGTTATCAGAAAAAGGGGAAATGGATTATGGGCAGGAAAATACTAACAGAAAAGTCATGCTAAGGGATTTGCATATGTGAGGACCGAGGGCATAAAATCTTTTTTAAGCCCTTAGCATGAGTGAGAAATGAGAGGATCCAGCTAACGACACCAACTACAGTGTGGGGAAACAACTGGCTGTCTGCGTGAGTAACAAAAATGACCTCAGAGACCACAGTAGATGATGAATTACTCATAAGAAAACACCTCTCTGGCTGTTTTTAAGAGAGTGAAAAGAATCCATATTGCAAGATACAAATGTGTAATCTCAAAGTAGCTAACTTTCTCATGTGGAGATCCTTAATTATTGGGAAAAGAAGAAGAAATGTACCCAGTTGTGCATGCAGATGACCCAAAGATCCACTATCATTAAAACATGTAACTCTTTTTTCTTTAAATTAATTGGTATGTGCTCTGTTTGTCTATGAGCAGCAACTTATCTTCCTAGAATTTTGTTTCTAGTTCCTTCTCCTTCCCCTTCTCCACCCCACCCCTATTATTGAGTCACTAACACAATATAGTTTTGTTGTATAAGGTAGAGGCTTGTTATGTGAGTGTATGCTCCCATTTGTCATCTGCCTTATCGTGAATTTTGAGCCCATGTCTTTATCACCTTGGTTTCAGATTTATAGTTTCTTCTCTGTTTCCTAATGTTGGTTTCAGTACTGGAAGCCTCTTTATTGTAGGGGGCTAAGAACTGTGTATCTGCAAAAGCATTTCTCATTAGTGACTGTGCCAAAAACAAGTCTGAAAGACTGAAATGCACCACACATGATTATGGGATAGAATCTGGGCTCATCTATTGCCTCACCATACCCAATGCCATCACTACTATCTCATCAGATAAGATGATGGTTCATTCACAATTGGTGTAATTTTACTACTCATCACAGTTTAGGACATACAAAATATCGCCTGTTACCTAAATTAATTACAGGGGGATGAATACACCATGCTCACACTTTTAAATTCTTCATTGACATGATTTTCTTTCTAGATACTTGTTGTAGAGGGGAAGTGGGATAGAATGACATGAGCTTCAAGAATCCTTTCATCATTTCTAACACTGAAATTCCAGTGTAAATATGATTCTATGAGTTCATATTAAAAATCTAGCTTCACTTATTCCTCAGTGAAAATCTATAATACCTCCTTGCCACAACTAAGGTGTTACTGTTTTTTTTGAAAATATACCACAGAATGCTTACTGGAGTATCATGAATAATTAAAAATAAATTTGTCAAAATAAATGAACATATTTTGCTTTGTGAGCTATTATCCTTTACTTTTTAGTCATATTTCTATATGATGAGTTGTAAAATAATATGCAGTAATGCTCCTTGTTATTAATTATAAATGGCAAGTGGATGCCATCCAACATTTTATATCCTATTAGTTTTGACCTCAGTTCTGGTTCCAACTTTGCTTTTGGACAAGTTTTAACTTCTCTGAGCCTCAGTTTCCCTTTGCAAAAAAACTGTAGCTGTTATTAATTCCTCAGCAGATATGGCAGGATATTCTGAAGATTTATCACAGAAATGCAGACTAGATAATTTTGCTAAAGTATAAACCACATATAATTTTAAATTATAAAGTATATGCAGCTATAGGATATGGTTGAATGCAGGACAAAAACTCTTTAAGGGAAAATGTTTGGTCTACTTTGTTTATAACAGTGCCTGATACTCAATAAATATTGGTAAATGAATGAATTAATGACTATTCCTGAACTACCTAACACTGGGCCCATATTATGGATTAAATTGGGTCCCCAAAAATGATATGTTGAAGTACGAAATGTGGGACCTCAAAATGGAACTTTATTTGGAAATAAAGTCTTTGTAGATATGATCAAGTTAAGATAAGGTTGGACCCTGATCAACTGATCAACTGGCTAGTGTCCTAATAACAAGAGGGAAATTTGGATTCAGAAACAAGGATACCATAAGAAGACAGATGCAAAGATTAGAGTGATGCATTCATAAGTCAGTGACTGCTAACAACTACCATGGGCTAGAAGAGTCAAAGAAGTGTTCTCCCCTTGAGCCTTCAGAGAGATCATGGTCCTGATCACACCTTAATTTCACACTTCTACCCTGAGAAAGAACATATTTCTGTTGCTTTAAGCCACCCAGTTTGTGGTACTTCATTGGCAGCCCTAGAAAACTGATATGGCCAGGATCACAATCAATGTTGCAATGTCTGTGAAGATCTAGGGGATCACCATTTGATCTCGGTCTTCATATTTAAAAATTTTACTTTGGAGGGGCAGCCTGGGTGGCTCAGTCGGTTAAGCATCTGACTTCGGCTCAGGTCATGATCTCACAGTTTGTGAGTTCGAGCCCCACATCGGGCTCTGTGCTCACAGCTCAGAGCCTGGAGCCTGCTTCAGATTCTGTGTCTCTCTCTCTCTGCCCCTCCCCAGCTTGCACTCTTGTCTCTCTCTCAAAAATGAATAAATGTTAAAAATTTTTTTAAATTTTATTTTGGAGAGAAGTTGATGGACTTATATGAATGCCTGGAATAATTTATTATAATGGAAGTTTCTTTATTATTGTAAGGGAAAACAGCAATATCTAATAAGCATTAGTAGTAATTATTCTGTTTTAGACAATACAATCTTAAGCTTACATAACTGTCTAAATCTTCTTCTGTTTTCTGCCAATCACTTTCATCTAAATCATTTCTCAACATATGCTACTTAGATGTTAACAGACATTACTATACTATACTATACTTAATATAACATAACATGACATAATATAATACAGTTAATAAATACAATTAATAATAATATAATATAATTAACATAACATAATATAATAATCACCAAAATATATATGGTCTATTATTGCATAAGTTATATTTCCAGATACCTGCCTTTTCTGAGAATATTCTTCTTTGCTATTTATAACTTTCTGGCTACAGTTGATTATTTGCATAGTTTGGATCATTAACTACTACTTGTCTGTAAAGCCTAAACTTGATGTATTAATAGGCTATGGTGTAACTACATCTCAAAATCTTTAGTACGCACATAGAGATTTAAAGACTGGAGTAGCCTTCTAAGAGAGATTACTTTTGATCCACAGATTTTATGGGACAACATAAATGACTGTTGCATCTGTTATGTGGATATGATTGAATCATATATGATTGCATTTGTTGTTAAGGCAATTAATTTTAAGCTCTATATCAACAATTCTGCAATCATCATTGAGATACAAACTTTCCCTCTTTTCTCAATGATAAAAACATGATTTTATAAACATAAAAAACCCGTGATTCAGAAGTCATTCTTATGAGTTACTACCAACCTTTCAACTCAGTCTTGAAATAGAAGCACATACCTTATATTAGAATATCCCCAAAGAACAGCTTTCTCTCTGAAAAGGCACTTCTGAATTATTATACAAATATAAAAAGTTTTCCGCAGGTTCATCATAGGACAAAATTTATAGAAATCTCTTCTACCTGGATATCCAATTAATATTCAACTACATTTCAAATATGCCAAGATTTGTCATGAATTATTCACTGTTTTAGATTTCTATAATCTCCTTACTTTCTTTGAAATGCGTACTATAAATCTTGCTCTGATTTCTCGTTTTTGATATAACTTCTTTTATTAAAATCACTTTTCTGCTTTAGCTTTTTCCAAAAAGTAAAGAAAGTATGATGATTTGCTAAAATTAGAAGGAAGCTTTTTAAAAAATCTCAAAATGCCTTAAGTCACACAAAGTTGTTTTTTCTTATGTGTGTAGGTGCCAGTATTGTGTACTGGAATTTTATTTTTAAATTTTTGTGCATAGGATTGTCACAGGTCTGCTAAAATATGTTAGGTTTCAATTAATTTGTCAGAAAAACAACAATCCCCATGCCAATATCAAGGCTGACCCAATTAAACTCCACCAAAAACATAGCATATTATTGTATTTTTGTCCCAATAAACATCAAATAGTGGTAAGGCTTTCTTTTTTTTCATGTTATTTTGGAGTTATCTATGTATCTATATACCTGGAACTCTAGACCATGCATTTGTGAAAGATATTTCATTTAAAAAGGGAGCAATGACAATATCAGATATAGTGGGAAGAGTATTTTACAACTTGCTAATATGAGTTTTGGTTTACCATTTAAAATAAACACTGCCTTAATAATATTTGCTGCAATGCTATCCTTCAAAGAAACACTAGCAGCATTTATATTTTGGCAAGAGAATTATGACAAAAATGTTTGGGAAATCATTTGAACGGTGTCTCCAATATAATTTTTTACCTTTTGTTTTATCTAATCAATGCTGAAATAAATGAACTTCTGCTTCATTTCCTCATTGTTTGAATCATATCAATAGATCAAAGAAATTAGAGATGTTTTGATTAAACTATTATTTTGCCTGAAAAACATAATATTCCTGGTAAATTTTTTTAAAAAAATATTAGAATTTAGCAAACTGGATTTTAAAAACTAATGGACTTTGGATACAGAAAAAAAACTCAACTCATTTGATCACAAGAGTAATAGTGAAAGATACATTATGGGGATGTATTTTTGTAAGACTTTTTTTGTTTTGCTTATAAGAACTTTTCCATTAAATTAATTGTCTATCCTTAAGTCACCTCTGTTTTATCATTTCTGTTGCTTTCCTATAGTATATGACTATATATTCAAAATGTACACTGCTTAAAGGTTATAAGCATAGTAAACACAAAGGCAAAATTTATCACATCTAGTTCCTAATTGTTAACCTGATTTTACAAGTATACATTCCCAGTAACAGGTGGAGGAGTATTCTTCAGGGATTTTGAGGAATACTCTCCAATTCTTCATTCTAGCATATCCTACGTCAAAATCCATTTATCCTTTATGTTGCCTTTTTACCTGGTGTTCCTTGATTGTCAGTCTGCCCCATTTGACCTTTTCTTATCTTTATAAAGCCTCCCAGACTTAAATATGTTTAAGTAACTTGCCTAATGTCAAAAAGCCTAGTAAGTGTTGACACCAGTATGACTAATACCTAACCTCTTACTCTTTCTACTATTTCAAAAACTACTCCAGCAAGAGTGATTCCACATACACTAGCGTTTGTTGGCTGTTAAAAGTAAATATGTTATAATAGTACTTCTCAAACTTTCATGTATGCACAAATAAGGTAGGAATCTTTTTAAACCACATATTCTGATTCAGGGGATCTGGGTGGGACTTGAGCTTCTGAATTTCTCATGAGCTTCCAGGGGATGCTAATGTTGCCATACTTTTAGTAGGAAGGCCTTGTAAGACCTAACAGGGGTTGGATGTTGTTAGTTGGTCTATTATCAAATTTTGTTCGCTACTTTTCCTACAAACACTCCACAGTTTTTAGTGTATATTATCTTATTCGCTGTTAAATATTTAAAAATGATCACAATGAGTCAAACATTTTGGATTTGTTACTATAAAAGAAATGAGACTCAAATAAATTAATTCAGTATTATTAGCCAATTTGTCAGTTCCTTCTGTCTTTTTTTTCTTTTGCAATGGAACTAGTGGAGACATCACTAATAAAATAATAAAATGAATTGAGTATTATCTACTTCAATAGGTCATTTTCTCAAGAGGGACAGTGGTGACCAAGTGGACTTGTGAACATGTGCTGTCTCCTGCTCCAACACATTTATCCAGATGAAAACAGGTACAAGGAATATGAATAGCCTTGAAGGAGATGCAAATCATCATAGGGGAGACAGAAGAGCAGGTATGAAGGTAGGGAAAGGGCTATTCTCAAAGAAGCATAGGGTGAGAGCAGGTAAAGGTTGGGGGGAAGTGCTTTAAGAACCAGACAAACCTGAGTTGGAATGATGGCTTACTATTTACTGGACACATGACTTTGGGCATGTCATTTATCTCAGCCAAATTTAGTTTTCTAATCAGTAAACATTTACCTTACAGTGTTGTTAACATTAAAACAATAATGGATGTAAAAAGGCCAGATACATCATAGGCAAGTCACAAATTGATATTCTTTCGCTCTATCTGTCTGAAGGTGAGCTGCTAAGTGTTGATTTTATGACACAGCCTTAAGGGGGTTTCCCCAGCTTTTTATTTTGTGCCCCCCTTCCTGGAGTTTCTGTCTAGTTGTCCCCAGCAGCAAAAGTTATTTTAAAGTGGGGTCCAGAGGGATTAATCCAATTATAGATAAGTCACTCTCATGGTATCTGGGTTATCCAATGTCCCACTTACATTTACACATACATTATGATACTCTGGGTCATAAATATTTCACCAACTAATGCATTTGCGACTGGGCCCATCCTATAGCCATTAAATCAAGTCTTTTTGGTTTGGTCAAAAAGCATTACTTGACATACTTTGTGCAAAATAAATTTTGCATTTGTTTACAGTGTAGAGAGAAGCCATAATGAGTAAGTAAAAATCTGAAAGTAATGAATTCCATTTTTTAAAAGTAGATCCTTTGGTGAATTTCTTTTAGCATTTGACATTTAGAATCTATAGTAATATTTAGTGTTAGCAAGGTTTCTCAGCACCAACCTCTGCTTTCTCAAATCTATGGTAACTGAAGGTAGTCCTTCAGAGTTCTTTTGGATGCCGTTGTAACTGATAAGCAGTGGGGCACAAAGAGGGTGGAGGTAAGAAGTTGGTCTAGGAGTCATCAGTATGCTCACTAACATAGCAAAGTAATTTGAGATTTCTGAGAGATACTATTTGGGAAGATAATGGATGCTTTTTGGCTTCTGGATTAATGGGTTTGAAGTAGCATAACCTTTCTCAGGAGATATATCCAGTTCTATGTGGAGAAGGCACCAGGATCCATTAGAGCTTATTGTCTGTGAATAAAGCATGTTTTCTGGGTATCCAATAGCCTAGTAAATACAAGCACTTAAAAAAAATCCTACCTCTAATTCATTGATTTCTCCACTTCCTTTATATCCATATTCCCTACCTTCCTTCTTCTCCATGATTATCTAGTTTGAATTCCACAGCCCAATACCACTATTAGTCCCTCTTCAATCACCTCTCTCTGACCAAACCCCACCCTGAATGAATGAATCCTTCATTCATCTTTGCTGAGCCTTCACCAAAACAGCTAAGTAGATGGCAGAGCAAAATGACACACCCAGACAGACTTACATTGTTCATTTCCTTCATCTGAGTCCTTGACACTGCCCAGAAATCTGTTCTTACAATAAGCTTGATCATCTATCCATAGCAACTAGCAGATCATAACTTTTCTCTTCTTCTTTGATCTCTCCTCCTCTCCTCCTGCCATGGCCATTTTCTGCTAATGACATTCCCTAAGACATCCTAAAGAAAATAGAAGTTATCAGATACAAGCTTCCTTATGTTCACCAAATCTACAATGTATTTTCCTCTTCCATTCCCATTCCCTTTTTCCTGGATGGTCCCTCTTATGGGCTGAATTGTGTCCTTCCAAAATTCTTATTTTGAAGTCCTAGCCCCCGGTACTTAGAATGTGACTATATTTGGAAACAGAACGTGTTTTTTTTTTTTTTTTTGGAAACAGAACGTTTAATGAGGTAATTAAAGTAAAATGAGATCATATGGATGGGCCCCCATACAATATAACTGGTGTCCTTTCAAGAAGAGATTAGGATACAGATCAAGGAGTGCCCATGTGAGAACACAGTGAGAAGGCAGCCATTTGCAAGCCAAAGAGCAAGACCTTAGAAGAAACCAAACATACTGATAGCTTAATCATAGACTTCTAGTCTCCAGAGCTGTGAGAAAATAAATTTCTGTTGTTTCAACTACCCAGTCTATGGTATTTTGGTTTGAAAGCCCTAGCAAACTAATATAGCCACATTTAAGACCCAGATTAAATGTTTCTTTCTCAAAGGGAAAGACATCCCAATATAAATTAAGCCTCACTATTATATTTTGAACATACTGTATTTTTCTTCAATGCATTTATCACAATTGGCAATGATATATTGATTTGTTTACTGTGTATCTTCCTTAATAGATTTTAAGATCTTGGGTAAAGGGTAGGACTGGTGGCAGCATCAAGGGATGGTAAGATGGTTATCCCTCTTACCTCTGTTATCTGTTATCTCCCTATGCTTATTTGATATAAGTAATTAGAATTTTATTAGTACTATGTCAAGTGTTGTGCAGAAAGAAAAGACTCAAGACAAGTTTCTTGCCTTAATTTCAACCAGTTTTTACTTATAAGTCTCTTTTACATAGAAATTGTAAACCAGATTCATGTCTATAATTCACTGCTATATTCCTAGTACCTAGCACTGTACCTGGTATACAACCCTTGATCAATAAATCTTTTTGGAAGGGAGGAAGGAAGAAAGGAAGGAAGGAAGGAAGGAAGGAAGGAAGGAAGGAAGGAAGGGAAGGAAATAGTTGTGACTGTAAGGAAAACCAATTACCTACCAATAGAGACATCAGATATAGCTGCTGTGAAGTGAGTAGACAACTTTCCATTTAGGAGTTTCCATTTAGGGTTCCATTTTTTAAATGTTTGTTTATTTTTGAGAGAGAGAGAGAGAGACAGAGTATGAGCAGGAGAGGGGGCAGAGAGAAGATACAGAATCTGAAGCAGGCTCTAGGTTCTGAGCTGTCAGCACAGAGCCTGATGTGGGGCTTGAGCCCACAAAATGTGAGATCATGACCTGAGCCTAAGTTGTATGCTTAACTGATGGAATGACCCAGGCTCCCCTAGGACCCCATTTTTAGCATGGAGTCTATGAATAGGATATCAGCAGATCTATTAAATTCCTGTGATTACAGATTCACTGAGGGATCTGGAGTTTCATTAGGTAGCTGGGTTGCCTGGTTCTTCCTACTGTTTTTACATCTGACTATATTATAATTTATTAAGCACTGTGATGACTTATTTTATATGTCAACTTGACTGGGCCATGGGATGTCTAGATATTTGGTTGAAACATTATTCTGGGTGTGTCTGTGAGGCTGTTTGTGGTTGAGATTAATATTTAAGTTGGTAGAATGAGTAAGGCAGATGGCCTTCTCCAATGTGGTTGGGCATCACCCAATTCATCTAGGGCCTGGAGAGAACAAAAAGGTAGAGTAAGAGAAAACTTGCTGTCTCTGACTGTTGTCAAGCTGGGACATTAGTTTTCCTCTAGTCTCTAGCTTGCTGACTATGAGCCTTGGACTTCTCAGCTTCCATAAGTGTATAAGCCAATTCCTTACAATGAATCTCATTGTATATATCTCTAAATCTATATTTACCTATATATCTATATATTATTATTACATAAATATTTTATGAATAAAATATTCCTTCTGTTTCTCTGGAGAACCCAGACTAATACAGGCACTTAGCAGATATTTATGGACTCTTATAAATGAAAAGAGAAATTAGAAACCATTTTACTCTTCAAACCAATTAAATATGATAGTCATTTGAGTGAGTTCTTATAATTTGAAATAGATTGTACAAAGTCTGTGTTTGCCAATGCAACAATGATTCTTGGGAATTTTATGTGGAATGTTCCATGTATGCATTTCCATGTTTCTCCATAGTGAAGTTCCCAGATTTTTATCAGTTCCTTTTTAACTTTTTTATTATGAAAAATTTTAAATATATACAAATATAGAGATAACAGTATTTTAAACCCCCATGTGCCCATCACCTAATTCAACAGTTATTAACTCATTACCAATCTTATTTTATCCTCCTCACCCTGATTATTTTGAAACAAATCCCAGACCTCATATCATTTCATGAAAAAATGCCAAACAGCTAATTTACAAATACATTTTTAGAACACAATCCTCTACTGATTTGAGGATTGCCTGTTTTTCCATCTTGAGTTGAATAATAGATTTATTAATTTTCTATTCTCTTTTTCTTATGTACATCCTTCTGTGTATGGTAAAGAAATGAATCACTCTGCCAACTACTTTAGCCACATTATTTTATTTTGGTAGACTATTCTGAGTAAAGAGTAAAACTTTGCTTCTGTTATGAAATATGTGACTTTGGGCAAGATTTTAGTTATCTTTGTCTCAGTTTCTTCATCTCTAAAATAAGAAAACACTTGAGGAGTGTCTGTGACCTGGCACTCATTGTAATAATAATATTGGCTATTATTATTATTTAATGTGAGAACTGGGGCTACACTAATGCAGGTGAAAGTGATGACTCATGAGTTCTTGTAGTAACTCCAATAGCCGAGTACATAGCAGGTGCTCAGAAAATGCCACCAAGAAGCAAAGAAGTCACCTTTTCCTCTTTCCATCTTAGAGAATGCCAGGTGTCCTCGCGTACCCTTATAATACCTTTCTCCTGTGTCAAGGGGATAACAGTGCAGATTGATCCTCTCTCTAATGGTGCGCAGAGTCTCAGCTTACGCCTGGTGATAAATAATGAAACAAGCTAACAGATCCTGCCTGCAGTCAATTATCACAATTCTATGTTCCTTAGTCTTCCAAGGGGCCCTCAGTAGGGACTTATGTAGCTATAGAAATGAGAGAAAAATGGAGAAATAAAAAAAAAAAAACAATTCCATCTGTCAAAATGGTGATGGATGCTGTCCAAACCTGTGAACAAAACCTGAAGTGTTAATTCTATGCACTGCTGATGCCTTTAATTATGTAACTTTGACAGATGGAAAGATCGTTATGCAGTTTTTATTTAAGAAGCTCATGCAACTGTAATTTTTGTGCCAAGGGTAATCAGTCACATTAAAGAATTTGCCAGAAAGTAAACTCTACCTTATTTATAGCTTACTAGGTCCTAATTATGCTTCATAAGTGGACAGTCATATAATAAGATGGACACAAAATATACATGACTGCAAATTACTACACGGCAGTTACATGTCAGCACAGGCAATCATTTCAAACCACATAATACTTCCCTGTGAATATGCACTAAACAGACTCTAGATCATACCTTGCTGAGGCAAAATTCCAAAGATCTGAAATGTTTTTCCTTAGTCTTAGCTTTAGAAGGGCCTTCAGAAAGTTACAGAACAATCACTGTTTGCCTTATATATATTCCTCTTAGTCTAATTGCAAGGATTTTCGTCAGACCTTTCTGCTAGTTTCCTGAAGTGCTTTTAGTGTCACCTGCATTGCTGTGTCTCATGTAACCCAGAAATACATCTTAGGATATTTTTAGTTTCTTTCCTCTGTATCCCTGCCTCAGTGAAATTATATTCCACTCATCTCCTCCTCAATCTCCTTATCATGCATGGCCTTTTTCTAAAGAGGAAACCTAGAAATCCAGAACCTGGAGGGGATCTTGGATGTATAATCTGTGTGACTACTAAGCTGTTAAAGCTATCCTTTTCATTCCATGACTAAAGTCTAAGGCTTCATTATCATCAAGTTATTGTAGTTCCATGGCTGCAGCCTCCTTAGTCCTCTCTCTCCTGACTTAACCTTCATACTCTTGAAAGCTGATCTTCTTAAAGCACAATTCTTACACATTTCCCCTGCTCAATACCCTTCAATGGAACACTTGGCTCTAGAATAAAGCTTAAAGCATAGCATGCAAGCTCTTCATGATCTGGTCCCAGACAATCTTGCTACACTTTTCCTTCTGCTTATCAGTGCATACTGTCTGCTATATCTGTATCAGACAGGTACCATTCTCTGATTTCTCTCTTCTAAGCTTCTATTCCTTTTATCTACCTTAAACACTTTTCCAAATCATCTTTGCCTCTTTGAATCCTAGACTTCTTTTCCAGCTGAGGGAAGAGAACTTCTCCAATGTGTTCACTCTCAGTGCAGTTTCAAACACTGGCCATGTATATGGACATTACACTCTTTGGCATTTGGAATATTCTAAATTGCTATTCTTCATTTTTATATTTCAAGTTTTTTCTTTTCTATGTAGTTTGTTATATTTTTAATTACAGAAACCATATATCCATATATTTTATATAATATAAACTAAATTATAAGCTACTAGAGTTTGCTAAATTATAAGATACTAGAGTTTGGGACTCTGATGTAAAATAGTATAACATAAGAATGTGAGAATTAGCCAATAACAGATTAAAACTCTGATCCTGGTACTTGTTAGCTATGTGCTACTGGATCAGGTACCTAAACTCTGTGAACCTCTGTTCCTTCATCTATAAAAAGAGAGATAACAGTCTTTTATCTCAGAGCTGTTGTAAGAGATAAATGGTAAGCTGTTGTAGGACGTAAATGGTATAATAAATTAAATGTGCCCAGTAAATTATAGCTATTAGGATATTAAATTTATCTTGTATCTTCAATGCTGAACACAGTGACTGGCAACTAGTTGGCATTTAATAAACACTGCTTGAAATAAACTGCATTTATGTTAACAGCATTTATATCAGGCTACCACCACTCCTGATAGTCGATAAATAATCTTTCCAACTTAGTTGAGTTTCTTAAAATCAAGGATAAGGTCTGTTTTAAACTTGTCAATGTAAAAAAACTCATATAAACTCATAATTTATTAATAAAATAAAAGTATCTTCAGTTATGAACATGTGGATATCAGTTGGATGTAGACTTTTATGTGTTTAATTAAGTTATGGAAAAGCTTCTTGACAACCCAGTTCAGATGTACCTGCCAACATTGTGAATTGAATACAATAGAAACAAGTGTCACCTAAAGTTCACTAAAAGAAATAGTTGGCCAAGAGAAAAGAAAGTATTAGAAAAGAATGGGGAGAAGGAAAATATCTTCAGAAGTTGGGGAGGGAAGTAGGTATAATGGAGACAGCAAAGACTAAAGATAAATGTTTTAGTTCAATTTTTTACCCATTCATTGTAGATTGCCATTTGTAAATTGAGGAGGTTTAAATAGACCAGAATTTCACAAACTTCAGTCATTTATAAACCACCCCAATGATTTTTGCCATATCTGATGCCATGTGAGCTGTTATTCATGTAATATTTTCTTTAAATTGACTCACTTTTACTTTATTCAAATAAATTTATTATAAAAGGAAATGACATGTCACTGCCATAAATAGAAAACTAGAATCAGATTCTATAAATAGAAAATTACTGTGAAATTAAGAAAAAGAGTTATCTTATAAAAATATATTAGATAAAGTTTCCAGTAAAAGATTTGAGCATGAATCTGAACTTATTTTGTTAAAAAAGGAAACTATCAATGTGAGTTAGATGTTAAAGAAAAATAGCACAAAAATAAGATACCCTCTTTTATGTAGCTCAAATATATTGAAAGAATATTCAAAAAGAAATGGCTTCCTCACTGGGTCACTCATTGTTAGTGATTACCATGCACCTATTCCTTTGCACTCGGCATGTTATAGACTATTGGCTACGTTCCTCACATTCAATCCATCACTACTTAACATGTAGTGAACAAAGCAAGAAATGAAAAGTTTGTACCAAAGTTTATAACCTAGTGTACAGTATGACAAAATACTTATGGTTACATAATAGTTTTGTTTTCTATTTATAATTTCATCTGACAATTTTAAATTCTTGATGTGTTTGCAGAATCTGAATAATCTCAGTATTCAGTTGGGCAACCATCACAATACCTACCTTTGGAGGTTGCTTCCCTCTACAAACGAACAAAATATTTATCTCACTTGATAACTGGTGGATAAGAACAAATAGGTATCAACTCTGGAACCAATATGAGTAAGTTCAGATTCAAACTCATCACTTTCTAGGGCCTGTGGCCTTGAGCAAAATTATTTAATTGCATTTATTTCTTGAGTTATGTTGGGAGAGGTCATTGATATGATGTGACTGTTGACTGCCTGTAAGGTGGACCCTGGCACCTGAAGGTTCCTCACTCCTTCCCCTATCCTTGAAATGTGGGTTCCACTTGCCTTCCCTGCTCCCAGATGCTGCCCCAAGGACACAGCCTTGAGATAGTGATGTTGTACTCAGACTATCTGGAAGGTGTATGTGACTGAACCCAAGTAAGGCCTCTATATAAACTTTGAAGACTTGGTGGGTAGGTACAGAGATCTAATCTTGTGGCCTCCCAAGACAAGCCTTATACATAAGTTCTCTTGTTTATTTATTTTTTAATTTTTTATGTTTATTTATTTTTGAGCCAGAGCAAGAGAAAGAGTGCAAGTGGGGGAGGGGCAGACAGAGGGAGACACAGAATCTGACTGAAACAGACTCCAGGCTCTGAGCTGTCAGCACAGAGCCCAACTTGGAGCTTGAACTCACAAGCCGTGAGATCATGACCTGAGCCAAAGTTGGACACTTAACTGACTGAGTCACTCAGGCACCCCATCGTACAAGTTCCCTTGCTTATTAAATGGATCACCTACCAATCTGGAATAGCCTGCCTCTTTCTTCTGTCTCTCTCTGGAATCTATGTCTGGGGGCTAGTTTCAGATTTCACCTGGGAAGTCCCCAAGGAGCTTGTGAATCAACAAGATGGCCGACATATGAAGTTCCTGAACTCCCCTCTTCTACCAACTCTACAACTATACATGAAACAATTCCTTTTGTAAGAAATCCAGAAACTGAGTGACTCTTACACTTTGAGTGAATGAGCACATGAAAATGGGCCACTGCAAGCCACTAATATATCCCTGGAAGGAGCTTGTACACACATCTGTACCCTAGCTTTTCAGCTGCTTTCCCTGGGACAAGTCTCTAATTTGCCTTGTTCCAATAGCCAATGGGACTTCCATTCAAGAGGCCCACAGGATTGTAGCAAAGAAGCATTTCTTTTTTTTTTTTTTTTAATGTTTATTTATCTTTGAGAGAGAGAGAGAGCACGAGCAGGGGAAGGGCAGAGAGAGAGGGAGACACAGAATATGAAGCAGGCCCCAGGCTCTGAGCTGTCAGCACAGAGCCAAACATGGGGCTCGAACCCATGAACCATGAGATCATGACCTGAGCCAAAGTCAGATGCTTAACTGATTGACCTATCCAGGTGCCCCAAGAAGCATTTCTAAACTGGCTATCCCTCCAGGGCTCAGTGCAGAGGAAACAGGCAAAAATGTTTGGCTCTCATAATTTCCCTGAAAGAGGTCTACTTGCATACTTAAAAGCTGCTGCCTGAGGGTCAGACTTCTAATTTAACATATATCTAGGACTAACAGAGATTCTCCCCAGGGACCACGAAAAGTGGCAGATTCCCTTCTGTCTTTTCCATCTAGCCTATCCCAAGTCACCAGTATCTCTCTGGAAAGAGTTTATACAAATGTCTGGCACACCAGCTTTTATGACTGCTATCTGAGGGGTGAGCCCCCAGATTGCATTCAACAGTCTCACAGAACAGTAGCAAAGAAATTCTTAAAGGCTCAGAAACACCTCCTTTCCCCATGGCTATATACCTGGGCCTAGAGCAGGGGGAGCTGGCAAAAATGCCCACCTCCCAGTTTCTACAAGGAAGAGGCCTAACTACATAGTTTCCCAGCTGCTGCCTAAGGGTCAGCTTCCAAACAGCCTACATTTAAGTGCTAACTGCAATTCTTCCCTTTGGGACATTGATGAGTCTTGACATACCATCAACTACTGGTAGCCACTAAGGGCAAAGAAGGCATCTTGGACCATCACAAATACGTATAGAACATTCCATCAAACACCAGCAAAGACACATTCTTCTCAAGTATCCACGGCCAAGCTTGAAATCAGTGTAATGCATCTAGTTTTGCTCTTCTTTCTCAGGATTACTTTGGCTATTCAGAGTCTTTTGTGGTTTCATACAAATTTTATGATAGTTTTTTTCTCTTTGAAAAATGCCATTGTAATTTTGATTGGTATATGCTGAATATTCTAAAAAGCTAATTTCATAGAAATAGAGAATATAATGTTGGTTTCCAGTGGGTGTAGGGAGGGGAAATGGGGTGATAGAGGTCACAGGGTACAAATCTTCAGTTTTAAAAATATGTTCTGAGGATCTAATGTACAGCATAGTGACTATAGTTAATAATACAGTATTGTACACTTGAAAAAGATCTTAAGCATTCTTATGACACATATAAAAAGAGTTCATTATGTTAACTATGAGGTGATGGATATGTGAATTATCTGGATTTTGGTAATCATCCTACTATGTATATCAAATTATCATGCTGTATATTTTAAATACAGTTATATTTGTCAATTATTCCTCAATAAAGTTTAAAAAAAGAACAAAGATGAAGGCAAATCATATATCTGATAAGGGGTTAATAACCATAATATACAAAGAACAAATAACTCAATAGAAAAAAAATAATTCAATTAAAAAACAAGCAGAGGAACTGAATATGCATTTTCCCAAAAAGACATTTAAATGGCCAACAGGTACATGAAAAGATGATCAACATCACTGATAATCAGGGAAATACAAATCTAAATCACAATGAGATATCACTTCATAGCTGTTAAATGGCTATTATCAAAAAGAAAAGAAACAAGTGTTGGCAAGGATATAGAGGAAGGGGAACACTTATGCACTGTCAGTAGGAATGTAAATTGGTGCAGCAACTACAGAAAACAGAATGGAGTGACCTCAAAAAGTTAAAAATAGAACTCGTATATGACCCAGCAATTCTACTTCTGGGTATTCATCCAAAGGATACTGAGGAGATATCTGCTTTCTCATGTTCACTGAAGCATTATTCACAATAGCCAAGGTATAGAAATAACCTATATGTCTGTCAATGAATGAATGGATAAGGATGTGGTATATGTAGAGAATGGAATATCATTCAGCCATGAGAAAGAAGGAAATCCTGCCATTTACAATATGTAGGACCTAGACCACTACCACTAGTGGTAATGGCATACAACTTATGCTAAGTGAAATAAGTCAGACAGAGACAGACAAATACTATATAGTTTCACTTATATGTGGAATCCAAAAACAAAACAAAACAAAACAAACAAAAACAGAAACATACTCAAAAATACAAAGAACAAACTGGTGGTTGCCACAGGGGAGGAGAGTGGGAGGGATAGGCAAAATAAGTAAAGGGGGTTAAGAGGTGCCAACTTCCAGTTATAAAACAAATAAGTCAAGGTGACAGAAAGTACAGCATAGGGAATATAGTCAATAACACTGTAATAGTGTTGTATGGTGACAGATGGTAACTACACTTATGGTGAGCATTGCAAAATGTATATAAATGTCAAATCGCTATGTTGTACACTTGAAACTAAAATAAGATTACATGTTAACTATTCTTCAACTTACAAAAATAGTACAAGTCATAAAAAGCCTGGGGAGGAGGGTAGGAAAGCAGTTTAATTTTAGTTTAGGGCATTATGCTAAGTGAAATAAGTCAGAGAACAAACACTCTATGATATCACTAAATCTAAACAAGCCAAAATTATAGACACAGAAAATAGAATGGTGGTATTCAGGGGATAAGAGTATGGGGGGAAAGGGAATACATTGGTCAAAGAATAAAAACTTCCAGTTATAAGATAAATAAGTCCTAGGGATCTAACGCACAACATAAAGATTATAGTTAACAATACTGCGTTATATACTTGAAAGTTGCCAAGAAAGTAGATTTTAAATGTTCCTACCACACACACACACACACACACACACACAAATGATAATTATGTGACAGTACAGAGGTATTAGTTGATACTATGGTGGTAATCGCTTTTGCAATATACAAGTGTATCTAACCAACATGTTGTGTACTTTAAACTTACACAGTTGTATACATCAATTACGGCTCGATAAAGCTGGAAAAGAATCTCATTTACTTTTATCATTTGAAAAATGAGATTAATAAGTCTCACTTCATATGATTGTTTTAAGAATTAGAGGTAACACATGTAAGAAACTAATACCTAATTAGATTTCAGAATGGACAGCTCATCCTTATGACTGATGTGCACAATAACCTGATAAGGCAGGCAGAGTAGTTATTTCCATTCTACAGATATTGCTACTAAAGCTCAGGGAAGGTCAAAAGAGAAGATCCAATCACTAGTAGGTAGTGACTTAGATTGAAATTTAAGTCTTTTGATTTCCAGCCCAATTTTGTTTCTTCTATCTACTGTGTCTCCTTTCCACCTCACAGCACATGGAAATAGGGAACTGATCTCAAGATGAATGTGTTGAAAGATGAAGAGTTGATGTTTGTGCCTGCTTGCTCTGGTATATCTATGCACTTGAGCCAAGGAATTGGGCAACTGTGAACTAGAAGTCCCGTTGCACTGTTTGCCTAACTTACCTCTGGCATTTACTCCTGGGGGGCTTAAAGTGTAGGCAGTGTCTACTACATCTCTGTTGAGGCACATGTTTTGCCCCAAATATACTGAGCATTTGCATAGTCTACTGCCTTTGTTCCTTTTGTTAGCTCTTTCTGGAATATACTTTCCCATTGCATTCTTGGCCCTGTAAAATGAAACAAAACACTCTACAAAACAAAAACCCTGAGCTCAGATCAAATATGATTTCTTTGCTGTAGCCTGGAGAGCACACATCTGTGTCATCTTTGCATCTGTACTTACACTATCCTCACATTTGGAATGGCTTTCTTTTGCATGTTAGTATTAACTTTCTGTCTGTGAGCTCCTTAAGGGGAACATGTGCATGCCACTTTTGTAACCAGTATCCAGCATGTCATCTGTTAGTATACCGCATGTGTTCTACAAATGACGGTTGATATAAGTTCAATCGATTTTGTTCTTCTGAGAGACAGTAAAGAGTGAAAAAAAATGTAACTTGTCTATATATGGAATAATTAGAGACATCAACAAAAGTGTTTAGCATAACACTGGTTTACTGTGGAGTTGTTATATCGCTGCTATGTCTTTGTTTGCAAATGATATAATAATATGTATATAAATTCATACATCTATTAAAACACAAATAATATAATTTCTATAGCAAGGCAGAGAACACAGATGCTTCTGCTTGAGAATTTCTTAGCATTCTGTGCTTTGCTAAGAAAATAAAAGCTATATTAAGAGTGTTAAGTTGAAATTGCCAGAGTATCCAGTATTGGAGGAAAGTGGTAAAATGTAGTTATGCAAATGAACACAGGAAACTGATCAAACTTACAGAATGAACAAAATAGAATCAACCCAAACTTGCTACTGAAAAATACCATCAAAGTTCTTGCTTTGCTCCCCTGGGTAAATTTTTTTTTTGTCCCTGCAAGCTACCCTGGGACCAAGTAAGAGATAATTCATTTCAAAATGAGAAGGCCTATTTTTGGAGTACTGCCCTGAATTTTTTCTTTTGCCTATAATAATCTATTGTCCTGGATGCCAAAAATAGTGTGGGGCAGGGATTATTTAAAGCTCTTCAGCAGAAGGCAGTAATGCAGCCCGCTGAACTTCTTAGAACAAAAGAAGTTAAGTTTCAGCTAAAAGAAACTGGAGCTATCTATAGCAGTGGACCCATGTAGTGGTACCATCAGTATTTTTGTTTGCCTTTATTTTTATTTTCCTAGAACTGGAGAAGGCCCCCAAAACCAGTCAGAGTAAACATCTGACTTGATAAAATCTAACTGGTAGGGCTTAGTTGGGGAAACTCACCTCAAAAAACAAAAACAAAATAAAGAAAAACAAACAAACAAAAAACCCAAACAATAACAACAAAACATAAGGAACCATTTTTAGTTGGATGATATTGGGGCACCAGGAAAGGCCACTGCTCTTTGTTTAAATATCTTTAAACAGGAGTCCCAATCCTTCTGGGCAACATGACTTTTTCATCAAGAGTCTCAAGAAGCTACAATGCTCTTTGACTAATAAGGGTCTATTAGTTTTCCTATTACTGCTATAAAAATTACCACAAACTTAATAGTTTAAAACAGCATAAATGTATGCTCTTAGAATTCTGGAGGTCAGAAGTCTGAGATCAGACTTACTAAGTATTGACAGAGTAGTTTCCTTTTGGAAGCTCTGGAGGGAGAAATCATTGCTTGGTCTTTTCCAGCTTTTAGTAGCCACTTGCCTTTCTTAAATGGTGGCCCCTTCCCCATCTTCAAAGAAAATCACTCCAATCTCTGTGCTTATCATCATATCGCCTTTTCTGCAATAGGCAAATCTCCCTCTCTTTCTCTTTTATAAGAACAATTGTGATTACATTTAGGGTCCACTTGTCTAATCTCTTCCTCTCAAAATTCACAATTTCTGAGGATTAGGATGTGAAATCTTAGGGGGCAAAAACAGATGCTCTATGTTGAATAAATATACCCTTTCTCCAATGGTGGGTCAAAGGTACAAAAAACCCAAAGAACATATGTGTAACTTGCTATAATATTCTGCTTAAGAGAACTTCTGCTAGAGGGATTGGTTAGGGAAGACCACTGGAAAATCAGAAATTAAAAACAGGGAGGCAGAACAACTAGCCAAAGGGTGAAACTTCTGGTATCTTGAAAGTCATCTTAGGGGAACCCAGCAGGAGAACCTCTGAAGAACCTACCAATTCCATCTATTCAGGAGTCACCAGGTTTAATCATTAATCAGAACCATGGACTGTGGACTTAAGGCAGCACTTGTGACACAAGGGCAGATCCAGGTTTGCTGAGGTACTAAACAGAATTTGAGAAACTTTCTTTGAGAAAAAGAAGAAAACATCACAAATACAAAATTAGCTAGAAGACCTTGGAAGGGGCCTTTGCAAATGAAGAACTCTAAAGTTTGATTTCAGTAATTTTATGGTAATTCTGTGAAGTAAGAATTTTCTGCTCTCTTTCCCCCCTCTCTGTTTCTGTACTCTGACTCCACAAAGATCTAAGACCAAGATTAGCTAGGTAGGCCAGGAAGAAAGAAGCAGATCACCCCCACTAAAGGGCTTTGCTGAAATGGGTAGGGTAGAAAAAGATTTGTGCCTTTGTAAAAATACTAAAGTGTTGACAAACAGATTGAATTTAATATTTAATTAAAGAATTAAGAATGTACTTTTATGACTTAAAAAGACTATAGCACTGTGCATTAACTATGATCAATCAGAAGCATCATGGGTTTTGCCAGGTTTCTATTTATGGGCTAGGGAAAGCTTCTCCCACCAAGTACATTTAAAAAAAAAATTTAAATGTTTATTTATTTTTGAGAGGAGGGGCGGAAGTGGGAGGGGCAATGAGAGAGGGAGACATAGAATCTGAAGCAGGCTCCAGGCTCTAAGCTGTCAGCACAGAGCCTGGTGTGGGCTGGAACTCACAAACTGTGAGATCATGACCTGAGCCAAAGTCAGAGGCTTAACCAACTGAGCCACCCAAGCACCCCCACCAAGTACATTTTAAACTGAAAACAGGAAGTAAAAAGTTGTGGTTTTGATTATATTCCATAAACTGTGCTTGTTCAGTAGACTGGTTATATAGGTTGTGATGAATTTTCCACAACGAGTATGTGCAAGCAGTTGATGTCAGCTTGTCAGGAATATTGTAGAAGGGTTTTAAGCATCTCAAGTGTGGTTCTAGTAAGTGATCTTTAAGGTCATTCCTAGTTCTGATGGAATGGTTCTGGTTCTTCTGTACTACTCAACCACTGATAACAGAGACTTTCCAAAGAAAAGTTTTGACAAGGAGAACGAAAAGCAAGCAAAATGTCAGGAAGATGATGTTAGGTAGAAAGGAATGAATCTAGCAAATGATACAAACGGCATTTGCCCTTCTTCCAAAGGGCAAAATGTTGATTCCCTTTTTAAAAACCTGAAATGCAGAATGAGAATAATAGATGGAATAGATTTGGAGTTTAAAATACTACTGTTGACTTCTGGTTTCTAGTCTGGCACAAAAGGACTTAGAAATTGCCACTCCACTCTAACAAGTAAAAACCTAAACAAACTGAAAAATAAGCACATCTTCTTAGATCCCTTAAGGAAGAAAGGTAAGATCACAGGGCAAACTACTGCCCCCAAACTGGAGAGCCAGAAAGGCAGACACAGAGAATCACAACTTAATGAAGTAAAAACCACCATGGGAACCAGTGCCAGGATAAGAAAAACCTGAAATGTAATTGATGAATTGCTGGAGGCTCAGTGTGGACAGATATGAGAGTCAAACACTCTAGAGGGATCTAGGTGGAGGGATGTGAATGGGAGGGCAGGGGGGGTGGGGAGGAGATGCTTGATGTTTTTGTGGGTTTTGCCTCTGGGGACTCAACCAGTAGGGAGAGGGGAAGGATGCCATTTAAAAATATATCTCAACATTCTATTCTTCTTAACAAGGTCAGCCCTCAAGAGAAACTAAACTCACTAAAGCCTAAACTTCTAGGATTTTATTAGAGCCTCAACTGACATTTGAGAAGGAAAATGACCATCTTCAGGCCTGTTTAGCTATACTGTCCCATCTAAGAGTAGGGAGATCTGAGAAGCATTTGTGAAGTTCATAGTCCAGAAGTGCACGTTCACCAAATGACTGAGACCTAGTCAAACTCTGTTCTTCCTCTATACCTTACTACCACATTACTAAAGGCCTATTTAGAGCAGTTCCTTTTACTCAGTACATCATGTCTGGATATCAAGACAAAATTACAAGGCATACTAAAAGGCAAAACATGTTTGAAAGGACAGAGCAAGCATGAGAAGATTCAGATACAGAAGTCACGTTGGAATTATCAGACTGAGAATTTAAAACACCTATGGTTAACATAATAAGAATTCTACTGGATGAAGTGACCAGCATGTAAGAATAAATGGGCAATGCAAGTAGAGAGGTGGACATTCTAAGACAGCATCAAAAAGAAACTCTAGAAATCAAAAGCACTGTGACAGAAATGAAAAATAATTTTGATGGGCTTATCAGTGGACTGGACACCAATGAGGAAAGAATTCTGAGCTTGAGGATATATCAATAGAAATCATCAAAACTGAAAAGAAAACAAAAAAAAACATAAAAAACTCACAACATAATATCCAATAACTGAGATAACAACAAAAGGTGTAACACATACATACTGGGAATATCATAGGGAGAAAAAATAGAGAAAGGAATAGAAGCAATATTTGAAGCAATAATGATTGATAAGTTCCCTAAATAAATTTCAGACAACAAATCACAGATCCAGGAAGGTCAGAGAACACTAAGCAAGACAAATGAAAACAAACAAAAACCAAACCAAACCAAAACTACACTTGGACATATCATATCTAAAATGCAGAAAATCAAAGATAAAGAAAACATCCTAAAAGAAGCCAAGCAAGGGGAGAAACATCTTACTTATAAAGGAAAAAAGATAAGAATTACATCTAACTACTTCTCAGAAACCATGCAAGGTAAAAGACAGTGGAGCAAAACATTTAAAATGTTGATATTATAAAGCTACCTACCTAGAATTCTGTACTTTGTGAAATTATCCCTCAAAAAGAAAAAAAAAAATAAAGATTTTGCTGGACAAACAAAAACTGAGGGAATTTGTTGCCAATGGATCTGTCTTATAATAAATGTTAAAAGAAGTTGTTTAGAGAGAAGTAAAATAATAAGGGCTAGAAACTCAGATATACATAAAGAAAAGACAAGCATTGGAGAAGGAATACGTGAAGGTAAAGTTAAAATTTCTGTTTCTTTTTCTTAATTGATCTAATATATATAGTAACATATATATACCAGTAATGTATTTGATTACACACACACACACACACACACACACACACACACTTAGGTATAAATGAAATGGATGACTGCAATGACAAGGGACTGGAAGGAGGAATTGGGATTATATGTTATCATAAGTATTTAAAAGTGGACTTAGATCAGCTGTAAATGTGTATTGCAAACTCTAGGGCAATGACTAAACAAAGTAAAAAAAAAAAGTATAACTGATGTACTTAGAAAGGAGAGAAAACAGAATCCTAATAAAATACTCAGTTAAAACTGCAAATAGCAGAAAAAAGAGATGAAGATAAAATAAGAGCAAAGAGGGGTGCCTGGGTGTCTCAGTTGGTTAAGCATCCAACTCTTGGTTTCGGCTCAGGTGATGATTACACAGTTTGGGGGTTTGGTCCCTGAGTCGGGCTCCAGGTTCCACAATGACAGTGCAGAGCCTGCTTGGGATTCTCTCTCTGCTCTTTCCCCTTCCCCTCCTCTGTATACACAAGTGTATGCACATGTTCTCTCTCTCCCTCTCTCTGTCTGTCTTCCAAAATAAATAAACTTTTTTTAAAAAGATTAAAAAATAAGAGCAAAGAACAAGAACAAAAAATAGAAAATAGTAACAAATATAGTAGATATTAATTTATATCAATAAATATATTTATTTATTTTTATTTATTTTTTTTCACGCATGCAAAGGCAAAGGGCTTTATTACGGGCTCGAGCTTGGGCTCACAAACTTCACAGCGCCGTGGATCCGTGCTGAGAGCCCCGCACAAGGGCAGAGTAGGGTTTTTATGGGGTTTGTGACAGGGGAGTTACAGAAGTTGTGACATGGGAACAGTGATCCAATCATAATTATTCAACGTCATTGACAGAGGGTTTGACCATACACATTGTCTAGAGTATTCGTTACTTTTGGCGGGATCCAATTACAACGTTTAGAGTACTTTTAAATTTAACCAATCACAGAGCGAGCCTAGGGTCTTGCTCGGCGACTAACAGGTTAACTTTAACATTAGGTAACAGGGTCCTATCTATAGTTTCTATCTCCAGGCCTCTCCGTTAACAATGTGGAGGGTGGTCGCTGGCCTTTCCTGATTGGGTGTTGCAAGGGTGGTTACTCCTGCCTTGGGCAATGTGTAACTACTTGATAGTTTTGGGGAAGCTGAAACTCAGGCCTTCTAGTTTAGAGGGGGAAACTTAAAGCCTGTCATGGAGTCAGTTTGGTTTAGATGTTTAGACTTGTGGCCTTACATTTCCCCCTCTGTCTTGTAACTGACCCAATCCTGGGTCAGTCGTATCTCCATCACTTTGGTCTAAAGGTTGATATTGGGCCCGTAAGACCATTAGTATTTTTATTTTTTTAATGTTTTTTTTATTTATTTCTGAGAGAGAGAGAGAGAGAGAGACAGCGTGAGCAGGGGAGGGTAAGAGAGAGAGGGAGTCACAGGCTCTGATACAGTCTCCAGGCTCTGAGCTGGCAGTCAGCACAGAGCCCGACACAGGGCTCGAACCCACAAACCGCGAGATCATGACCTAAGCGAAAGTCGGATGCTTAACCGACTAAACCACCCAGGCGCCCCTCAATAAATATATTTTTAATTTTATTTTTAATCTATATGTGTCTTTATATTTAAAGTGAGTTTCTTGTAATAAAATATACTTGAGTATTGCTTTTTGGATCCACTGTCTTTTAACTTGCTTTATTTAGAACATTCATATTCAAAGTGATTATTGATATAATTAATATATAATAGTTTGTTCAAAAGACTAAAAAAGAAAAATCACATAATCATATCAATAGATGCAGAAAAAGTATTTGACAAAATCCAACACCCATTCATGATAAAGTTCTCAGTAAACTTGCAATAGAGTAGAACTTTCCCAACTTGATAAAAATATCTACAAAAAATCCTATAGTTAACATCATATTTAATGATGAGAAACTTGAAGCTTTTCCACTAACAAGGTACAAGGTGATGATGATCTTTCTCACCATTTCTTTTTAACATTATATTGGAAGTCCTAGCTGATACAATAAGACAAGAAAAAGAAACAAAATATATCTGGATTGGAAAGGAAGAAATAAAATTGTCTTTGTTTGCAGATGACATGATCATCTATGCAGAAAATCTGAAAGAACTGACAAGGAAAATTCCTGGAAATAATAAGTGATATAGCAAAGTTGTAAGACACAAAAGATAATATATAAAAATTAATCACTTTCCTGTATACTAGAAATAAACAAGTGGAATTTTATTATTTTATTTTTTTAATCCAAAACTACGAATGTGTATTCATAGTGCATTTTATTTTATAAATTATTTCCTAGCCCAATTCTCTGAAAAGGCAAAGAAGTAGTCACTGGTCCAGAGGGAATGAACATTCCCTTGTGCCCAGATTGTGGTTTCCAAAAACTATTTCTTTTTTTAATGAATATAATTTATTCCCAAATTGGCTTACATACAATACCCAGTGCTCATCCCATCAAGTGCCCTCCTGAATGCCCCTCACACATTTTCCCCTCTTCCAAGCCCCCCATGCATCCACCGTCAGTTTGTTCTCTGTATACAGTAGTCTAAACAAGTGGAATTTTAAATTAAAAGCATCATTTACGTTACCACCCCTGAAAATGAAATATTCAGGTATAAATCTAATAAAACATAGATCTATAAATAAATATACAAATAAAACAAGATCTATATGAAGAAAGCTACAAAACTCTGAAGAAAAAAAACAAAGAACTAAATAAATGGAGAGATATTTAGTTCATGGACAGAAAGACAATATTATCAGGATGTCAGTTCTTCCCAACTTGATCTAAAGTTCAACACAATCCCAATAAAAATCCCAGCAAGTTATTTAATGGATACTGACAAACTGATTCTAAAGCCTATAGGGAAGGCAAGAGAACCAGAATAGTCAACACAATATTGAAAGAGGAAAAACAAAATTGGAAGACGGACACTATCTGACTTTAAGACTTACTATAAAGCAACAGTAATCAAGATCATGTGGTGAAAGAATAAACAAATAGATCAATAGAACGAACAGTCCAGAGAACTTAAAAATAGACCTCAAAAATTCAGCCAAATAATCTTTGACAAAAGAGTAAAGGCAACAAAATGGAGCAAAGATAGTTGAAGAAACCTTCAACAAATGGTGCTGGACAACTAGACCTCCATATACAGAAAAAGAAATGACTCTAGACACAGATCTTACTCCCTTCAAAACATTAACTCAAAATGGATCATAGAAATAAATGTAAAACATAAAACTGTAAAACTCCTAGAAAAAAAAGCATAAAAAAATATAGATAACCTAAGGTTTGCCAATGACTTTTTAGAGACCACACCAAAGGCACAATTCATAAAAGAAAGAATTGATAAATTAGACTTCATTAAAATGAAAAATAAAGCCATAGACTGAGAGAAAATACTTGTAAAAGACACATGTGACCCAGGACAATTATCTAAACTATATGAAGAACTCTTAAAACTCAACAATATGAACCCCCCCCCCAAAAAAAAGTCATTTAAAAAATGGGCCAAGGACCCAACCAGACACCTCACTTAAAAAGATATACAGATGGAAAATAAGAATATGAAAAGATCCTTTACATGATATGTCATCATGAAAATATAAATTACAACAATGATGTCACTACACATCTATTAGAATGGCCCCAATCCAGAGCACTGACAACACTAAAAGCTGGCAGGAATGTGGAACAACAAACAGGAGCTCTCTCATTCACTGCTAGTGGGAAATCAAAATGGGATAGCCACTTGGGAAGGTAGTTTGGCAGCTTTTTACAAAACTAAACATGATCTTATAATATGATTCAGCAATTGTTCCTTGCTATTTACCCAAAGTAGGTAAAAACAAGTCCACACAAAAACTATACTCAGATGTTTGTAGCAGGTTTTTTCATAATTGCTAAAACTTGGAAGCAACTAAGATGTCTTTCACTAGGTGAATGGATAAATAAACTGTGGCACATCAAACAATATAATATTAATCAATGCTAAAAATAAATGATCTATCAAACCATAAAAAGACATGGAAGAATTTAAATGCATATTATTAAGTGAAAGAAACCAGTCTGAAAAAGCTACGTATTGTATGATTCCAACTACATGATATTCTGTGGAAGGTAAAACCAGAGAGACAGTGAAAAGATCAGTTCTTTGTCAGAGGTTGTCCAGGGGGACGGATGAATAGGCAGAGCACAGAATATGTTTAGAGCAGTGAAACTACTCCTATATGATACAATAATGGTGGATACATGCCATTATAAATTTGTCCAAATCCATGTACAACACCAAAATGATCCCTAATATAAACTATGGACTTTGGGTAATTTTGATGTGTCAATGGAACTTCATCAATTGAAATCAATGTATCACTCTGGTGGGAGAAACTAATAATGGAGTAGGTTATGCATGTCAGTGGGGGCAGGCGGGGGAGGTGGTTATATTAGAAATTTCTGTATCTTTTGCTTAATTTGGTGTAAAACTAAAACTGGTCTAAAAAATAAAGTCTATGAAGAAAATAATAAAAAAATGCTACTGCCCACACTCAAACATCCACATGCCTTTGTGGGGGCCCCTGTTCAAAATATATGCTAATGTGAAAGAATACATTTACAGCCAAAACTCATTTTTAAAGCTGGTTTATCTCCAAATGTATGAGTGTTTTATTACTGTTATTATAAATGCCCTTTAATGCAAGCCTTCTCATTCATTAGCTTGGAGAGTTCCAAAGTGAAATGAAAAACAAGTTTCTTGACAAGCTTACAGACTTTAAAGCTGTTAGAGTGGGTGGAAGAAATGAGTGTTGCAAAGCTCTTACAGATATTGATAGGATTGCTTTATGCTGAAATGATGACATAAATAAACCTTCTTAAAGGATTCACTGAGTGGAAATTGCCATGTCAATTTTAGGAACTTGATAAACTTTGGAACTGTGGCACAAAGAATACACTGTCCAGCAAAACTTGAGGCAATACTTTTACTGGCATGTTTACAAATTTTTAAAGCTTTACCATGACAATTTTTAAAAAGGCAAACCATAAGCTACCTTTTTTGTGTGCTGATTATTGTCTATTTTAAACTGAGAAATGAATTTTCTCTTAAGAAAGTAGGAAGGGAGCTAATGTTTAATGTTTACTGTGTGTCAGGTACTTAATATAAATGATCTCATTTAATCCTGACAACAAATTGGTCAGGCCAGTATTGTTATCTTTGTTTTAGATTTAAGGAAACTAAAAAGTACTGAGAATAATAGTAGCTAAGGCTTACATAACACCATGTGTTAGGCAGTGTTTCAAATACTTTTCGCATATATTGATGAACTTAGGTTCTCATAACAACCTAAAGGGAAGAACCATTATTATCCCCATTGTGTAGCTGAGAAAACTGAAGCATACAGAGATCAATGACTTGTTTGAAGTAAGTAGTAGAAGCCAGGGATGCAGGTAATTTGGTTCAAAGCTGACTTCTAAAATAAGCAAAAGACCTTAGAGTACGGCAATGGTGGAGTCACTTTTTCTCAGGTCTTTTAACCTTGAAATCTTTCTCATCCTTCAGAGTTCAAGTTTCTACTAAAATGAGAGTCATTATTACACCCTGACTCTTGAGGGGCTATTAGGACAAATGGTTTCCCTGAGCTGCCATGGCCATATTATTTCTAGTTCTACTTAGCAATCATTTAAGTCTGATTTAGCTGTTTTCATGTAAGCTCTTTGAAGACATAGACTAATGTATTATCTTTAAGCAACTAATCGTTATGTAGTAGTGAGTGCACAGGAAATTTTGAAATTACCAAGGGGGCTATCTATTTCCTTCTTTAAGCAACAGTGTTTTCTGTACGTTTTCTGCTAAAGGGGCAAATATACCATGAATGATATAAGGTCTTAACTGCTGTTATTATCATAGAAGATTGAATAGTTTAAGTCTTAATTGATAACATTCAGAAGGAAATAGCAACTAAATGACAAATTTAAACTAAGAGAAATAATGCAATATAAACTGATAGTTTAGAATATAATAAAAGTACTTTCATCTCTACATGAATGTAACTCTTTTCTTAAACTCTACTGGCCAGTGAGGGACAGAGACTATGTTCTTTGAAACATAAGTCCTTATGTGGAACCCTGAAAACAGTACTCACTGTTCACTGATAGTATGTGGTCTCTGTCCCCCAGAAGACACTCCTTCAGGTTCTTCAAAGCTGAGATGCAAAGCCCCTTTCCCGGAGACAGCGATATCCACCTTGTGGCCCAAATGATGCTCAGGTAGGTTGGCCTAAGCATGTGTTGCAGTGACAGCAGTATTGAACATGGAATCATACAATCTGGGTTTAAAGCCCAGCCAGGCCACTCCCTAGTTGTGGGCTCAGGCAAGTTTATGAGCTTCAATTTCATCTATATAATGGGTATAATAATACTAACACATTGGGTTGTCTGAAGGGGTCCCTGAGATTCTGTTTGTGAAAGTACCTGGTACATTGATCCTCTCAGTATGTGGGCAATGTGAGTTCCATCCATTCCTGTAGGGATATTCTAGTGGATCCTGGCCTCCTCCAACCTGCATTGCTGCTCTGGCTGCTGGTTCCTTGGCTCTCACCACTAGCTTCCTGAGGTCTTTAATCCACTCAGTGCTGACTTCAACTCCAGGGGCCACTATAGGATCCTTGTATTTGCCTACACCCTGGTCAGAACTCTCCTTAGCACTGCTTTTGCCATTGGCTCCTGCCCAGTCTCCAACACACACCTTGCTACAGATGTCATTTTTCCTCAGACCTTCCTTGAAGGTCCTTCTAGCTGTCATCAGCACTTCTATGGAGACCTTCCAGTTTTGCCTTCCTCCAATCAGCTGACATTTTACTTCTCAGAGTCCCTCTTCAGCATCCACATAGTCCACAAACATGTACTGAGAGCCCACTGAGTCAGACACCTAACAGGTCAGACATTGGAATTACTGAGTTGTTGCCCATAAGGAGCTCAGAATTTAGAAGGAAAAATAGACAGACAAACCAGTTATAACAATACAGTGTGAGGTATGTTAAGAAAGAAGAAGTAGAGGAGTGCTTGGGTGGCTCAGTCAGTTAAGCATCCGACTTTGGCCCAGGTTGTGATTTCATAGTTAATGGGTTTGAGCCCTGCAGTCAGGCTCTGTGCTGACAGCTCAGAGCCTGGACCCTGCTTCAGATTCTGTGTCTCCCTCTCTATCTGCCCCTTCCCTGCTTGTACTCTGTCTCTCAAAAATAAACATTAAAAATATTTTTTAAAAAAAGAAAGCAGCAAAGAGTAAAGATGAGTCAGGGCTCCTCTACAGACTTGCCCCTCTAATATTACAGTTTTGCAATCCCAGGGAGAGTCCTGTCTAAGGCTTTGGATGCAAAAGAACATGGTCATAGCTCCCAAAGGCTGACAATGAAAAGGCCTTGCAGGGTTGTTATTATAACCTTCCTGTGCTGTGTCCTAGGTCTGGAATCAGTGGGATATACTTATATACTCCAATGTTAGCAATCTACTTAACCCCCACACTGGAAGCAACAAACTGTGTAGTGGTTTGTTTCCCTCTTTCCCTCTAATGCAGACAGGCTTCCCATGGCCCTTAGGCCCTAACATAGCACAGTCTGTAGGCCATATTCATCTATTTATTCAGGAATATATTGACCATGTGCTATAAAAACAGTACAGAGTGCCTCATGATTAAATAAAAATGATTCTTCTGACTATAGGACCTGAGCTGGCATTTAGTTTTACACTAGTGAAGGTGGATTTGGGCAATACTCTCAACTCTATCACTTGCTTTCCGTGCAACCAGTGGAACATTCACAAACATCATTCACAGATAATTGTGAATTGGATAATTGGTTCACAAGGGAACTGAACTCAGAACCCTGACTTCATAAGAGGTACATTCTAAGTCCCTAATATGAAGTCATCAGCTCAGAGGAGAGGTCCAATATATGGACTCAGGAACATAGCTGCTTTCACAACATGGGGCTTATGAGCCAATTCTAAGAAATATACTACTATAAAGATGAGTCTGTGCATATTCATAGCAAAGTTTCCATCAATTAACAGATAAATAGAATAAACTACTGTAAAAATAGATAAAACAAAGCATATTAACAAGAGATGACATAATTAAGAGAAAGAAATTCTTGCAAAAAAATATTTCAAAACCTGACCTTCAAATCATGGGTTCTTGCGTGTAGAGACAGTCCATTTACCTCTGTATTCTCAGAATCTAGAAGATAGTCTTTTTTAAACATTGCTTAATAAATATTAAGTACAGGTATTCAAATGACTTGCCAAAACTCTGGAATAATAAAGCTTATGAGAAACTAATCAGTTGGAATAATATGTGCTTACAATAACATATTATAAGTCAAATGCAGATCAACATATAAATTCATCTTATAAAATATATTGTCCTTTAGACCAAATATTAAAATAAATACAAGTTAAGAACATAAAGAATGTGAACCAAGAATTATCAAAGAAGAAAGATCTAAAAATGCTTTCAGGGCACCTAGGTGGCTCAGTTGGTTAAGCGTCCAACTCTTGGTTTCAGCTTAGGTCATGATCTCATGGTTCGTGAGTTTGAGACCCATGTGCGGAGCCTACTTGAGATTCTCTCTCTCTGTCTCTGTCTCTCTCTGGCCCCTTCCCTGTTCTGCATGTGCTCTCCCTCAAAATAAATAAATAAACTTAAAAAAATTTAAAAATGCTTTCAAAATTGTTGAAAATATTTACTAGTTCAATTCTTATGTAGTTTGTAAATATAAAGACAACACAAAAATTTTAAATAGAGGATGGAAAAGGAGAGCTTAAAATTTTATGAAAATATTTACTTCCATCTGTCTGCCATGAATTTATCACTCCCAAAGAGATTTTTAGTTTTCCCATGTAATCAGTAGAAAATACACATAAACTGGTCCTTCAGAATAACAACGTCCTTGAAAATTGTCATTGTTCTCTAAACCATCTATTTTTGGATTCTTAAAATACATCTAGCTACTAAACAGAACCTTTCACAAGTAAATCATATAGGTTTACTAAAATGAATTCCTTTCTTTCCCAAGAATGAAACAGTCTGTATTTAAAAGCAATATATTTTCCTTACAAAATAAAGTACTAAGAAGATTGAAAAGTAAACTGAAAGAAAACTGAAAAGTAAACTGTAAGAAAGTCTCTTGTACGAGGCTACTTGGGGCTCCAGCAGAACACTTGCCTCGTCTTCTACATTCTGCAATAACTCTGGGCCCCCAAAGCTTAGGCACAAGTAACCCAAATTAGCCCTCCAGCCCCTATACAGGGTACCTGTCTCCACCCAGCCTTTCTTCCACTTGGCACTGCAGCAGCTGGAAGGTAACTGAAATGCCTTCTGGCTGCTTTCTAACCCTTCCAACCACAGCCTACTATAGAGTGGAATAGGTAAGAGTGCCCATTTGGAGACAGACATATGTGGGCTTGGCTGCTTAGAAATGCTTAGCACACAGCACCCAAGGATGGGTTATACTTTTTTCAGAATCATAAATGAATCTGGCAGGTCCCAGCTATAACTGAGCAGAGAGTTAATTCCTTTGGTACCACATTCCTGAGAGGACAGAGCAGTTCTAATTTGCCAAGATGCTAGGACAGGAGGAGGCCAGATGGAAATGGCTTGTAGGAGGGAGGAGATGTAGGGTTGGGCTTAGATTTGAGAAATTACAAAGCCTATAATTTCATTAAAGTGTTCAAGGCATCTAGCAGTTTCCCATGTTCTTAAATCTCCTAGATGCAGAGTATCAGAAGACCTGTTAACAAAACAAAAGGGGATGCCCTCCTGCTCAGCAGTTTTTCATTGGCCCTGACAGAGGGTTGGTCAGCCTACCCTACTGGGTACTCATTGCATTCACCTGGGCAGGGGCTGACACTGAGGGTATGCCACTTTAATTCTCAGAGAAACAATATAATATTGGTGGATTTTACTAGACTCCTTTGACTTGTGGCCCCACCACCTACTAACTGTGTGATCTTGGTAAAGGAATTAACCTAGCCTCAGTTTTTATTCTGTATAGTGGAGATCATTATAATAATAGTTAATTTTTATGGACAGTTTCCTATGCACCAGACATAGTGCTATTTGCTTTATGTGGATTATCTTCTTTTATTCTTCTGGCATGTCTGAGTTCTGTATTATAACCACTCTCCCATTTTTACAATTTGGGAAATGAAGCTAAGAGAAGTTTAAAAATTACTGAAGGTTACATTTACATACAATGTGATGGAGTTAAAATTCTGCCTCAGACAGGAAAGCCACATAAATGGGATGATGGCTAAAAGCACTTAGTACTTTACCTAGTGTAGAATTAGAGCCACCATTAAAATGCTAAGGCAATGCAAAGGATTCTTTTTTTTAAAATATTTTTTAATGTTTATTTTTGAGAGAGAGACAGAGACAGAGCAGGGAAGGGGCAGAGAGAGACGGAAACAGAGTCTGAAGCAGGTTCCAGGCTCTGAGCTGTCAGCACAGAGCCCGATGTGGGCTTCAAACTCATGAACTGTGAGATCATGACCTGAGCTGAAGTCAGGCACTTAACTGACTAAGCCACCAGGCACCCCAAGGATTCTTGCTAACACCAGAGTTTGCATTCTGCCTCTGTCCCCTGACCCTAAATGCTGAGGAGATAGTTGGAGAGAGGCCAGTATGATGGAGCCAGCCTGCAAGAAACATGAAAGCTGACCTAGACCTTGAAGAAGTGTGTTTGGGCTTGTCAGAGCCAACTTAATGTAACACAGCTGTATATGAGCTTCAGGGTGTCATGCACATTTTTGAAAAATTTCATTCACTGGCAGAGAAGTTCTGTTTCCTTACAACACAAAAGATAAATTGCCAATGAGGTCCTACTAGCGCGAAGAAAATCATTTTGAATTAATGAGTGGGTTGAGCAATTCTCAGAATTGGAATTGTTGATGTTCCTTGAATATGATGGAAAATCTCATATGAGAAGGCAAATGTCAATGAACCTGATCTATGCCTAGTGAAGAAAGGATGATCATTCCATTTCCAAAACAAAGGGAAGGAGAAAACACACCTTTACTTACAGAACTGAAAAATTACTCTTAAGAGACTAGTTTGCTTTGTTTACTTATTCATTCACTCATTCAAAGAACATTTACTAAGTACCTTAAATGTGCCAAGCCCTATGGTAGCCCACTGCTCAGTTTCTATAATTCTGGAATTCTACAGAAATTCCAGTGAGAAGCATTGTGGGAAACAAAATATAAAAGAGTTACCTTTAATCTGTTACAAAACAAGCTCCATTAGCCATTTCCAAGTCATGGTCTGAAAATTACCAATCAAATGCAATGTTAGTATGTTGGGTGAAATGCCTCCCCTGCAACAATGCTCACAGGAAATGTGTATATATCACAGCAGATTTGCTGATGTAGTCTCCTATTGATGAGGGAACATGGACTGGACTGAGGACAAAATGCAAGCTAGCATATACCCGCTCCAGGTGGGATGCGTGGGGATGTGTGTGATATTCCTCAGGCATTCCTGGCTGCCCAAGGACAAAGGAAAGGAAAAAACAACAACAACAACAACAACAAAAACAAATGGCCAACTGATAGAGATCACAATCATACAGGACATGGGTCTCTATCAGTTTACAAATATCTTAGTAAATTACAAGAAAAAGACAATCTTATCAATAGCCTAATCTCCTGAGACCTATAAACTCAGTTTTCTTGAGCCCCAACATCACCCCTCCTTAGTGATATGGGGAACAAAGGCAGAGGATGTGGCAGGTAAAATTAAATTTCCTCATAACCTGTAGCACATTGACATTGTTTGCTCATCCTTTGATGAAGACCTTGAGACTTACCTTAGAGCTTGTTTTGTTCTTAAATTCTCATACTTCAGTTATTGCAATCAATTTTAAAGATTAAAAAATATGTTACTAATGGTAAATTATGTATCACATGTACTTTACCATCATGAAAACATACAGATGAAAAGATATCTTATGTATATTCCTATTATATAAAAGAACCATATTACATTTTTTAAAATCCAGAGAAAGTTGCAACCATAAAATTTATCATCATTCTGTTCATTCTGAGATGATGGAAATATTGAATTTTCAACTTTTTAAAAAAATGTCAATGTTTATTTATTTTTGAGAGAGAAAGAGACAGAGCACGAGCAGGGGAGGGACACAGAGAGAAGGAGACACAAAATCTGAAGCAGGCTCCAGGCTTCCAGCTGTCAGCACAGAGCCCAACGCGGGGCTCAAACTCAAAAACCATGAGATTGTGACTTGAGCAAAAGTCGGAAGCTTAACCGACTGAGCCACCTAGTCGCCCCTGCATTTTCAACTTTTAAAAGACACATAAAATAAATAAACTAAAATGACAATCAAGAGCCATGTAATCTAGAGAAGAGAATAACACCAAAAACCTAGGTTAGGATTTTTGCAACATTGAAAGCATCAAGATCTGTTAAGAGTCTGGGGTTTCAACGTCTTTGCAAATTAACAATTAGCCTGCTGGATGTATGCTGGAAGAATTCATGAGACTCCTGAGTCAGAGACAAAGGGTTGTTACAGCCATTAGCAGTGGCCAGAGTAATTACATCTCCTCCCCACTCCTGACTCCCCTGCCCCCCAACTATTCCTTGAGTCTCAGTGGCCACAGAGTGGTGCAAAGAAAGCCAGGTGATATCAGCACAGACAATGGATTGTATGGCAGGACAACAACTCTGGGCTCAGAGAATCCCAAAGGATTTTGTAATCCATTTATATAATGCCCTTTTACAATGGGCAACATTCTGCTGTACTTGGCTCTGGAGGGAAGTGTTACCTCTTTCAAGGTTGTTTGCTATAAAACATCTTTAAAAAATAATCCAGAACAAAGAGTAGTTAGTGCCTCACTTAAAAGACATGCAGAAATATGAGAATGCCATGAATTGTCTCCTAACAGTGCAGCTTTTATTTTGTTTGTCAGAGCTTCCTGGCTACCAAGACCAAGAGGTTCATATTCTTCCAAATAAATACACAGTTCTCCTTAAAAATGGAGCATGGTGGTTAACTGAGATAAGTTTTCCTTTCTAGCCCTAAGTTACAAAGTGAGATAAGCACTTGGAATCTTACCTAGAACATAAATGAAACAACATAATAGTGTATTTGGACTTTTACATATTATGGAGAATTTTCTCCTATAGCCATTGTTTATACAGCTGTGGGGAAAAAAACATGGAAAAAAAATTAAATCAAATCTCTATGGAGATATCTTTATGAAGACATTCTGTATTTTTAACAATGATAAAATTTTAAATGTCTGATTTCAACATGGTAATATTTATCAGGTATGTACAAATAGTCAAAGTTTTGTCCAGAACAAATCATGGACAAGAGAACAGAGTCAACTCTTTTTTGTTTGTTTTACATTTTTAGAATTCAGATGCTTGGACTTGTCTGTAATTTTGATAAGCAGATGTACCTTATTCAAAATAGTAAAAAATAAACATCGACCATCTATTTTATCCTAGCAACTGCACTATTTACTGCACATACAGAGATGAGTAATGTACGATAACATTCAAGAAACAATCCTAAACATCTCAAATAGCTTGTGTGTCTTCCGCTCATTACCTTCTCTGTCACCAATTCATGGCTTACTTCTATAGAAGAGAATAGAAGCTCATTTTGTTCATATGCAAGCAACTGACAAGCAAATGGAGGCTTTCTTAATTGTATTGCATTTCATCACTATCATCTCTTGAGCTTTACTTTAAAGCCACTGCTCAACGTGGTAGTGAACTGAAAATCTGGATTTTTATATTAACCAAAATGAAAGAAAATGTATTAAATTAGTCCCTCAGTCACACTAACCACATTTCTTTTGTTTCTTTAAAAAAAATTTTTTTTTGCTTTTCCAACATATTTCAAACGCTCAATAGCCACATGGGGCTAGTGGCTAGTGTGCTGGACAGTGCAGATGGAATATTTCCATCATTGCAGAATGTTCTATTAAGCTGAACTGTTTAGAGTACGGCTTTGCTTGATAAAGTGTAATCATTGGTTATAAACTGGATACTCTTCACAATTGGTAGTCTTAATTTTCCATAGCAACAGATTATTAAATATGTCAGACTAAAGCCCAAATTAGATAGATATACTTACATGCAGATATACAAATACATATAACAGATACATATATAGATACAGATATGATATTTATTCTAAGAGGTACCTCCTCCCAGTTATTTTTAAGGAGAAAAAGGAGCAGTCAGTATTACCAGAATCAACTATCTGAATTTTATATGTGAGTATGTGATAGTTTTAGTAATTCTTTGTGGCTTTTCCCCCACGATTCAAATTTTTCTGGCTGCTATATTCTCACTGGTGATTTTGTTGGAAAGTATAACATCTGTAATTACCATATTAGCTTACAGAAGAATTAGACAGGGTATGTGCTTTGTAAATGTCATTTGATATTTGCATGTAGCATTTAAATTCCTCCTAGTCTTAATGCACCACAGAGATCTTTGTATTATTTCTGAGTTGTTCCTTTTGTTAATTTTGATTCTGCTTGCAGCAGACATTTTAGGAGTTAGTGGAAAAGTTAGACTTTTGTTTTATAATGCCGTTGACACTCAGTAAGCCTAATAAAAAAATGAGAATCCAAGAATTATGTGAGGAGATTTTAATCTCTGATTTACTGTGTCCTTGAATTAAATACTGGAGAAGTAGAACAGACTCCCAAAAATCTGATCCTCAGAATTCAAAGGGTGGCAAGGAATAAGATATGTATAGGCAGACATTGTGAACTGCATTACAAGTTGATTAAATATAATAATAAATACATATTTCCATGCAATCTCTTTTGAATTTCACATTTAGTTTTTATGGTTTCTATTAATGATGTTACTGGGATGGCTAATTTCCCCAGACGAGGAACTGGAAGTGTGTTGGGTACACGTAGTTTCACTTACATGTGTAATCTTCCTTATATTTGCATATCAACTATTTTAAAACATGGCATCATGGTTTTTTACTGGTATCTTCAATTGTCAGGTGTTCTTGAATTTTCATCATTGTCACAGATGTTTATTTCCATGAATGGAGTTTTTCACCTTGCAAATCTCATTTGACTTTAAATATTCTTAATTCAATTTTTAATATTTTGAGGAACCTCCATACTGTTTTCCCCAGTGGCTGCACCAGTTTGCATTCCCACTAGCAGTGCATGAGGGTTCCTTTTTCTCCACATCCTCACCTGTGGATGTGTCTTTGATTTTAGCCATTCTAAAAAGTGTGAGGTGATATCTCGTTGTGATTTTGATTTGTGTTTCCTAGTGATGAGTGATATTGAGCATCTTTTCATGTATCTGTTGGCCATCTGTATGTCTTCTTTGAAGAAATGTCTGTTCATGTCTTCTCATTTTTTAACTGGATTATTTTTGTTTTTGTCTTTTGCTTTGTTTATTTTTTGGTGTTGCATTCTATAAGTTCTTTATTATTTTGGATACTAATGCTTTTTGGATATGTCATTTTCAAATATCCGCTCCCATTTAATATGTTGTCCTTTAGTTTTATTGGTTGTTTCCTTTGCTTTGCATAAGCTTTTTATTTTGATGTAGTCCCAATAGTTTCTTTTTGCTTTTCGTTCCCTTGCCTCAGGAGACACATCTAGCAAAATGTTGCTATGGTCAGTGTCAGAGAAATTACTGCCTATGTGCTCTTCCAGGATTTTTATAGTCACAGGTCTGACATTTAAGACCTTAATTCATTTTGACTTTATTATTGTGTATGGTATGAGAAAGTAATCCAGTTTCATTCTTTTGCCTGTCCAGTTTTCCGAACACCATTTGTTGGGAAATGGCAACTTTTTCACATTGCATATTATTGGCTTCTTTGTCAAAGATTAATTATATAAATGTGTGGGTTTATTTCTGGGCTCTCTATTCTGTTCTATTGCTCTATGTGTCTATCTTTATGCCAATACTATACTGTTTTGATGACTACAGCTTTGTAGTACATCTTGATATCTGAGATTGTGGTATCTCCAGGGCTTTTCTTCTTTTTCAAGATTGTTTTGGCTATTTGTGGTCTTTTGTAGTTCCATACAAATGTTATTTGTTCTAGTTCTATGAAAAATGTTGTTGGTATTATGATAGGGATTGCATAAAATCTATAGATTGCTTTGGGCATAGGGACATTTTAACAATATGTGTTCTTCCAATCCATGAACATGGAATATCTTTCCATTTAATTTGTGTCATCTTTGATTTCTTTCATCAATATTTTGTAGTTTTCACAGTATAGTTCTTTCACCTCCTTGGTTAAATGTACTCCTAGGTATTTTATTATTTTTGGTGCAGTTGTAAATGGGATTGTTTTCTTAGCTCCCCTTTTGCTCCTTCATTATTAGATACAGAAATGCAACAGATTTTTGTATATTGATTTTGTATCCTGTGACCTTACTGGATTTACTTATCAGTCCTAGTAGTTTTTGGTGGAGTCTTTAGGGTTTCCTATATATAGTATCATGTCATATACAGATAGTGAATGTTTTACTTTTTTCTTACCAATTTAGATTTTTTTTATTCCTTTTTCTTGTCTCACTGCTGTGGCTAGGACTTCTAGTGCTACATTGACTAAAAATGGTAAGAGTGGATATCCTTGTCTTTTTCCTAATCTTAGGGGAATAGCTCTCAGTTTTTCACCGTGGAGTATCATGTTAGCTGTGGGTTTTTCATATGTTAATATGTTCATATGTGGGTCTTTATTATGTTGAGGGTTTTTATCATGACTGGATGTTGCAGTTTGTCAAATACTTTTTCTCCATCTACTGAAATGATCATATGGTTTTTATCCTTTCTCTTGTTGATATGATGTATCATGTTGTTTGATTTGTGAACATTGAACCACGCTTATATCCCAGGAATAAATCCTTCTTGACTGTGTGAATGATTTTTTTTAATATATTGTTGGATTCAATTTGCTAATATTTTCTTAGGGATTTTTGCATCTATGTTCATCAGAGATATTGGCCTGGAGCTCTTATTTGTTGTAGTGTCTTTATCTGGTTTTGGAAGCAGGGTAATTCTTGCCTCATAGAATGAATTTGTAAGCTTTTCTTCCTCTTTTATTTTTTGGAATATTTTGAGAAGAATAGGTATTAACTCTTCTTTTAAATGTTTGGTAGGCTTCACCTGTGAAGCCATCTGTTCCTGGACTTTTATTTGTTGGGATATTTTTGATTACTGATTTAATCTCATTGCTGGTGATTAGTTTGTTCAAATTTTCTATTTCTTTCTGATTCTGTTTTGGGAAGTTAAATGTTTCTAGCAATTTATCCATTTCTTCTAGGTTGTCCAATTTGTTGGCATTTTTCATAATTTTATAATCCTTTTAATTTCTGTGGTGTTAGTTGTCATTTCTCCTCCTTCTGACTTGTTTACTTGAGTACTCTTCCATCCATCTTTCTCTCTCTTTTGATGAAGCTGGCTAAAGGTTTATCGATTTTGTGATCTTTTCAGAGAACTAGCTCCTGGTTTCACTGGTCTGTTCTATTGTTTTGTTTTATTTTGTTTTTAGTGTCTATTTCATTTATTTCTAATCTTTATTATTTCTTTACTTTTAATGGTTTTGGGTTTACCATATGATCTAGTAATTCCACTACTGGGTATTTACCCAAAGAATACAAAAACACTAATTTGAAAAGATAACTTTACCCCTATGATTATTCTGGCATTATATACAAAAACTAAATTATAGAAGCAGCCCCAGTGTCCACTGCTAGATGAATAGATAAAGAAGAGGTGGTATAAAAAAAGAATGAAATCTTGCCCTTTTCAACAATATGGACAGATCTAGAGGGTATAATGCTAAGTGAAATAAGTCAGTCAGAGAAAGACAAATAACCATATGATTTCACTCTTATGTGGAGTTTAAGAAACAAAACTGACAAAGGAAAAAAAAAGACAAACCAAAAAAACAGTCTTTGAACTATAGAGAACAAACTGATGGTTACCAGAGGGGAGGTAGTTGGGGGGATGAATGAAACAAGGGAAAGGAATTATGAGTACACTTATCATAATGAGCACTGAGTAACATATAGAATTGCTGAAACACTATATTGTATAACTGAAACCAATTAACACTATATGTTAACTATACTGGAATTAAAATTTAAAAATTAAAAAAAATTTTACTTATATGGATGAGTTTGTTTGTTTGCTTTTGTCACGTAAAGGACCTTACATAGTGATCTTAGGCCAACTTTGACACTTCTTTTCTTTGCAGAGTCCTTACTAGGGCTCTTAGTCATGAACTCACAGGCACATTCATCCATATATTCCCTTAAAATAAATAATTTAATGTGATCTTAGAGAATGCATTAGAACTTTATAACTTCTAACTGGACTTCCTTTAAAAAGCTTATAAAAGTTTTAAAATTGTAATTCAAAACAAAATTAAAGAACAGATAGGCAAACGATTTTATTTCCTTAAAATGAATGTTCATAGTCTCTTCCACCTTCATTTCCAAATCAGGAAACTGATGAATATATATATATATCTGACTCTTGATTTTGGCTTGGGTCATGATCATATGGTTCATGAGTTCAAGCCCCACATCGGGTTCCATGCTGACAGTGTGGAGCCTGCTTGGAATTCTCTCTCTCTCTCTCTCTCTCTCTCTCTCTCTCTCTCTCTCTCCCCCTCTCCCACTCTCTCACTCTTTCAAAATAAAATAAACTTTAAGAATTAAAAAAAAATGATGTTGTTTTAGAATATCATTTGTCATAATTGTAAAGTCCAATGTTTGCAAGTATCATAATTTATTGAACTATGTTAATCATTGGATAATTTGGTTGTCTCTAACATAGTGACTTTATTACCAGTAAGTTTTTGATTTGCTCACTCTAGCACTTACTTACTTTTTATATTAGTACATAAAGTTTTGAAAATGATTAGAAATAGTGAAATTTTAGTATTCTTCTAATCTTATGTAACAATCCACCTTAATTTTGCTCACCCAAAACATACATCCATAACTCATGTGACACAACCCTTGTGGAGTCACTTATTGTCTTAGCACTCCACTCAAGTTTCTGACCACTTGTCATGGCCTCTTTTTCTACATTTCCTCCTCCTCTCATCCTCTGTCCTCCTAAAAAATCTACCTTTATGTATTTCATTAAAAGGAAGGTATATTTAATTAATAATAACCTAATGTTTTTCTTTCTGAGGTTATTTGCATTTTAACAGGTATCAGACTCTTATATTAACAAGATGAGACTACTGAGGAATTGTATGCATCTGCCATAAGGCCAGAAAATACCCTTATAAACAAGTCATATAATGTGTTGCTTATTCTTCTTATTTTAAGGTTTTGGGAGTAAATGTGAAGGAAGAGAGAAGGAACACAATGTGCAAAAGGGTGAAAGAATATATCAAGTTCAATAAACTGCAGATATTATGATCCTAGAGTACAAAGTGTCAGGCACAGAGTAGTAGAGGATCAGATTAGAGGTGTAGGTTCGGAATGTCACAGAGATTTTGTGTGCTGTGTTAAGGAGCTGGGGTTCTATTTTCTAGACACGAGGTTCACCATCCTCCTTGCACATTAGTATTATCTAGGGAGATTTTTTGAAATACAGATGTCCAGCTCCCCATCTACATGTGTTTGAGGGAGGAACAGAGATGTTAGTTCAACCTTGGATGTGATAAGTTGGGGATACCTGTGGGGCATTAAAGGTGAAGATGAAGAGATCCCCTGAGTGATTGGATATTTGAGTCTGGAGCTTTGCAGAAGTCTATGAGCTATCAATTTCTGTGGGTACAGAGAATGCATGGTGTATTAACCTAAGTTTAGGCAATGCTGTACTTGAGCCCCAATAACACATCAGTTCTGTGATCTTGGAAAAGTTATTTCTCTTTGAGCCTCAGTTACCTGATTTGGAAATGAAGATGCTTGGGAGCCAAATGAGATCATAAATGAGAGAGTGCTTTGTAAAGGTTTATGTAGCCATAGTAGTCTTATTATCTTTAACAACTCATATGTATATAATGCAGAAGAAAATATCAGACCAGGATAAATATTTCTGTCTTCAGGACTCATTTGCCATTCTCTACCCAGGCGATCTTAGGCACTTGACATCACTCCTTACACTTCAACATTCATAAAGTGAAAGCTAGACAACATCAGTGGTTGCTCAAAGGAGCATTAGCATTTTTCAATGACATATATCAGGGGCTCCCAAGAGATGGAAAAGTGCGGCATGGGGAAACTACAGCAGTCTTAATTTTAGCTAGCTTATTATATATTAGACTTTTTGTAAGGTTCCTTAAAAGAAAATGTTCTAAAGCTAAAAACAGTAAAGTCTAAACACTTCTGAGTTAAATGATCTCAAGAAAACCTTCCTTCTGGAACATCTTATGGTTCTACAGTTTTCTAAATGATCTCCCCTCTTCAAATCCCTGCCCTCTCCACAAGGTTGTTTGAAGGAATATTTATGAAAAGGCTCCCAAAGCTATAAGATGATTTTCTAAAGTTGTTTAATGACCATATACAGAAACCAAGTGATATCACATCACACCCACATCTGTATTCTGTCAACTCATTGAATTTTTTTTCTTCATATTTTATGTGGAAATATTATAGATTAGGGGCAGCAAATTTTCATCATATGCCAACTCTAGGGACTACATAGACTCTGATGATCTGGTGTCTCTGTTTGCATTTGGGGTCCCTGGGAAAGAATGCTTGATCAATTATTAATTTCTACCATAACCATAGAAAGAACACAGGCACATGTACTGATTTTTTTCATTCCTCTCAGAAGCAAGTATTAGTTTCCCGTATGGCTAGCATAGCTTGATTCTCATATATGCCTCCAACTTTTACATTTACATAAGGGGTTCAATGCCTGTGGGGAAGCTAAATATCACAGAGAAGATCTCTCCTGCGGTACCAAGGGAATTCTGTCCTAGTACAAAAAAAGCTGTGTTAAAGAGAACTTGTGTAAGTTGTGTAAGGGAACTTCCTTGACCTTATAAAGGGCAACATCTTGGTGGTGAAAGGTTTACCCCTAAGATCAGGAAGAAGGCAAGGATGTCTGATCTCACCACTGGCATTCAACCAGTGTGAAAGCAAGGTAAAGTTTCTGACAAAGGAATTTTATACAGAATATGTAAATAATTCTTACCACTCAATATCAAGAAGATACAGCCCAATTAAACAATGGGCTAAAGATCATAATAGATATTTTATCAAAGAAATGGATGGCAAACAGGCACATGAAAATACACTCAATATCATTATTCAGTAGTGAAAGGCAAATAAAAACTGCAATACATACCTCTACACATCCACCAGAATGGCTAAAATAAAAAAAGACTGGCTATATAGAATGTTAGTGAAGATGTGAAGCAACTGGAACTTTCATATGCTGCTGGTGGGAATGGTATAACACCTTAGAAGACAATTTGGCCATTTCTTAAAAAGTTAAACACATACCTACCATATGATTCAAATATTTCACCCAGTCCTAGGTATTTACCTAAGAAAAACAAAAGCAAGTCTGACTCAAAGACTTGTATACAAAGACTTGTATATGCTCATGGCTACTTTATTTTTAATAGCCAAAAGCTAGAAATATCCCAAATATCTACCATCACCAGCTGCACACTAGGTAAATGAATAACAAATTGTGGTACATTCCAGAATGCAATATTTTTCAGCAATAAGAGGGTACAATATTGATATATACATAAACAGATATAGATCTCAAAATAAATTTTTTGAGGTGAAAGAAACCAAACAAAATATAGATACTATGTAACTATTCATAATAATTCTAGAAAATGCAAATGAACCATCCAGGCACCCAACACCATTTTTTTAAAATTAATATAAAATTGATTCAACTAGGCGCCTGGGTGGCTTAGTTGGTTAAGCGTCCGACTTTCGCTTAGGTCATGATCTCGCGGTTCGTGGGTTCGAGCCCCGCGTCGGGCTCTGTGCTGACTGCCAGCTCAGAGCCTGGAGCCTGTTTCAGTCTGTGACTCCCTCTCTCTCTGACCCTCCCCTGCTCACACTGTCTCTCTCTCTCTCTCCCAGAAATAAATAAAAACATTAAAAAAAATTGATTCAATTCTTCTATCCCTTCAGGAAGTAGTAAACCCATGCCCTTTCTCCACCACCCTATCTTTGGAAAGATGTTTATTAACTGGTGTTTTCATGTACACCAGAAGGTCTCATTTTCTATTCTTGCTGAACGCCGAGGCTTACTGTTATCTCATCACCAGTGATTATTCTATATGCTCTGCCTTATACAAAACAGGAAGGGGCAAAAACTTTTCCTTGATTTCCTCAAAATCATGTCAATTATTTGTGTAGATGACTGCTGCACAATGTAAAAGGGAAAAAAAAAAGGCAGGGGAGAGGGGAACTAAGACATTAGTGTAGGATAAAGGAAAAAAACAAAAAGCATTCCACCATTGGAACATAAAAGCCTAGAATCCTTTTTTTTTTTTAATAGTAAGAGGCAGTATGAAGTTTTTAATTCAGATCTTTGAAATTCACTGCTAGTTTTAAATTGAATAAAACTAACTAGAAATCAGTAACTATATGATGTAAATTTTATTATAAAAAATCTGGTTGAAAGATTTATATATTTGACCATACATTTTAATAAATGTAAATAAGCATTATTTATTGACTGCCTGATCTGTACAGCAAATCTTTAAGAAGATGCCATTGACCTAGACTTTAAAGTATGAATAACATTTACTAAGTTTAGAGCCATGGACATTCCAGGAGGAGGAGCATGTAAGCAAAAACACAAATGTGTCAACTTTTATTGCATCAGAAGGACACAATATCACCATGACTGGGTAGAATATACTTCCTATAATGAAAAGCCAAGGAGTCACTACTGCAATGAAACAAGTGATAGAACAATTCATTTAAGTTAAAATAAGAACTTCTTTTTTATTTTTTTTTATAAATTGTTTTAAAATGTTTTATTTATTTCTGAGAGAGAGAGAGTGAGAGGGGAGGGTCAGAGAGAAAGGGAGATACAGAATCTGAAACAGGCTCCAGGCTCTGAGCTGTCAGCACAGAGCCCTACACGGGGGCTTGAACCCACGAACCAGGAGATCATGACCTGAGCCGAAGTGAGATGCTTAACCGACTGAGCTACCCAGGTGACTATAAAATAAATACTTCTTAAGAGTTCTGATAGAGTGGATAAATTTTTCTTTTTTGTTTTTTAGGGTAACTAGAGAGACTTGGGAAGAGGATTCAACATTAAGGCAAGTTGCTAACAAAGATATGTACAAACAAATCTAAACAAATTTACAGGTCCATCCTGTGATATGACTAATACTATTGTCTAATAAAACATCCAGAACACATTCTTCTCTCTATATATTAGTATTTATTATTTCTTTTATATATGCATGTATGTTACTGGTCAAGTAACTCCAAATACCTGGATCATCTATCTAGACTTAGTACACAAGGAGATAAATAATATCCTCGTGTAGTCTAGTGCCCATTCCAACAAAGAATGCATTCGAGGATTGAGGGGCAAGATGGNTGAAAACTAATTTGAAAATAAACTATTAAAAAAAAAAAAAAAAGAATGCATTCACCATAGCCCCTAAATCTCAGCCTCCCTTTCTATTCTCCTTAAATTCAAAGACCTTATTTAGCCAGATTCTGAAGCTAGAAGAAGTCCAGGGAATTTTATTCCTAGCAACTCACCTTAGTGCTTGTAATCCCCCTTAGTTTAAGTAATATGCTAATATTTCAATATTGATGTTTTCGAAATAATAGTTTTCTACAAATGATGTAGCCACAGTGCACACAATATTAGCAATTCATTATGTTTCATTTAGATTTCATGAGTGCTTTACATCAAATCCTAACATGACACAAAATATATTCTGAAAAGTATTGGATTCTACCTTTAGATATTTTAAGAGTGTATTCTTTCTCTGATGAATTCAAATGCTGTACTTTCTTGGCCTAACCTCTATCTCAAACTGTCAAGATGATAACCATCTGTTTGATTCATAATTGCTCTTTTTATTATGTTTGACACACTTTTAATTGTTTCTATTGACTTATTCTTTCTAGCAACTGTATGTGGTGATCAGAATATTTAATATGTGACTTTCCTGCTTTGTCTTCAAGGAGATGGTATAAGTCGCATTCAAATATATATTTTAAAAAGCCATTATTAAGACAATATAGTGAACTTTTGTGCATGAAAAAAATATAAAGTTTTAGTAAGTTGGCTCTTGCCCCCATAAAGAAACTTTAACAATAAGATTTAAAATAGATAGGAATCTAAAAAACAAACATATAAATAAAAACAACTTGAGCAATCAATATAAAAAAACAAAAATATGATGACCATAAAAAGTTTCCATGGTAAGTTCAGAAAATTAGAGACCAGTTTGCTGAATTAAACAAACTTTCTAAGGTAATTATGTTTTCTACTTGGATTGTCCCATCCATCACTCTCCTTTTTTCTCCCTTTCTTAGCCAGGAAAGGAAAAGCAGTGGATTTCTGCAGAGATTCTTAAACATTGTGAACATTGCCCAATAAGCTTTTTAGAAGCTTTTTAGATCACCATCAGATCACAGTAGGATTTGGAAACAGATTTCTACAAATTTTGTCTAGTTGCCAATTACGGCAAAATAAACAGGACAATTTTCTATCTTTCTCAACTATACACCTAAGTTTTTATACCAGAAAAATGTATCCTATACTAAGTTCTTTTCCAAAACCTTTTGTATTTTCCTGAAACCCAATAATGTTCTTTCCCCTCCCACCATAACACCCCATTGCTGTGTGACTGTCTCTTTTAATCCCCCAATACAGCTGTGCCAATAAGACTTTTTATGGAGGGAGGACATGGGGTACTCTCAAACAATCAACTTTCCTACAGACTGATCTGCTCCTCCAATTTTGCACCCAGATGCCCAAAACACCCACCTGAGCAGACATATCCTATGTCTTCACATGAGAGAGATAAATGAACTCTTTAGAAGGCAATATGAATTTTAAGATTGAAAGTGAGGAAGAAAATCAAACTTTTTTAGAGGACTCAATCTTTTTTAGAGGACTAAAAAAAAAAATTGTATGTATGCTTACCTGTTGGCAGTCAGCAATGCTTTCTCTCTCTTTGCCAATGAAATTAATCTCAAAGCTTGTGTGAACTGTGCCTGACTTCAGAACACCAACTCCTTCTGCTACTGCCTGATAGCATCACCATTCAAAGATTCTTCTGGCTTTGTGCTGTGGACATTTACATCCTATAAAAATGGTTGAATAGTTTTATTTTGTGAAGGTTAGATTAATCTAATGATAGTATGTTCTCATATTTCATGCATGTAAAACTGAAATCGGACATGATTAAGAGGAGCCCTTTCTCCCCATTTACCCTTTGTATCATATATCAGGTGCAGATATCTCAGGATGAGGGAATCTACATTTTAAGTCATTTTGGATGTTTAAATAAGCCCCGAGTTAACATTAAGGTTGGATGAGTCAACTAGAATTTCAGAATTGGCCTGACTTACTTTGGAGCTAGGACTTGCAGCTGGCAACTGGGCACTGATTCAGGAGATAGTTGCTGCTAAGAGAAAAAAAAAAAATTATGAGACTTACATGCCTATAATCAGCTTCTAACCTCTTTAAAAACAGCCTTCAACCCTTTTGGTGGTTTCTTCTCCCATTCAAAGGGAGAAGTTAATTTTATTTATTTATTTATTTATTTTTTAACTTTGTAAAATTGTTTATTTTTTTTTCTGAGTATCTTTCACAGCATTTTATTTATTTATTTATTTATTTTTTATTTTTTATTTTTTACAAATAGATTATTGTCAAATTAGTTTCCACATAACACTCAGTGCTCATCCCCACAAGTGTCCTCCTCCATGCCCATCCCTCCTCCCCCCCACATCCATCAGTCCTCAGTTTTTGTCAGCATTCAAGAGTCTCTCATGGTTTGCCTCTCTCCCTTTCCCCCAACATTTCCCCCCTTCTTCTCCCCCTTGTTCCTCTGTCAAGTTCCTCCTAATCCTCCTATACGTGCAAACATATGATATTTGTCCTGGGAGAAGTTAATTTTAATCTAATTTCATCTGGACACAAATGTGGGGGGAATAAAGGGCAAAGCAGATGAGTAGCAGAGGGATTGTATCTGAACTTCAATCATTCATTGGTGCCTCTGGCTGAAAATACCAGAGAAATGAAAGTGACAGAAGTAGCTAAAAGCAAATTTAAGAAGAGATATTGGAATGCTCAAATCTAATGACAGTTATTAGAGGAAGGAGAAACTCAGAAATTAGTAAATGTAGTCTAAAAAGGAGAAGTTGGTAGAAGAAGAAGGGGAAGAGAGGAGAGGGGAACACGGAGAGAGGAGAAGGGGAGAGAAACATGGGAAAAAGGTATAGATTGAATTATAGATTAGGGCTAGGTCCTCAGCCTAAGCTCAGTTTTGCTGTCATAAATGACCCCAACATCTCAGTATGGTACAGTAACGTTTCTTTCTCTTATGCTACATGTCTATCACAGATTAACTGCCAATGGACAGTTCACTGTCTTCACTTAGGGCTGACTGACGAAGAGGACTTCATGGAGGTTTCAGAGGGGACACAGCATGACAAAAGCACAAGACATAAGCTTAGAAGAACACATTTCACCTCTGTTCACATTTCATTTGTCAAAGCAAGTCACATGGCCAAACCTGATGTCAATCGGTGGGCATGTATATTTTTAACAATATTTAATTATCTAACACTATGTAACTAAAAATGTTTTGACCTTCATAACAAGTAAATATAGATGCCACCTCCACCTTCTTGGGTGGTATTGGTTGGGGTATTTTCCAGAATGTTCTACAGTTTGGGTTTTTCTGATGTTCTTCTCATAAAGAGACTGGAGTTATGGGTTTGGGAGAGGGAAGAAATATCACAGAGGAAAAGTGTCATTGTTATCACATGAAACCAAGGGTATTTGTTATTAACATGACTCATCATTGTTGATGTTGACCTTGGTGGGGGAGATATTTGTCAGATTTTTCCACTATAAAGTCCTCTGTGTTTCCTCTTTTCTGCATGTACTCTTTGGATGGAGAAAGAAACCACCAGAAGGAAACCACTATGCACAGCCCACAACTTAAGGAATGGAGGTTTATGTTCCACCTCCTTGAAGATCTTTCCACCTCTTCACAGGTGAGGATTCTGAAATTTAAAGAGTTTAAAGAGTTTAAGACCAAATTGACATAGTTATTAAGTGGCATCAAGATTGAAAGCCACATCTGTCTGACTTATAAAACTATTCTTTATTCAGTACTACACAAAAAGAAGCAGAAGAATAGGGAAATGGTTAGAAAAATAGAAGGATATATCTATGAGTTGTTTCAAGGAAGCATGTTGGAAGGCACGGCCCCTTGATACTAAAGACATTCAGATAACAATTCCTTAACTTGCTAACCACTAGCACTGGGACTGGAAACTTATGTTCCTTGATGTTTATAACTCTATCCTATTATTGTGCTGACATGGCCTACTAATAATCTGTCTTTCTATAAATATACCCTGACTCCATTCCAATCACTAAGCCACTTTTTGAAAGGGAAACCAAGTCCTTGGAGCATTGTATGTGTGTTGGGGGTTGGGGGTGGGAGATAAAAGTGATTTTATCTTTACTTCTTATGCCCAAGAGATAGCTTCTAAGCTTCTAAAAGGTTGGGGGGTTTTTTGTATTGTGTTTTTTTTTTTTTTTAAACAGAGTTATAATGCTAGATCTGCCTAATAGAGAGAAGGCATGTTTCTGTCACAGAAATAGTTTTTGGACAAATGAAAAACTGTCACTGAGGCTGAGAAGCAGAGCAATAGGATATCAGAGGTGGGTGAAAATTCTTATGAGGTTTTTCCTTTTTATCATAGAGTCATGATTTAATGTTCACATTTTAATTTATGTGTCAGGTTCCATACCCAGTTTCTTTTGAAGTGTCATTGACAATGCACTTCAAAGACAAAAACAACCATGCCATAGTACTGAATTGTGTTTTCTGAACTAGGATCAAATCCCTCTTCTTACAAAAAAACTTAGTTACAGGGAGTGTATAAAGATAAAACAGAATTTGGGGACATTCTATACATTTTATATGATGAAAAGTCTTCTTATCAATTTTCATAAATAGAATAGAGAGTACTTGGTGCTTGAGTCACATGTGTATATCATATATTGAATTGTAATCATATGGTACCTTTGTGTATGATTAGTTGAAATATTCTAATGTGCTGTAATTTCTAAGGAGACTGGCTAACAAGGAAGTCAAGTAATTTACCCTCTTTTTTTCTCTCTTTTATTTAATGTTTATTTATCTTTGAGAGAGAGAAAGAGAGAGAGAGGGAGACACAGAATCTGAACCAGCCTCCAGGCTCTGAGCTGTCAGCACAAAGCCCAATGTGGGGCTCGAATTCACAAACCATGAGACCATGACCTGAGCTGAAATCTTGACACTTAACCAACTGAGCCACTCAGACACCCCTATTACTATAGAGACATTTATACTTTCAGAAATAATTTTCATCTTCAATTCCCAAGATTATTTGAACTTTCTGAGATTGTTATGTAATCCTATACAAGTATTGAGATTTTAGGGCAGGGACTGTTTCATTTATTACTGTGTCCCAGCATTTGGTACATTCTAGAATACTTTAGATATTTAAAAAAAAATTTTTTTATGTCTTTATTTTATTTTGAGAGACAGAGACAGAGAGTGAGTGGGGGAGGGGCAGAGAGAGAGAGGGAGACACAGAATCTGAAGCAGGCTTCAGGCTCTGAGCTAGATGTCAGCACACAGCCCGATGAGGGGCTGGAATCCACAGACTGGGAGATCATGACCTGAGCCAAAGTGGGACTCTTAACCGACTGAGCCACCCAGGCACCCCTAGAATACTTTATATACTTAATGTTTGCTAAATGAATACTGAATACATGTTTTCAAGAGAAAAGTATTGTGTCAATTTAAGATAGTCATAAAATATACAACTACATCTAAAATGACAGGCTGTGTCTAAAGTCTGGGATCATTAATTTCCCTCAGATCAGAATAAAGCTTATTTTTATGAGATTGAAGTGGTACAGGGTGAGATGCTCCAAAATATGCCATTTTGGAATAAAGATTACTTCAAGTTAAAAGTAATAAATACTCAACAGATGCAGGAAAAGCTCTCTGCCTCCCCCATAACTGCCTAAATTTACATTGGAAAGCAGAGCCTGCAACAGGAAGAGAGCTAGTAGCAGAGACTCTCCCTTACTTAAAGAACCTATCTGCATAGGTTTTTCCAAACATTTCCCTGTACCTTCTTGCTAATGAGATTTTTCCCCTTTGTGTACTCAGACCCTCCCCCTCACCTTAGTTCAAGTGAGCTCCCTGATGCCTCACTGTCTTTGGAACCTCTTGTTTTTCTTTTGATAAGTAAATAAGATTATATTTTCTTTATACTAAATGACAAAATTGACTAAAACTAATACTTAATGCCAGTGAGAGTCTTATTCTACTGCTGGTGTAAGAGTATTTTTCTAAATGTTTATTTATTTTTGAGAGAGAAAGAGAAACAGAGCATGAGCAGGGAAGGGGCAAAGAGAGAGGGAGACACAGAATCTGAAGCATTCTCCAAGCTCTGAGCTGTCAGCACAGAGCCCAACATGAGGCTCAAATCTAGGAACCCTGAGATCATGACCTGAGCCAAAGTCCTATGTTTAACTTACTGAGTCACCAAGGTGCCCCTGGTGTGAGAGTATTTTGATAAAACTTTTCCAGAAAATAATTTGGAATATATAAAATTGGCTTAAAGAGTTCATACCCTTGTTTTTTTAAACAAAGTACTTCTGCTTCTAGATATTTATCTAAAACAAATCATCAGAGATTTTGTCAGACATTAACATCTGAAGATATAAAGATATGTTACATAATAATACTGACAAGTTTGAATAAAACATAAATGGTTAATAATACAGGATTGCCTAAATGAGTTAGGAAATATTCATTCCATAGCATATTAGCTACCACTCAAAATGAAGTATCTATACATGCTGAAGGGAGGGTGTTGAATCCTAGTTTTTCCACTTTCAAGTTCTATGACCTTGAACAAGTGTCATTTAATTTAACTTGATTGTGCTCTGATCAAAGTTATACATGATCATAATTTTGAGAATCAAATTGTACAGGATAATTACAGACAAATATAACTCAACCTTTTTCCAAGTTTTGTTTCTTAGAGGTAGCCACTTTCAGCTCTTTTAACTGATCTTTTGGATATTTACCTCCATACTTCCACCACTCTAAAAGCAAAGAAAGAAACAAACAAGCTTAATTTTTCATTTTAAGTCATTATCTATTGACTTCCTACTACAGAAACTTAATTTAGCTCTCCTGCACTGCCTCTATCTCCAGCATACACATATACCCTTACTCTTACCCTTATATCCCAATAGAGTTTTATCATAATTTTGATTATGTCACTACAGTATGTATAGTATTATGACCACATAAACATAAGCCTTAATAAATTATATTGGGTATTATTATTACTTTCACTTTTTTTTATTTGAGAGAGAGTGTGTGTGTGTTTGTGTGTGACTGGGGAAGAGAGGCAGAGTGAGAGAGAGAGAGAGAGAGAGAGAGAGAATCTTAAGTAGGCTATGGTGTGCCTGATATGGAGCTCCATCCCAGGACCCTGGGATCATGACCTGAGCTGAAATCAAGAGTCTGAAGCTCAACTGACCAAGCCACACAGACACCCCTAATTTCACTTTTTAAATTTTTTTAAATGTTTATTATTGAGAGACAGAAAGAGACAAAGCGTGAGCTGGGGAGAGGCAGAAAGAGAGGGAGACACAGAATCCAAAGCAGGCTCCAGGCTCCAAGCTGTTAGCACAAAGCCCGAAGCAGGGCTTGGACTCACAAACCATGAGATCATGACCTGAGCTGAAGTCAGACACTTAACCGACTGAGCCACCCAGGTGTCCCTAATTTCACTTTTCTAAACAAGTTTTGGCTTTTCTAAATTGTTTGTAATTTTTTTTATTTTTGGGTTGTTGTTGTTTATTCTTAGCTTCTTATGCATTTGCAATTCTTTCATTCACAAACATATCCTCATTTATGCAAATTTGTTTTCAATACACACATATACATTAAGCATCAGTTTCATCCTCCTAAAGAAAGTCTTCCACAAGCCTTCTGATTTCCTACATCTGGACTACCTAAAGTTTAGCTATTATTTTGGGCCTTCCTTTCACCATAAGCCTGGAAATTCATCTTTTGCATGAGGTTTCCTTTTTTCCTGTATTCTATGTCTTCCTCTCTCTTACTTTTATTCTTTGTTTTGTCAGAGCACTGATCCCTGAGAATTTGCTCACTAAAGGTAAAACTTTTAAGAGTGTGCATGTGTGGGGCACCTGGGTGGCTCAGTTGGTTAACTGTCCAACCTAGGTCATGATCTTGCCATTACAAGTTCGAGCCCCATTATCAGGCTCTGTGCTGACAGCTCTAAGCCTGGAGCCTGTTTCAGATTCTGTGTCTCCCTCTCTTCTCTCTCTGCCCCTACCCCCCTCATGCTCTCTCTCTCAAAAATAAGTAAACATTAAAAATTTTTTTATAAAAAGACTGTGCATGCCTGAAATTTAAAAAAAATTCAATCATATTTAATAGTTGGCTAGGAATAGAATGGTAGACAAGAAATCACATACCCTCAGAATTATGAAGGCTTTGATATATTGTCTTTTAGCTTCTAGAGTTGCAAATATGAGACTCATTAACAAAGGCTAACATTTTATCAGCACTGACTATGTGTCAGTCACACTTTTATATATATTGATGTTTATTATCTCATGTTATCCTCACAACAAATGTTTGAAAACTGAGACAGAGGGTTGCAGTAACTTTCCCAGAGTTTTAGGGCTAATAAATCTGGGATTAGAATCCTGGTGATACAACTGGAAAGCTCATGCTTTACCAACAAATTGATAAGTGACACTTTTAACAAAACATGAACTTTTCATTTTTGCTATTACTTTTGTTATTTTTCATTCAGTCCTGAAATTTCACAATGCTATGTCTTGTGGTGGGTCTTTTTTCATTCATTATCATGAGCACACAGTGAGCCACTTCAATCTGGAAATGCTGTACTTCAGTGCTGAAGAATGTTCTTGAATTGTTTCTGTATTAGTTTCCTCCCTTCCATTTTCTCTCTTCTCTGTTTCTAGATTTCATGGACTAGTCCCCCTAATTTTCCTGTACTCTGCCTCTTCTAGTTTCTATAGCTTATCTTTTTGCTTTACTTTGTGTAACATTCCTCCAACTTTATCTTCCATTTAAAAAAAATTTCTATATTATATATTAATATCCATGAACTCTTCTTTGTGTTCTCTGAATGTACTTCTTTAAAGCATTTGGGTTTATTTTTCACTCATATATTATCTCATGGACATATCTCATAATATTCATATTCACCTCAATCAGAATATTTGGAGTTTTTAAAACAGTTTCATCCAAGCTGCTGTTCTTATTTTCACTTGGATTTTACCTGTGTAGTACTTGGTGACCACAGACTATTTATTTGTATTAGAAATGTGACTGGAAGCTTTGTGCAGGTGGGTGGAGCTTGTTGATTAGACATCTGTATAGTAAAATGGCTGGGCTGTTTCATTAGAGAATTTTTGACATTAGTATCTTTCAGTTTTTCCCTTGGGCTAAGCTGATTCCTAGAGATAAGTATTCATCTCCTGCCCAGATGGCAAGGGTCTGGCTGCCAGGAATTTGGAAAGCCAGTAAGTGAAGAGTGCCTCAGTGTACCTATAGAATCCACCTTCCCTTCTTATAACATAGCGCTCACCCTTCAATGTAGTGGTGTCTCCCATTTGAGGAACCCTCCATCTTACCCCTTTCCTGGACTAAACATTCAGGGAGGGATTAGGAGAGAAGAAGCAGCAGGTAACTCCATGTATGGAGCAGGGTTCCAGGTCTGGAGCTTGAAATGCTGCTTCAACACTATCACCCATTTCTCCAGTTTTTAGCCACATCTTCTCTTCTTGTCATCTCTCCTGAATTTTGGGGTCAATTACAAAAGGTAAATTAAACTGCTTTGCAAATTTTCTCACTGCCAGTTAGGATTCAGCTTTCTTGAATTTATGCAATAAACTATACTTTTCCTTCTGCCTTTTACTGCCCTTGTACTTTAGTCATGGTATAAATAAGCATTTTCAAAAACCCCTTGTTTTGTCATTTTAGTAGGGTTTGAGGAGGTGACAAAGGCAAAAAAATGTGTGCGCATGTGCGTGTGTGTTGGGGGGGAGGACAGTAAATCTGACATTCTTAAATAGTACTTTCTGCTTAAGTGCTTTAAGCTTCAGTTTTCTCATGTGAAAATTAAGACAATAATACCTCTTGGGATTGATAAGAATATTAAAAGGCATTAAATGAGAGAAATGAACATAAAACACTTGGACTAATGTCTTTCACATAGCAAGTTGGTCATTATTACTACACACTGACATTGTATCTTAAGAATAGACACTCCACATCCTCACCAGCATCTAGAGTTCTCTGATTTGCTCATTTTAGCCACTCTGACTAGCGTGAGGTGGTATTTCAGTGTGGTTTTGATTTGTATTTCCCTGATGAGGAGGGATGCTGAGCATTGTTTCATGTGTCTGTTGNGGAGGGGGGAGATGGGCATGGAGGGGGGCACTTGTGGGGATGAGCACTTGGGTGTTATATGGAAACCAACTTGACAATACACTATTTGTAAAAATAAAAAAACTATAAAAAAGGAATAGACACTCAAATTAAGTTAAAAATTAAAACTTATCTAAATTAAAAATATGTTTAGAGGAAAGATTCAGAGTAGGGTTTGGGGATCCATTTCAAAGAAAGATAACAAATCTCCCTACAACTGGAGATGCCCCTAGCTGCTATTCTTCCTGTCCCTCTCTCCTGCTGGACACAAGAATATTCATTTTTTCTAGCTTCTTCTTATCTCTGGGTATCTTCTCTATTATTTTGTTTTTCCCTACAGACAAACTTCCTTTGCTTACTTAATGTGCTTACAGCTGAAAATGGCCTCAAACTCCAGCACCAGCCCCTTATGTGCCTGACTCTTTCTGTTCCTCAATTCTATTTTCTCAGGCAGAATTGGTGGGTTGGCCCTACTTGGCAGAGAGTTCATTCTTGTTCAGTTAGTCAGAAATTGGGACCATGAGGTCATACTGATATTCCTTGTAGGCTATGAGATGAGGGCACCATAAAGTAATGGGTACCTAAGATATTATAATTTATAAGAAAAGTATATACTTGGTCATTCAGATGATCAAAATATATTTCTCATATGTGTTTTGTGTTTCTCCATGGTTCCTGACTTATGGCTCCCAAAACTCCTGGAATTTCCTAAGTGTTTAGTGTGATAAAGGTGTCTTGTGTCATGTTTATAGGGTGACTTTGGGAAAACACCTAAGGATAGAAAGAAGCTTGTTGCCAGTGAAACCAACCAAGTGATTAGAGAGCTGGAACTTCCTGTCTCCACCCCTAGACCTTCTAGGAGGAGTGACAGGCTGGAGATTGAGTTGTCCATGGACACTGATTTTATCAATCATGACTCTATAATGAAGCCTCTGTAAAAACTCAGAAAGCTTCTGGGTGGTGAACATGTGGGGATTTGGGAGAATGGTACACCTGGTGAGGGCATGGAAACTCCATGCTGTTCCCAGGTACCACACCTTGCCCTATGCATCTCTTCCATCTGGCTGCTCCTGAATTCCATACTTTTTTTTTTAATTTTTTTTAATGTTTTATTTATTTTTAGGAGAGAGAGAGAGACAGCGCGAGCAGGGGAGGGTCAGAGAGAGAGGGAGACACAGACTGAAACAGGCTCCAGGCTCCGAGCTGGCAGTCAGCACAGAGCCCGACGCGGGGCTCGAACCCACGAACCGCGAGATCATGACCTAAGCGAAAGTCGGACGCTTAACCGACTAAGCCACCCAGGCGCCCCATGAATTCCATACTTTTATAATACACTGGTGATCTAGTAAGTAAAATAGTTCTGAGTCCTGTGAGCCACTCTAGCAAATTAATCAAACCTGAGAAGGGGTAGTGAGAACCTCTGATTTATAGCCAGTCAGTCAGAAGTACAGTAGCAATCTGGGCTTGTGACTGGCTTCTGAAATGGGGAGAGAGGGCAGTTTTGTAGGATGGAATACTTAACCTGTGGAATCTCATGCTATCTCTGTGTAGATAGTGTCAGAATTGAGTAAAATGGAATTAAGTTCTTGAATACCTTGCTAGTGTCTGAGCATTGCCTGTTGAAGGTGTAGAGAACTCCCTTCTCCAACACTAGACATTTGGATCCCAAAACACCAAAAGAGTACCTCTAGGGCATATGAGGTGCTTCTCACGATATAATCTTAAGAAAAAAAGAGAAGAATTTAAAATGGTGCATATGGAACATTACAAATTTAGTATGTATATATGTGTATATGTATGTATACATATATATGCTAAATACTAAATACTAATATATACACACACATGAGGTTATTGAAAAAGTTAAATGAGAAAATGCCTGTAAAATAGTTAGCATAATTTGTGACACATAATAAATTTAATAAATGTTTTTGTTATCATATTTAAATATCCAGAGAGAGTGTTAGATGGAAATTCACCAAGATAGTAATTGTGATTTTTTTTTTCGGGAGGTACAGGTATAGATGATTTTTATTTTCTTATTTAACCATCTTTCCAGTTTAAAACAATGAACATGTATTTCTTATATAATCAGAAAAACAATTTTATAAACCCACTAATATAAAAAAAGAAATGGATATATAAAAGTATAGCAGTTGTCTTTGATTTTATCTTCCAACTACGAGATCATTTACTTATTAAATAGCTTGAAAAAGTTTTCTAAAATAAGTCTTGGAAAAACTTTGTCTAAAACCTTTCCACTAAAATTAGATATTTTAACATATGACAGAATTAATACATTAATACATATAATGAATGAATCGTTGTTATCTTTTTTCTGTTACTCATGCACTCACTATTGTCCTGAATATTATGTTCCTTTTCCAAGACAACCTACCTTATTTATCTGATTCTAGAGTATAATTGCAAATTTATATTCTCAGTTAGAAAGGTAGATTAAATGTCATCTATTTCAAAATCAGAAATTTTCCAACAAAAAAGTTCAGGCTAAGAAATTTTCCCTTTTGTTGGTAATAAAACTAATAGTAAGCAATGGTATGAGATTAAAAAAAACATAGCTTCAGATATTAGCTTGATACCTTTTCTGTTGCAAACCTCTCCTACTTCCCTGTGTTTTGTTCATCATAAATTTCCAGGTGATTACCTACTTTGACAAATTAGATTACTTTTTGAAATGTCTATTAAGGCACAGGTGATCTCTGTGGCACCAGCGGATTGTAAACGTTGATTCTCAATTTCAAGACTTATTACCAAGCAGGTAACCACAGCATTTTAAATGAGAAAAGGAAATGTCAGCCTATTCCATTCAAGTTATATCTACTTACACAGATGTATTTCTTTTGGGGAAAACAAAACACAATAACAACAAAAATTCTCACATTGCAGCAAAGTGCTTTGCTCTCATAAAATTGACATTCTGACTCCTAACTCATGTTTCCTTTTGTGCTTGGCCTTCCAGGAAGCTCAGAACTAAGTATGAGCAATCAAATCGCTAGGGAGGTACTTTTGGCATTAGCGTTTTTGTAATAACATGGCCTCCCACTTTCATGTTTTTTTTTCCCCACCTTCATTTTCCCTTTTCCTTGACCATATCATTTTGCTGACATTGTTTCACACACAAAAAAATCCAAGTATTTTTTTGGAATAAGGCATTTTATAAACAAACAAGTGAAGCAATTTTCATATGCTTTTTTCAATGTACCTGCTGGTATAGATATACATATTTAAAAAATCTTATTACATTTTATAAGTAACAAGTGTATTTTCATATCTTACTCAATGTTCACTGTAAAATGGTTTTATATTACTTACTGTGAGGTTATAAAATAAAATGAATAATTTTCAGACTTAAAGTTCTTTAGCTGTATAAATTAGCATTGTTATTGAATTTCCATTCAGTTCAATTTTGTCCATGTGGCATATATCTTTTTGTATTTTTTGAAAGACACTTATATACATATAGAATTATATACATTTATATACATGTAGAAATATATGAAGTTATACAAATAAAATAAAGAGGCATATTCGATATACATACATACATCCTCAAAGATGATTTTAACTTATATAGAATAGGAATTATGTAATTTGTATTTATGCAGATGTCTCACAGAAAAAGTAACAGGGTATCCAGAAAAACTTTTGGTTGGTAGTGGATGCTCAGATTAAATCACCTACTGAGTCTTTTTTTACCCACATGTTCTCCTAATAGAGACTCATTAATAATTGCCATGTTTACTTATGTCAGTATATCATAGATAAGTATGTTACATGTCATTTTATTCTTATTATAATTATCTGTACTGTGATACTAAGATATAAAAAATTATAGCTTTAATTCCAGGTAATGTGTAATTTTATAGCTGTTAGTCTTAGGAAAAGTAATTTTTAAAAAATATATAATTATATAAGAGCAGGGTGGGCAAAGCAGAGAGAGAGGGGGGGAGAGAGAGGGAGGGAGGGAGAATCCTAAGCAGGCTCCCTACTGTCAGAGCAGAGCCAACTCGGGGCTCAATCCTGCAAATTGTGAGATCATGACCTGAGCCAAAATCAAAAGTCCGATGCTTAACTAACTGAGCCACCCAGGTGCCCTGAAAACTGATTGGTTTATATATGTAATACCACCATTAACATATTTGTATGGTACAACATAATAAAAAATGTGACTCCTATGTAACCTGTAGGATATATGACCTCATCCTGTTCTATCCTTTATTAATACTAAACACAGATAACTAAGGAAATAGAGGTTTATATATCTACCTACTATATATAATATTCTATAATTTGACCAATCTAAAAGTATTTTCACTTACATTATTTTGTTGAATCCTCAAAATAGTCCTATTAGCTAAATAAGCAAAATAGTGCACACTTAACTTCAAATGTGTAGAGTCTGAATGACAGAGATCATGTGACTGATGGCCACATAGTAAGTAGTTAAGTGACCATGCCAAGACTGGAAAGCAGGTCTCTTCACTCTCAGTCCAGGATGTTTCTATTGCAAACTACTGCAGCTTCTAAGCTTCTAAAAATCAATACCACCTTGTCCTCAGAGCGATACAGAGCTTCTTATGAAGCTGACCTCATCCTGTTCTATTCTTTATTAATACTAAACACAAGATAACTAAGGAAATAGAGAGAGGTTTACATATCCACCTATTACTACCAACGTTCCCATACTGCATTTATAATGGGAGAAGACTAGCAACTTTTGTAAATGTTAAGGCTTGGACTTTCTTGGAGTCTTCTCAGCCTTGTATATTTAAAGCTTGCATGGATATTCTCAATTTGCATACAGGGAAACTTTTCAGAAAATTTCCTTTACACATCAAAACATCATCTAATGCAGTAAGTATAGTTTTGTACATGAGTTCAAAGAACACAATTCTTTTGAAATAAGGTATATTTAAAGCTAAATCAAAAACATGAAGTTCATATATTCAGAAAAAAACTATAATGTTAATGTTAAGAGTTATTTGAAATTCTTTAAATGCCTTTTCGTTCTTTTGAATATTCCAAGTCTAGCATCTCAATTTTACATGTAATCAGAACTCTTGAATTTCTTCCATGTCCACCACACAAACCAGATATGTGTAGCCTCCCAGGCTTCTACAAATATTAATTGCCTCTTTATTCTCCTTTTGCTCAGGTCAAAAACCTAAGTCTCATTTCTTGACTTCTCTCCTCAGAAAAGCACATATTAGAGAAAATATATTCTGAATTTGACCACTTCTGATAACCTCTGCTGCCATCCTTCAAATTTTGCCTAAAATCTTACTTCAATAGTCACTTACTTGGCTTCCCTATTTCCACTCTTGCCTACCCTTCCTTTCCCTACCCCCGAGCCAATTATCCGCACAGCAGCCACAATAGTCCTATTAATACATAATTCAGACTATATCTTTCTGTTCTTCTTCTCCAGTGGCTTCCTTAAATTTTTCCTTGGGCCTGTATAAGATCTGTCCCTGGTCCATATCTCCCCCTTTCTACCACTCCCCTTCTGCACCCACCATTCCTAGGTCACAGCAGCCTTCCTGTTCAAGATTTATGAGCCTGTCTTCCTGGCACCTATTTCCCCAAGTCTTTACAGAGTCTACTTCCTCAATTCATTCCTATATCTGTTCAATTTCAACAAGTTTTCCTGACTCTATCCAAAATGTTACTTCTTCATCTTTCTGTTCTTGTCTGTTTCCTCGCCCTGCTTTGTTTTTCTTCACTGCACTATCACTACCTCACTTCTATTGAATGTGCATTAATTTATAATCAGCTGTCTCCTCTAGGATGTTAGTGCCACTGAGGACAGGGACAACACCACCAGTGCTCCATCCTTAATGCATACAGCAGTTCCTGCTCAATAAATATTTTCTTTCAAGTTATGAAGTAGTACTTTATAATTAGAAACAAAATGCATACATACTTTTGCTAAGCATGAACCAAAACTCCAATTATAGACTGAGAACATTCTGCAAAGTACAGCGTTGACAAAGGAAAAGAGTGAGCTGTCAGGAGAATTGAGAGGTTAAATGAAGAAAGTGGAAGCTGAGCTGAGCCTGACCTGAAACAAGGCATTATAGAAGCTAAGGAGGAGAGAAATAATGGAAAAAGGAAAATAAGACTGCAATTAAAAATAGAAAGGTCACTGAGGCCAATTTCTGTGTTACGAGTGACTGACTTCCAGAGAGAACCAAATTCTATAACTGGCTGTGGAGAGGGGTTTGACACAGGGCACAAGCTGCCAAGGTTATTAGTCTATAATAGAGCTCTGTGGACCCTTTAATGATGATGGCAGACACTCTATTAAAAGGTTAGCTGCAGAGGACACCTGAGATGGAAAGTGAACAGCAAAGTGCATGACATGATATAGCTTAAATCTAGTAACTGCACAAGCAGAAGACTGAAATATTCAATGCATAGAGACTGTAAACAGAATAGGCACAGAGATAGGGCCCCAACTGTTTTTAGTGGTCACGTTTACTGGAATCTGAAATGAGGTTACATCTAAAATATCCACAAAAAGAGGCTCCTGGGTGGCTCAGTCGGTTAAGCGTCCAACTTTGGCTTAGGTCATGATTTTGTGGTTCATGAGTTTGAGCCCTGTGTTGAGCCCTGTGTCGGGCTCTGTGCTGATAGCTCAGAGCTGGAGCCTGCTTCAATTCTGTGTCTCCCTCTCTCTACCCCTCCCCCACTCTCATTCTGTCTCTCTCTGAAAAATAAATAAACATTAAAAAATATTTAAGTAAAATAAAAGAAAATATCCACAAAAAGAAGATATTGAAAGAGAAATGGAATTTGAAAGAAAGGAAGATAAGGGGGGAGGTGGTTCACATACATATGCATATTGAGTTGACTATCCCTGGAAAAATGGTTTTGTGAGAAAACAGGAAGAAACCTGAAAATGGAATCAGAAATATTGTGCACATACACACGTGCATGCACACATACTCACACATATGGCATGATATAGATGAACATAACTATGTGGAACCAATTTAAGATCTCTTGATAACCATTTGGCAGCACTTTGAATTCAAAGCCAGAATTCCTGGGGTCTAAAACAGGTCAGATCACAAATTAGATGAGAGATCTTATGTGAGTCATTTTACTCCTCTGAATTTAACTTTTCTCACAAGTAAAATAAAATAATATAACTACATGATTCCTAAAGTCCATTGCAACTCTTAACAATCCCTGTGATTATATCCATTGGCACTGATTTGAGGTAGGTGAAGTAAATCACAACTCTAACATTCATCACCCACCTACCCTCCATTCAGCAAACATTTTTGAGTAACTTCTATATGCAAAGTATGACTCTGGGAGTTTCACCAAGGTCCTTGCCCTTAAAGAGCTTAATATAATAATCTTCTACCAGGGCTTATACTCTAGTTTTTAAAGGTTAATTTGTTTTCAGGACTTAGGTAAGACTTATTTGGTCAACTGATAGGTTTGTTCATTTGCCAACATGCAGATTTGTGTATATATATATAGGTGTTTGCATCTGTGTTATCTTGTGAATCATATTGGAATTTTACCTGCAAAGTTTGTTTCTGTGTGTATATATACACATAAACATGGTGATGTGGGGCTTGAACTCACAAGATTATGACCTGAGCTGAAGTCAGACACTTAACCAACTAAGCTGCCCAAGTGTGCCTCAATAAACACAGTATTTATAACTCAGTCTTACTGATGGATACACAGGACTCCAGGCCCCAATGGATTCCACACTCGGGGATAGACTAAAGGATACTATTGCTTGTGCAAGAAACTGCAAGAAGCCTCTATGTCATCAATGAGTTGAGCCTATAGGGTGGCTCATAGAGAGCAGAGCATCCTCCCAGGGAGTTAACGTGTACATTAGTTTCTTTTAAGACTCTGTTCACCTCTGTCATTGATGCCCATATGTTAGAGAATGAATTCATTCCTCATTCCTTACTCATGTTGTTGATGGCCTCTACTACTTGGGTCATTTTTAACAGTCCTCTCTTAAAAGTTGTCTTCTCATTATTCTGATATATCACATGTCCCTAGCATTCACTCAATTTTACCACAACTTTGTTTCACTTTGAAGTTTTTACTATCAGAAAAATAACTGACTTCTAAACATCTAAACAAGGCTATTTTGATTTTGGAATTCATGCCTCCTTTTTTAAGGATTGAGGAAAGACACCCAAAAGGGCCTGTGTTCTTCAACATAAAACCACCTACTGAATAAAAAAAAGCTCATACTTCTTTAAGAGCCAGATAGCCATTTCCTCCTGGCCTGTTCTATAGTAATACAGACCTGTGTGGTTGTTTTTTTTTTTAAGTTTATTTATTTTGAGAGAGAGAGAGCAAGCAGGGGAGGGGTAGAGAAAGAGGGAGAGAGAATCCCAAGCAGGCTCCTTGTTGTCAGCACAGAGCCAGACACAGGGCTCAAACTCATGAACCACAAGATCATGACCTGAATTGAAGTCAAGAGTCAGACACTTAACCAAATGAGCCACCCAGGCTCCCCCATAGATGTGTGGTTTTACAGAGAAATCTAAAAGTTTAAACAAAAATCATTATTATTTTCTTCACTTAAAAAACAAAAATAAATATACAAACACCAGATAATAGACAAATTACTATTCCAATATAAATTATATATTTCTTACAAAATGGTGAGAGGTGCTTAAAATACCACTCTCCAATGGCAGACATGGAAATGTATCGCTCAGCTCTGCCGTCAAAGAAGGACTTAATGTAAATGCAGGGAATGTAGTCAACTGACAGCCCCCATCCATTGGGTCTAGGTTGTACTTCCAGGTAGCTGTGGAAAAGAGCAGATTTAGAAGCTAACTAAGGACAAAGGAATTCTGGAAAGTTGAGTGGAGGAGTGAGACAAGGAGTACCAGCGATTGCCCTGAGACCAACTCTAATTGCGGTAGCTACAGTTTATCCCACTAATCTCTCTTTTCTAAGTTTCTCTTAGGAAAAGAGGTATTCCACCAGAATATCAGAGGATATGCCGCCAAAGCAAGTAGAGGAGTACACAAATGGACTGTGATAGACACAGAAATGTGCTGCCTATTCTTGCTCCAGGAATACATTTCTGCCTACTGTAAGGAAGCGGAAGATAGCAGGCAGTCCCTATTCACTTAAGAGTTTGCCTCAACTGCAGGGAACCAGGGCCTCACTTTTTGAGTGGTTGGCATCCAGTGAATGAGCAAGATGAAGGTATGGGGCCCTGTGCATTTCAGCGCATTACAAATTCCTCTGATGGCCAATATTTGTTCTGGAGCTCCGATACCTGGGCAGAGTTCCTGCCAGACCTGCATCATGATCTGAAATCTCCCCTAGCCCAGTCTTCCTCACCCCTTCTCTTTCTTGTGTAGACATTTTGCCTGTTGAACTCCCATCTCAGGACCTGCTTTTTCAGGGAACACAACATGTGGCACTCACCCCCTCTCTCACTCACATGTAACAGTGTCTCTTACTTCACTTCCTTGACTCTTATGTGAGAGGGACAAGGAATGTTCAGGTTAGCTAACACCACAGAGATCTGATGGTCAGAGTCTGGCAGAGTAGGAAAGAGCACAAGGTAGAAATAAAATTGTATCTGTACTTTTTAGCTTTTCATCTAAGTCACCAGATACAGATACCATCATTAATGGCATGGGAGACCTTTATGGTCTGATGTATAGTATACATCATGTCAGCTTACAGACATGTAAGCTGCTTAGGGTAATAGACAAATCTTTAAGAAACTAATCGATTTTCAAATGTTCTGAGGGTACTTATTGGTTAAAAAATTGTAATGACTCCTTTAGCAGACAAAATAGTGGCCTTTTAATCTGTTTTGCAAATATAGAATTTCATGTCAGAATATAAATTATATTTTTTAAAAACCTAAAATAAAGCAACTACTGTAATTAATGCTACTTAGCCAAAAATATATGTTTGAAAATATTTGAACTTCCACTTAATGTCTTCACATTGAAGATAACATTCCCTCCTTTTCTCCAACCTCTTAACCAGCTGCCATTCCCATTCCTGTTCTTGATGTTTACTCTTTAATGGAACTTAGCCCTGCCCTCCCTTGGCCTGATGCACATAATTCTGTAGAGTGGCTGACAATGCTGGCTTGGCCCCAGAACCAGGACAAGCAGGAAGGGAGCCAGGCCAGTTGGTTCAGGCTGAGAACAACACAGATGGAGCACAGCTTCTTACCACCGTGGGCTTTTCCACTTTTCCACAAAAATTCCAAGTGAGGGCTGAATAGGCTGATCTTTCCATGTTTGTTTCTTTATCCGCATATTGAGGTCCTTCATGGGCACATGCTTGCTGTGAAGCTTAACTGAGATGGCAGGTCCAGCACAATGCCTGGCACACCAAAGCTGCTCCAAAAGTGGGTGTGTTCATTTATTCCAGACCTTCTAACAGGAATGTATAAAAATATGATGGATGCTCATATCTGAGCCCATGTACCAGTTACACCTAGCAGGGTAAAAGGAAAGGGAATCAATCCTTGAGATCTCCTTGTGGACTGGATGTAAGCTATTTTGCTTTCACTGCTTTGCTTTAAAACAGTCCCACCAACACCCCATCCCTCCTGATTCCAAGCTCTCCATTACAATAATTCCAAAGGGTTCCCAGTTCTGAGGGAATGGTAAAAAGTGCTCAAGTGACTGACCCTACCTATCTTAAAAAGAAAACCACAAAAACAAAGACCCTTCATAGCCTCTGATAGTTTCAATAGCACCTACTGTAATCAGATACATAAAATAAGATGTCACTCATTTGCAAAATCTAGTAGTTTATTTCCCATTTATTAATTATTCAGTGTATGCCCAGCACTGGTACTTTATTTACACTCTTTCAGTTCATCTGCCTTATAAGCCTGTGAAATACAGAATGGATACTAGGGAAGTGATGTGGCTAGTATGAGTTAACACAACCAGTCTGCAGTCAATTTTCCATAAAACTAATGCAGCTTAGGCTGCTCTGTTGTTGCTGGTTGCTCTCATTCTCTTTTGCTGTCTTCCTTTGTTATTTGAAGGTTTTTGTAGTGATTTGCTTTGGTTCTTTTCTCTTAATTTTTTTGTGAATCTATTACAGGTTTTTCTTTGTGGTTAGTTCAAGGCTTGCATTAAAGATTTTATACTAGTTACAACTTTCTATTTTAAGTTGATCTCAAGTTAATGTCAGTTGTACTGAAGTGTTCCCAGTGGTAGTAAGGGCTGCCGGTGGTGAAGGTTTCCTTGTCTCTCTTCCCCCTGGTGAGGCATTCATGGCTGAGGGGATGCCTCCTGGTGTCAGGGTCAGGAGCACAAGTGAATGCACAGCAGCTCTGCTGGTGTCTGGGCCACGGGCACCCATACTGTGGCACCAAGACTTGGGGGCAGTAGGGTAAGAAGGGAAAGGGCATGGCACCTCTGGCCTTGATGGATGAAGGAACAGCTCCTGATGAGGCATGCAGTGGTTAAACTGTGGGCACCTTTGTCAGCTGGAGGCCTTGGTGGTGAAGTTGTAGGTGTCCATCCATGGTGGTGGCAAGAGCTTCTGGGGTGCTCAGTGATGAAGGCTGTTGAAGTTCTTCTGGCATTCTTTTCCTGTGAAGGAGGTGTTTGTGGCAAGGGGATCCCTCGAGGCCCCAAGTTGTGCCAGCCTGTGGAATGGAGGATGCAGGTGAAATGCTTCCTGTACTTTTCTATGCAGCCATCTTCAGTTTTTTGTGCTCTACCGGGTTGCCGCAGTTTCTTGAGTGTACTCCAGAACTCTCTAGAGCTATTCCCATCAGTAAGTAGTTGTAAAATTGTGGGAGTTTTGGTGGGGGCACAAGGACTAGGCTCTCCTAGCCTGCCATCTTTCCAGTGTCACTCCCTCTTAATTTTTCTTAAAGTATCTAAAATTAGATCATTTCCTACAGCCAGTAAGAAGGAAAATCAGATTCAAGTCCAGGTCTGTGATTTCAAAGCTACTCCTTGCTAGTTTTTTTTTCTCATTTGTTTATAGTTTAGTTCTGTTCCCTATCATCTCTTCCACGAGCCTCTGCTCTCTTTTTCCATTGAAACCTCTCCCCCATTGTCAGAAAACTTTACTGAGTCACTCTTTCTACCTTCTCACCAAAAATGAGATAGTGATTTTTTGCTAACAATTCCTTTTCCTGACAATTCTCTCCTCTTGGAAGCAAGCCTTTCTGCCACTGTCAAAATTCTCAGAACAAGAATAGTAAGCTCCTTGCTCCCTACTATTGTCCCCAGACACAGCTAATCTCCAGAATAACCCCCTACCTTCTTGAAATAGCACTTGTCTCCAATGTTCTCTGCAGCTACATTCCTTAGTAATTTTAACCCCATTGGACTCACAGTTCCATGACCTTCTCAATACATATGGCTTTCATCTCTGCTCCATCTGAGCTACCCACAGGTATGACCACATCCTGAAACTTGGCATCCTTCATAATAACTCCATATCCCAGATCTATGAAATGAAAAGTTCCCTCCTTCTTCCCTACACTCTTTTTCATTCTTCAATTATCTTAAAGCTGCTAATTACCTTCCTAGAGAAAGGCAATAAGCTGGCTCATTTTGTTCTACAGATTTGATGCCTCAAATCTATTAAAGCTTAAAACTACTTGGCATTTTAAAAAAATCATCTATATTTATCTACCTATGATAGATAGGTCCCTCCTCAAAGATTACTGAGGGTGCCTGAGTGGCTCAGTCAGTTAAGCATCTGATTCTTGATTTCTGCTCTGGTTATGATTTCACGGTTCATGAGTTTGAGCCCCGCATCGGGCTCTGGCTGACAGCACAGAGCCTGCTTGGGATTCTCTCTCTCCTTCTTTCTCTCTCTCAAAAAAAAAAACAAAACAAACAAACAAAAAAAACAAAACCCAACATTAAAAAAGATTAGCCTACTGGTATTAACTTTCTAAATAAAACCTTAGCGCCTATTTTATAAGAAAGATTGAAAACAACTGGCTATATGGTCTTCTCTTCCTTCTAAACAGTTTGGCTTCACAAGTTCTTATTTGTCCCATCCATCTCAGAAGAGATTCTTTTTCAAGGGATCCCTTCAGGTGTGGCCCCCATCCCTTCCTGTGTCATCCCACTCTCACACCTTGCTCTATCTATTTTGTATTTTCTATTGCTCTTCTCCCTGGATATTCTCCTATTGAAGGTGTAACCTGGACTTCAAAGATGGTAATCTTTCCAATCCTCACTAACCATCAAGCAGGGGAGACTTCAACAATGCTCCAGAGTGAGAAAGAATACAGAGACCTACCCTATCTTTAAGGTAGCCTACATTATGATTAATAATAAAAGATTATCCAAAGTTGGGATGATTATCTCCACCAATTTTTAGATTTTAGGACATACAGCTGGGTAATCAGGAAATAGTCCTAAAGCTCCTGCAGAATTTCCTAGCTGAGGAAGATTACTGGTGACTTCCCTGGACCTCAGCCAGGGAAGATTTCCTCAGAAATCCCTTTGGGGAAGAAATCAGGTGTAGAAACAGGAGCGGTACTATGCACAGGTGTCTCAGTCTTAGAAGAATAATTATGCCTCCCTATATCATTTTTAAAAGTGAATAACTAGAAGGCCATTTGAGGTTCATCTAGTCCAGAGGTGAGTAATAATCCGTGGTCTATATTCTGCCCATAGCTGATAAGCCTTCTTTGGCCCACAGTGTGTTTCTCATAATTGTAGCAATAGATTAAAATCTGAAGAATTCACATACACGTCACATTTTGGTTTTTAGGAAGTATTTGGAGGTTTGACAGACCAAGACTGAAATTTCAGCATGGTAACCATTGGTTGGATCTGAGTAATGACTGCCTCATTAGATGGGGCATGTGCTTTTCTATCTACCATCACCCCTATCATTCATTCAGGATGAAGCAATATCTGAATTTCCAACTTCTGACAAAATCCAGTGTCCCAATATTACAAATGATGAAGTTGGAACTCAAGGAGTTTTTGCAGTAACTCAAAAATCACATAAGCTAGTTAGAGGTAGTGTCACACCTGTTTCCTAGTGCTGTGTTCACATTCTACATTGCTTCAGAAAGCTTTTGTTACCTGACATTTTTGATGTAAAGAGCAATGGAACTAATCCTATTGGAGGTACAAAATTCAGGTAACACTTTTTGCCTTCAAACCATCCTTCTGGAATAATGCAATTCCCTCAGGAAGTCTTGTCACTGGGCAGATCAATAGCTCTGACCTACTTGATTATGTAACTTTCAATTGTGTTTCCATTATAAAACTCATTACCTAGTACTGCAAAAAAAACCAAAAAAAAACAAAAAACAAAACAAAAACAAAAACAAAAACAAAACAAAAAAATCCTCACTTATCTTTTTTAGAATCTTTTCTTAAACCACATATGCTAAAGGTTAGAGTTCCTTACCAGCTTTATAGCAAATTTTTGCCGTTTTATCAGGCAAGAAAAAAGTAACAGGCCATAACTCTAACTCTGATTCTCTGATTCTACAATTTATTTTCATATTAAATACCTAAATTCATATTTAGACAGCTTTATGTAAGCCATTTTTGGAATTCTTTATTTCTTTAGCAGATTTATGCATTTTATTTGTTGCCGCCATGAGAAATAAAAAGAAGGGAGACTTCTCCATTCCAAATCATGGCACAGGATTCATCTTCACCTTCCTCTCTCCTCTGCTCCCCTCCTTCTTTCCATTCTCTACGATACATTTCTCTTCCTGGCCTTTCTCTCCCTTTCCTTCTTTTTCTTCTAAAAATCCTCTTCCATCCCCTTCCCTCTTCAATCATTTATTGGCTGCTCACTGTGTACTAGTCACTATGTTAGAAAATCTAACGTTAAAGGATACTGATAAAGAGCAAGGTCAAATGAATGAATGAACAAATAATGTAATAAATTCAATTAATGCATAAATAATTTGAGACATATCTACCAGACACTCTTAGTGTTCCATTCCTGTTCTTTCAGACCCTCTTACCATACATCAGTTTGACTTCCAAAGGCAGCACGGGTATCTTTGTTGATGGGCAGACCTCAGGCTTCCAGAACCCATTATACCTATATATACCAGAATCCTAAAGTGCCTGTATACTACAGTGGTAGGTTGTAAGCAATGACTAATCAGTACAGGCCCAGATCCTACCTTCTTGGCTAATTTTGCATAATTTTCCAGAGTGTCCCAATGGGATAGTAATTATCAGTTACCCACAAAAGTCGACTTAATAACATATCTCTTAAAGGCTGTGATCCCTTCCATGGTTGTTTCCTTCCATATCTATACATGCTCTTTGTACCTCTCAAAAGACTGCTTGACTCAAATCCTTGTGTCAGAGTCTGCTTTGGGGAGAATCCAGACAAAGAATAACTAATGATATCCAGAACCTCTTGCCTAATGAGGAACAGACAAATAATTATAAGACTAAAGTCATATGTGAACTTAGGAGAAAACAATTCTGCCTGGCAGAGTTGGAGAAGGTGTCAATTTAGGAGGTGACAAACTCGGTTTTAAAAAATAAGCAGAGTTTGCCAAGTAGATGTGATGAGATAAAATAATACTAGCAGCTAACACATTTTACATTTGTTTTCCCCTTTGATTCTCAGAATGTTTTTTTTTGTAAAAATTTTTCATTTTCACAAATGAGGAAACTGGGATTTGGAGAGATTAATCAAATTACATAACATTATTCTGCCTGTAAATGGCAGGGCTAAGATTTAAACACAGTACCATATGGCTCCAAAGTCATAGCTCTTCATGACAATATACTACAAAGGATAAAGGAAACAGGCTTTCAAGCAGACACCTCTGAGCTTCAATCCTCCTTTTTATTAGCTGTGGATGCTTGAGTTAAAATTAACCTCTAAATCCTTTTTCTACGCTTAAATTAAAGATTACTCTGAAGAAGGTTTTTATAAAGTTTAATGGAAATGTAACACGTAAAGTACCACTACAATGCTTGTCATAAGCAGGTACTCAGTAAACACAGCAGTAGTTGTTACAATGACTATATGACCATTATGGGTAGATAAAACTGTTCATGTAAAAATTTTGTGTGTGTCTGAACACCAGCCCCTCTTACCTCACAATATGATAGTTTTAAGTGCCTATGATATACTATACATAGTGGAAAAGTGGTAAGAAATGAGGTTATAATGGAACTTTAGGACTTGGTATTTAAAAGACATGTATGTCATGCTGAAGAGATATCCTACAGCTATCAAAGCTTGAAGAGATGAAGATGGAATGTTTAGGCCTGCATTTTATGGTTAAGTTTGTATGCAGTTGTCATGTTCAGATGTGTGGGGGTTTTTCTTGGTTGGGGAGTGGATAACAAGAAGTTGCTAAATATGTTAGATTGGAGAACTGTGGGTCTGGGGGCAGGAAAACCTTGTAGGAAGCTTTCAGAGTCTGCTATAGGATTTTTCCCATTTTCATTGCTCTCCAGTATTTTCAAAGTACAACAAAATTATCAAGTGTGAGTGAATTAAAGGACATTATGTGTGTGTGTGTTAAAGAGAGAGACAGACAGAGAAAGTAGCTTAAAACAGTAGCTTCCCTTCCTCAGTTTGTGCTTCTCAAGTTTAATGCCTACAGACTTGCTGTAGACCCTGAAGATCTACACACTTGTGTTCCATTACAGAGAAAAGATCTTCCAGATAATACCCCTCATTTTACTCTCAGACCTCTTTCCTTGAATCTTTATATGAACTATGGATCTTTGGTCTAGCCCACTTGATTTCTAACATCTAAGCTGTCTGTGGTCTTGGCTTCGTCTGGAGAGTGTTCTGTTGAGCTTCAGTTTGCTCATCTATAAACGGTCAATAATAACCTTCCTGCTTTCCCCATAGGATTAAATGCAACCTAGCTATATGTATTATGGATCACTATACAAACATTTGCTTAGTGAGACGAAACTGCTTTCCCACCTTAATCCAGAGAGTCTCCTTCCATTTAATAATTATTTAATTAGTCAAAAATCTAAATCACTACTCAAATCATTTTTTATGAGAGATATGTAATCCCTATTTTCCTATTTAATCTTGTTATTTAAGATTTTAACTTACTTTCCTATTTAAATCTTCCTATTTAAGGCTAAAAAGGATCACAAAAATTATATAATTCTACTCTACCTTAATTTCACATTATTTTTTAACATGGGTTTTAGAAAACAAGTCATCCAAAACTCTTTCTTTCTTTCAGTGCACTGCCTAAAATAATAGGGGAGACTGGGAAAGGGAAATATGGGAACTTTCTGTACTATCTACAAATTTTCTGTAAATCTAAAACTATTCTAAACAAGTTTATTTTTAAAAAGTGATGATACCAATTTGAAAAAAAATGTGTGCAAAATTTAGATATGGATGCTAGCTAGCCCTGCGTGTGTGTGAAAGAGAGAAAGACAGAGTGAGCAAAAGAGAGAACAAAGTAGGTAAAGAGAGGCAGGTTGGGCTTAGGTAGCCTAAAAAGGAATACTTTAAGGTGAAACTGGAAAGCAGTCCAGTTAGTTTGACTGAAGTCTACGCTGTCAGCATTTTCTCTGAAGAAATAAATATCTAACTATGGTAGCCAACCTTCAAGATAGCCTCCAATGATCCCCATCTTCTGGTATTCACACTCTTATGTAAATCCCTCCTAAACGAAATTGAGGCTGTCTCTGTGTCCAATAGCGTATGGTGGAAATGGTAGTATGTGAATTCCAAGGCTGATTTATAAATGGTAGTACAATTTTAACATTGGTTTCTTGGATCATTCACTTGAGGGGAAGCTAGCCACTCTACCATGAGTATACTCAAGCAGCTCTGTAGAAGTTTTTACAGAAAGAAGCTGAAACCCCCAGCCAACATCTAGTTTTAACCTGCAGCTATGCAAGTGAGTCTCCTTGGGTCCTCCACTTCTTTCATGCGACTGAAGCCCCAGTTGACATCTGCTTTTGTATGAGAGGCTTTAAGCAAGAATGGCTCAGCTGAGCCTTTCTGAACTTCTTGATCCATAGAAACCATGAGAAACAATAAATCATCATTATTGTTTTGAGCTACTAAGTTTGGGATTGATTTATTTGCCATAAAAAGTAAAATGTTAATAATTAATTAACTAATTAATTAATTAATTTATTTAGAAAGAAAGTAAGAGAGAGAGAGAAGAACATGAGCAGGGAAGGGAGAGAGAGAGAATCTTAAGCAGGCTCCGTGCCCAGTATGGAGCTGGACATGGGACTCAATCTCACAACATGAGATCATGACTTGAGCCAAAATCAAGTTGGACACTTAACTGACTGAGCCACCTAGGGACCCCAAAACTGTTATTCATTGCATACCCACTATGTCCCAAGAACTCTATTAGGTGCTTTTGTGAACATTATTTCTGGACCCAATCTTTTGGAATAGGTATACTTACATCCATTTTACAGATTAAAAAAAATTCAAAGCCAAGATAATTTAGGTTATCTATTTGAAAGCAATAAAATTTTGAGGTCATCGGACTCCAGTCCAGTGTTCTTTCCACCAAGTAAGTTTTGATTGAGGAAACAGAATGAAGAGAGGCTGAGAGGGCAGAACTGGCTAGGACACAATGGTAAAGACTTCATAAATACTCTATTTTTCTTGGGGGCAAGGATGGGAGGAGGTAGGACTAAGAGAAAAGGAAGAAGGAATAAAGAAAAAAAATCACTATTTGGATGTGAACTGGTGAAGAGCTTTGAAGCAAAAATGGATTTACCATGTGAAGCAGCTGGGAACTAGAGCCAACTAGTAATTTACTACCAAGAACTCTTAAATGTCCAGCTCCAGTTTGTGAAGGCTAGCAACACTCAAAAAGCAATGCTCTGTTGGTACATATGTGACTGGATTACAGTGGAGAGAAGGCATACCTAACAATGAATCAGTTCCCATCTAGACTATGATGGTAGTTACAAAAGTATTTTGAATTGAATTGATAACCTCTGTTCTTAAGAAAGTTGTTCATCAAATTTGAGTTTGGTCCTAATTCAGACTTTCACTAAGAAGACTTCTGCCTTTCCTTACCAAGAATCCTTTCATGTTACTTGTACACCTCCAAGAGTTCATAAATATTCACATACACAAATTGAGTACCGATAGAGTGATATAACTGCATGCATGAGTCAACACCTTGGAATTCATTTCCATAATCTACAATTGGTAAACCAGAGAACAGTTTGATTTCTCATCTGCGCAGTAGGTTTTGGAAGCATGAGTGATTAACTCCTTAAGAGAATCTTGGTTTGGAACTAGTAGCAAATGTGTATCCAGTTTAAAGAAAAAAAAAGAAAAAAGAAAAGCATAAGATTGAAAAACAAAAGCTTCTTAAATGGACAACTGCATCACAATCTATAATTGTATTTCTGGATAAAACATTTTTTAATGTTTATTTTTGAGAGAGAGAGAGAGAGAGAGAGACAGACAGAGACAGCACGTGCACGCTTGTGTGTTTGCATGCATGTGAGCGGGTGGGGGAGGGGCAGGGGAGAACAGAACATCCAAAGCGAGCTCTGTGCTGACAGCAGAGAGCCTGATGTGGGGCATGAACTCATGAGCTGTGAGATCATGACCTGAGCCAAAGTCAGACACTTAACTGACTGGGCCACCCAGGTGTCCCAGATAAAACTTCTTTTTGATACATTATCCTCCTTTAATTAGTAAATATCTAAAGACATCAATCCATGTGGTCATGGAAGGACATAACAGTATATATTTTTATCATTTGGAGAACTAGCCATGTGTCTTTTTAAAAAATTAATTTAAGTAGAGTTGACATACAATGTTATTCTTACCTTAGTTTCAGGTGTACAACATAGTGATTCAACATCTCTATACATTATGCTGTGTTCACAATTGTAGCTACCTTCTGTCACCATACAACTGCCTATAGGATATCATTGACTATATTCCCTATGCTGTGTCTTTTATTCCTGTGACTTATTCCTTCTGTAACTAGAAGCCTATATCTCTCAATTCCCTTTGCCCATTTTGCCCATCCTCATATCCCCCTTTCTTCTGGCAACCATCAGTTTGTTCTCTGTATTTACAGAATTCTCTGCTTTTTTTTTTTATTCACTTAAAACATGTATATATTTAATTGTTTTTAAACAGATTTTTTTAATGTTTATTTATTTTTGAGAGAGAGAGCACGTGCAAGAGCAGAGGAGGGGCAGAGAAGGAGATGGGTACAGAGGGTCTGAAGCAGGCTCTGTGCTCACAGCAGGGAGCCTGATGTGGGGCTTAAACTCACAAATCATGAGATCATGACCTGAGCTGAAGTTATATGCTCAACTGGCTGAGCTACCCAGGCATCCCTGTTTTGTTTTGTTAGATTCCATATGAGTGAAGTCATATGGTATTTTTCTTTCTCAGTCTTACTTAATTCAGTTAGTATAACACCCTCCAGGTCCACTCATGTTGTCGCAAATGGCAAGATATCATTCTATTTTATGGATGTATAATATTCCTGTGTGTGTGTGTGTGTGTACCACATCTTTATTCATTCTTCTATTGGTCATGTGCCCTCATGTCCTTTTTTTTTTTTTTTTAAGATATTGTTTTATCGATAGCTTGAAAGTGAAGATCCATGACCTGATCTCAGAAGCATTTCTTTGAGAGATATTTATTTCAGTACACCAGTTGGGGATAAAGATTGGAAACTGCAGAATTACTTCACATAATGATTTTACCTCATCTTAATAACCTTCATAATATATGCCCACCGTTCTGAACTATATAACTATTTGATTTTAACTGTTAATAAAGTGGCCTAAAAAGTCATCAGTGCATCAATTTATATGACTTAGAAAAAGTTCAGTCAGGAAGCTCTTAGTTTTCTGGGCAATTATGTGATATATATTAGTGGAAAGATTTTCCCAATTGGGAATTGTTGTTAAGCTATATAAAGAGTAAAAAAAAAAAATGTAAGATTATGAGTTTAAAAATACTGTTTAAAATTCTCAGCACTTTTTATGAAAAACTTATGACAGAGCCAACAGGACCTTTAATTAATAAGCAACAACTCTAATCAGGTGTATTTGTAAAGGTAACACTAGAGAATGTGAGAGAGAAATCCCATACAGCAGAGGCTCATCATGAGAGAAACTTATTTTCCACTTAGGTAAAATCCTGATGGACAAGTGACTTTCTACCAAATAGTTCAAGGACTCAGTTTCTTCTATCTTGTGGCTCTGTAACTTCAACATGTTGCTCCCAAGGTCACTGTGTTTATTTGCATCAAGCCAGAAAGGAAAGGGGCAATGGGAATCATGTATGAAAGGTTTTACGGGCCAGTTCTAAAAGGATATACATTACTTTAATCTCATTCTGTTGGTCAAAGTTTACTCACATGGCCACATCAAACTGCAAAGGAGGCTGGGAAATATAGTCTACCTGAGTATCCAGCAAGAAAAGGAAAGATTTGGTGACATTGGCTGGCAATTTCTGCTACAAAAGATAAGTGCTTTATACTTTTTAATATCAATGCTGGAGTCTAAATGAATAGAAAATTTATATTTACCAGTATTTGGGATGAAGAAATACAAAGCCACCAGCTAATTTTTCTAAGGATTCTGATTTGTCATTGTCTGGTTCTGGGGAATAAGAATGAGACCACTTCTCAGATTTTGTATTACTATTGACAGAATTATCTACATTTCCTTATTTTTGTTTGGCTATGCCATATAATCATCAGCTCCTAATTTGTAAAGTGATTTTCATGTATCTTACTTTATCATTATTAACCTAGTAGAAACCAAGGAGTGGTGTATGAAGACAAAATTATCTCATTTGTGTTAACTGCTGAAACTCTCTCCTCAATCATAATAACACCAAAACAAGGAAACTCGTTCTCCTGTCCCTCTTTTCTTAAAAATATTCTAATAGTTTTCTTTCTTTTTTGTCTCTAAATTACACTCTGAAAATCTGTGCTATAATTAAAAGAAGCAGCATTCTCTGTAATGGGAATCATGGGAGTGTTCTCAGACCAATTTGTTTCTCAGTTCAAGTTTACTGTTAAGAGCTGCCTTTGGTACAGGGACTCTCAAGGGAAATCAAGAGAACCTCAGAAACTTATTTAGGATTTCCAGGATGAGTGGAATGGGGAGGCTGTGACAAGTGGCTAAGCCACCTGCAATATGATGAGCAGCCAGAGGCCCCAAACCAGAAGCCTCTTCCTATATGTCTGCTAATTGCCCCTTCATGCACACACATGAATCTTACTTCAATTTGGTCCATCAGTGAGTCAGAACTTTAAATGTTCTGTTTTATTAAGATGTTAACATTATTGTCATTACGAAACTTCAGACCCATTATTGGAAAATAAACTAAGGAAGAAAAATATTCATTATATACTATGTCAAATAGTTCTTTGTCTAGTAAATGCCTTGAGTAACAGAAGTTTGTCTTCTCAGACTACCCTGGTCATAAATATTTCCTTCTGAAAATTGCCACAGGATGTTTTGCCATAGTACTCAACTCTTAATTTTTACTTACTACACTACATTAATGATAATTAAAGAATTTCTTAAAAGGAAACACACACAACCTTATCATCTTAACAAATTTGCTATTTCCAATTTATTTTCTAATATATTTCTCATCCTTATTTAAGGATGTGCATTTAATGTCTTGTTAGTATTTAAGGTCTTGTTAGTATTGTTGATGTTCTTGTTGATATCTTCTAACCTCTCTCTCTTTTACTTTTACCATTTAGTGTCCTACAAGAGCCTAGTTTTGAGCAGAGTAAATATTTTTGTTGACAAGTATTTATTGAGCTCCTACTATGTGCTAGGCATTGTTTCAAGTCATGGAAGACAGCAATAACAGACATAAATACTGCCTCATGTAGCTTACATTCTAGGGGTAGGGTTGCAGAGATAGATAATAAGATGTAAAGATGTAAATTAGACCGTGATAAGTGAGACTTGAATGATGAAAAAGATGCAGCTGTGTGAGGCCCCGGGGAAGAGTGGTTGGTCAAAGCAGAAAATAGCACTGCAAAAAGTGCATGTTTGGTATGCTCCAGGTGCAGAACAAAGGCTGTAGTGAAAAATAACATGAATGAAGAGACAAGAAGAGATAAAGTGAGAGAAGTCAATGGGGGACATTAGAGTCCTTGCAGATGATATTAAAGAATTTATTAAGAAGCCATAGGAAGGTATTAAGCAGAGGCATGGTAAGATCTAATTTATGCATTGATCGCTGCAGGTTCCATGTGGCAGACATAGAGAAAGGCAAGAGGAGGAAAGCCTGAGTAGACAGACAAGTCTGGTCTCAAGTCAGAAATGTATTAGGGGAAGTATTGAGAAATGCTTGGCTTCTGGGTATATTTTGAAAGTAGAGGCAACAGGTTACCTTGAATTAAGTGTGTGCTATGAGGAATAAAGTAGAATCAAGGAAGATTCCTAGGCATCCAGCAGTGTGGTACTATTTATTGTAATGGAGATAATTTGATAATATTTATTCATTTAAACATTTATTAGATGGTTACTTTGTGTCAGATACTACGCTAGGTTTTGTGGATAGGAAGAATCCCCTAAGGAATCTTAATCTAAGTAAGAAGTTACAAGGGGTGGCATTAAGGCAGAGGGAGAAGGATGATGAGGAAATAACAAATTTAAGAAATATGTAGGAGGTGGGATTGGCAGAATATGGTACCTGATGTTCAGAGTGGGTAAAAGATTCTGGAGTGATCGGAAATTTCTGACTTAAGTGGGTAGATGACAATGTCATTAACAAAGATGGGGAATTCATATTAAGAAATTAGTCTATAGAGAAAAGTCATTATTACATTAAAATTGGGAGCTAATGATTATCGATCACTTCTTACATACCAGGCACTGTGATTAGCACTTAATGCAAACAATCTCAATTAATTCTCAAAACACTATTGTGATAGTATTGTATCAATATTGATATACTATTATTGTCCCTGTTTTTATAGAGAAGTAATCTGGAAATTACAGAGGTTAAATAACTTGCTTAATGTTATTTACATATGTAGTTCAGTAGAAGAGCCAAGCCTTGAATCCATGACACCAATGTTTGTAGATGTCAGGTTTGAGATGCCGTAGATATTTGGTTAGGGCCATTTAGTAGATTTACAAATAAAGACCTAGAATTTGGGACATGACCTGGAGATACAGATTTGAGAACTGTCAGCATAAAAGTGATTGATTACACATCCGGTATTGGCATCCTTCTCTTCTTTGTCTTGCCTTCTTCTATCCCTAATGTGTTACCTGAGATCAAGTTCAAAAGAATCTATTTGCACTTGAATCTTTGTTCTAGAGTCCACTTCTGAGGGAACTCAAGTCCAGACAGAACTGATTGAAAAATAAATAGAAGGTGAGGAAGAAAGAGCAATAAACCCTTTCTTAGGAGTTTGGCCATGAAAGGAAGGAAATTAATAGATAAGTAATTACAAGAGAACATAGTATTACTTTTTAAAAAGGGAAAATAACCAAATTTATATTCTGGGAGGAAAGTTAATAGATAGGGAAACATGGAAAAGATCCTGGTAAAAAAAAATCTATTATTTTCTGTGAGGTTGAGAAAAGTTTTCTGCTCAGAAGAAGGGGTGAGAGAGAGAAAGTAGAGTGAGGTTTGGGATGATTAATGAAGGACTAGGATTTTGGTGACAATGAGTTTGAGTGTTTGCATGATTTTTGCCATCAGAGCTTGGCAATCACAGAATAGAAGTGAAGATGACGGGAATAATATGAGACCGGGTTAAAACTTCCAGAGCTGACTTATTTGAGTAACTCAAGTGTCCAGGGTAGGAACAAGTTTTCAGGTGAAAGTGCAAACAGCTCAGGCCTTTATAGCAACTCTAGGTCTTGCTGACCTATTGGTCACAAACCACTTGACTGAGACCTCAAATCCCCAACCATCCTTGTTTTGTCTTCCTAAATCCTCTTTGCCTGACAATTTCTGACCTATGACTTCTGTGATCTTCAGACTTCACGAATAGCCTTCCTGTCTTTTTTTTTTTTTTCTTGTAAAATAAAAGGAGTTATGGAGTCACTGAGTTGAACAGTTGCTAAAGCTAGAAACATTTTTGCATACAAAGAAATGGTCCCAGAGAATTACTCACTTGCCAAGGTTATAAAACATGTTAGTAGGAAAGCCAAGAGACTGCTTTTTTAATTACACCAAGGTGTCTATGGTAAAGGTAAGAACAAAGGAGCAAAAACAGAGAGGGGAATATGCAAAAGAGAGAGTGTATAAACTTTGTCCTTTTTTAAAAAAAATGGAATTTGCATTATTTTGTTCTTAATTCCTGCTAAGTATTTTTTATTTGTACAATTTATTACTTTGATTTCCATCAGGGATGATGATACAGTGACCTAATAACTCTGGTTCTTCACCAAGATCATCATCACTTTGTCTTTCAAGGAATGACCTTCCTTCAACTAAAAAGAATGGGTGATGAAGTGGATAAGATTGCCAACGTCAGCTTAAGAGTCTGGCATCCACAACTGAGGATTCCTCCCTCTCCCTCAAGGAAACAACCCTGAACCCGATTCTGTCCCAGGAGGCAAAGAGGGCAAGCGATCAGGCAAGCTAATTAACTCAGATCTCTCCCTTTGGCTGTGGAAATCATTAATCATAGAACCACCACATGGCCACTGATCTTTTAATGATGATTTTAATTTGCATACTAAGCAAACAGTCTCAAAACGTTGCTTTGGATAGAATTTGTGAGCCATGCCTAGGCAGGTTATTTCAAAGTCAATTGCACTTTAATACTCTTTTCCAAAAAGTCACTCTTTCATTTTGACAACTTCATTTTGTAAATACTGTCATTGAGCTGTCATTTAGTTGGTGCTGGGTAAATTAATCCCAAGCAAGCATTTATTAGTTTTAATAAAAGGGGGAAAGATATTTTAATTTAAAATTGCTTTTAAAATTGTAATGGCTATGAAATAGTCTGGATTTCAGAATTAGGAAGGACTTTAGATATTATCTACTCCAAGTGACTTGCAAATGAAATTAAGATCTAGCTTTGTTAAGTGACTTGCCACAGGTCATAGACAACTGACTGGCAGAGCTGAACTGATCAAAACTCTAGTATTCTCCCCTCAAAGTATTAATGAAATTAGTCACATTAAGATACCATAGTGCTTTAAAAACAATGTATTCTTTTTTCAGAGTCAATTAAATCCTGCATAGTTGAGTGTATCTGCATTCCAAATTAGACAGCTTGGCTCACAAGCATTATTGCTGTCAAAAGCCATATCATCTCAAGCTAATTTTCTTAATTTGAAAAGCAAAATCCATTTACTTGTTTTTCATTAAGTAATAATACTTGTCTTGAGGTAATGTGGCCCAAAAATTGCAATCATGAAAAGAAACAGCTTAATTGCACTCAGAACAGTACTTAAAAGAAACAATCATATCTCCAAGGCTTCGGATGTAACATATAGGGAATAAAGTATCCTACTTTAATAACAGAGGACAGGACATTTAAAGTGATTTACAATTTAACAAGTGATTTCACATCTACTCTAAGTATTATGATGTACTTAAAGATTGTTACTGTCTTCTGTAACTCAAGACACAGGGTTCTTATGTGACTTGCTGAAAGTCACAGGTAGGTGACCCTACCTAGATCACATCCTGGGCTTTAGGCCTCCTAGTTCTCAGTTCAGAGTTCTCTGGCAAAATACTAACAGCTCTTCATTAAAGTATGTGTGATATCAAAGAAATGGAAAAACATTCCATGCTCATGGATAGGAAGAATAAATATAGTTAAGATGTCATTACTACCTAAAGCACTCTACACATTCAATGCAATACCAATCAAAATTGCACCAGCATACTTCTCAAAACTAGAACAAACTATCCAAAAATTTGTATGGAACCACNGTGGGGATGAGCACTGGGTGTTATGTGGAAACTAATTTGACAATAAACTATTTGTAAAAAAAAAAAAAAGGCTCTGCTTTAGAAAATAAAAAAATAAATAAATAAATAAAGTATGTGTGATATAATGGTCACTCTGTGTTTTGGTTGGATGCTGACTGACCAGCTGCACACACAGTGAGTGTAAAGGCCACTTGCTAAACTCCTCAACTGAAGTCCTATCTCTAAGAGATCTGGGATAGAAAGCTTTGCTCCCTACTTCATCAGAGTCCTCTTGACTCCAGTGTGAGCCCTGCAAAGTCTCTGATTCACCTAACCTCCTGCTTTACCCACAACAAAACTGCCTTCACCAGGGGCTACCACATCCCTCTTTGGAAAATGACTTCCGTCACACTCCGTGCGCAACATCATTGATGGCCCCAAAACATGTTAACTTAGGATGTGCAGAGGGTGAATAAAATCTTTTTAAAACAGTCACCCAGCATTAACAGATACGAAAGGATGGTGGAAACAGAAAAATGCACTTAGATGTGAAGGCTACAGCTTACGTGGCTAAAGCCTAAGAAGTTCTAGAAATAGAGAAGAGAGTTAAGGCAAGGTTTTTGACTTTAAGGCAAGGGCAGCACGCTTTCTGCCCAGGGACACTCCCACCATTATATTCCTGTTCAACGTGGCAGGTAAATTTAAAATAGTCTGCTTGTACCTTCCATTCCAGGTGAATGGGAGAAGGGAACTCATTTCAAATCTGTTATCTGGTCAACTCAAGCTAATTTCAAAGAACTTTAAACACTGACACATATTCCAATTGCTTCTATTAGTTCTCCATAATTTAAAAATTTGATCAGACTCAACCTTCTCTCTGTAACTGTACTGGTTTCATGATGGCCAAAGGGAAAAAGCAGTATAATTAAGATAATCTTTGCACTATTTAGCTGTGTTTTCATGCAGTTTTCTTTTGGTCATGATGACCATACATTCCAGTTCGTGTCTGTTAACTCCATATAATAATCAATAATATCCTCTCTAACTCTAAAAGTGTCCCCATTTGGAACAATATGTTATTGATTACCCATAGCCCTATTTTTTAAAATTGCAATTTATTTGAACATTATATTGGTTTTCCTATGTCATACCTTCAATCTGACATTTACTGAGTATTTGTTACACACAAAATAATATTTTAGAAGTTCTAATGCTGAGGTGGAAATACAATTTCTATTGCTCCAGAGTTTACTATCATAATGAAAAGATAGACAATGAAGGAACAAAACAACACTGCTATAAAGTAAAATGATATGAGTTACAACTAAAGTTTCAATATTGTGCTGTGGCACAGTGAGGAAGAGAGGACCCTTAGAATTGAGGAGCTTTAATTTTTTTTTAATTTTTATTTATTTTTGAAAGGGAGACAGAGTGCAAGCAGGGAGGGGGCAGAGAGAGAGGGAGACACAGAATCTGAATCAGGGCTCAGTCTCTGAGATGTCCACACAGAACCCCTTTTGGGACTCAAACCCATGAACTATGAGATCATGACCTGAGCTGAAGTCAGATGCTCAACCACCTAAGCCACCCGGATGCTCCTGAATTGAGGAGTTTCAAAGAAGGGTAAGACATGAGCAGGCATTCCAGGTAGAGATAATAAGCAACAGTAACAGTAACAGCAAAATAAATAATAGCAGATATAATTTATTAATACCTATTATTCCTAGAAAAGATGCAAGATGCTTTAGAGATATTTTTAGTCATGTTTAATTTAATCAAATCTAATTGAATCATAATTCCTGTTAAGTCTCATCTACATTATTGATGTTAGAATCCAAGCAGAGCATATGGCAAGAAAGTTGGGAGATCTCTTACTATGGAGGAACTTGAAAATCTGGTAGCTCAAATTTCGATCTATAGGCAACAGAAACCAACTCATGTTTAAAAAATTTTTTTTTAAGTTTTATTTATTTTGAGACAGAGATAGTGCAAGTGAGGGGTGGGGTAGAGAGCAAGGAGACAGAGAATCCCGAGCAGGCTCCATGCTGCCAGTGCAGAGTCCAATGTAGGGCTCGAACTCATATTTTGATTGTAAGTGGGAATAAGATCAGATAGCAGTAGTAGAAGGATGGTCAGAAGGCAAGGACATAGGGGATTGGTTAGGAGGCTATGAAAATACTGCAGACATAATGAGGGACTGAAGTAGGTGAGGGACAATGGAAACTTGGGGACAAATATGAGACTAATTGCAGAAATGATGTTAAAGTGACTTTTCACAATTTAATAAGTTATGAGATTTTTCTCATTTGTTTTGAGAAACTACTAAATTTCTAATTCTTAGGACTACTAGCATGTGTGGATGAATAGATTTTTGTATTTGAAATTACTCTGAAGTTTTATCCCTTTCTCCCTTCATTCATGCTTTGCCCATTATATTTTACATTACATTTAACTCACTGAACAATTTCAGTAACTCTCAGAAAAATAAGTTACTCTCTGTAAATTAGCTCCTGTTTTATTAAAATAACTTTTAAACACTGTGCGGTATCATGTAAATGAGTTGGGGGACATGTGTCAAACATGAATTTGGGAAATTCATTTCCTAGGAAATTTAAAAAGTTAAGTGTGAAGAAAAGATTACCTGGCTTTAGAGTGAATCTGTGCATAGCAAAGTGATTTTAATAATCACAATCTGCAGGAAATTCATTTTGGATGGTTTTTCTAGCTATGGTGTTAGCGAGTGCTCTCCCATTCATATTTTTTTTCAACTAGTTCCTTGACTAAGAAGTAACTATGATATCCAGAGATCAGACCCTTGACTTAAGTCTCATTAGGAATATTTTCACATGGACTAAGCTGAAATAAGTTCAGGCTCAAAAATGACTAAATGTGAACTATATTAATGACTTTAAGTCATTAGGATGTCATTTATCCTATTGATACTAATGAAATGGAATAGAGGTAGAAATGAAATATAAAAAATGTTTTATTCCAGGAGTTTGTCTTTAACTTAAGTTAAATGTTGGATTTTTCAAAATGCATACTGTGTGTTAAAATGATCAGGTACAAATACTAATTTAATTTTTTTAATGTTTATTTTTGAGAGAGAGAGAGAGAGAGAAAGAGAGAGAGACATACAGAGCATGAACACAGGAGAAGCAGAGAGAGAGAGGGAGACACAGAATCCAAAGCAGGCTCTAGGCTCTGAGCTGTCAGCACAGATCCTAACACGGGGCTTGAACTCACAAACCACGAGATCATGACCTGAGCCAAAGTCAGACCCTTAACCAACTGAGCCACCCAGGTACCCTGATCAGGTACAAATTTGAAGGTGACATCCAAGTTCATGCCAGTAATGCAGCCATTCATATTCTCTGCATCCAGAAAAGAAGTTTACAACTTAATATGAATTGTTCATGAAGAATGTCTCCAATTTCCCTTATTAGCTACAAACAAGATTCTAAGCACTAATAATTGATGAACCCGTTTGAATTATGGCTTCTTCTCAAATTGAAGATAGATTCCTAAATCATTTCATTTAAAAAGTAGATATCTTCTACCACGCTGTACCAAGATGTATTATTTGTTATTTCAAAGATCATTTAACATTTTCTACAAAGTTCACATTAGTTGGACCATTTTTGTAATATCATTCACCTAGAAATTCCCAAACAAAGAACTCAATCATTTCTCATTCAATCATGGCTAATCCTTCTCTCTTAATCCTGTCTTCTCTTTTCCTCATCAGATGTAACAAAATACTAAGCTTTTAGTGAAAAGAAAATGACTTTGTCATCTGTAATACTTTTTTTAAAAAATTTTTTAATGTTTTATTTATTTCTAGGAGAGAGAGAGAGAGACAGCGTGAGCAGGGGAGGGTCAGAGAGAGAGGAAGTCACAGACTGAAACAGGCTCCAGGCTCTGAGCTGGCAGTCAGCACAGAGCCCGACGCGGGGCTCGAACCCACGAACCGCGAGATCATGACCTGAGCGAAAGTCGGACGCTTAACCGACTAAGCCACCCAGGCGCCCCTGTAATACTTTTGACTATTATCTTTTGATGAATAAGAATTTCAGAGGAGCCTTTTTCTCTCACAAATAGTTTTTCCTATTTTCCTTTACAAAGTACCAACAATAGTACAATAAGAATTTATTTAAATGTTTATAATACTTTATGTTTCACAATACACTTTCATAAATATTATCTCACTTGATCCTTAAAAGAAACTTCTAATGGAAGTTGGGGAGATATTACTGTTTTGCATATTTAAACTTGAGGATACTGAGACCCACTTAAAGAGCAGGTGGTGAAATGAAGATTTGCATCTTAGTCTGACTCCATATCTTGTGTATCTGACACTGTATCCCAAGGACAATATTTGTGTTAATACCAAGAAATAACAGGAGACTGGCAAATAGGCTACAGAATTTCTCTGCCAACCAAAAGTTATACAAAAAGAAGAATCTTCTTACATTATTAGTGACTGCTGACTTGTATACTACAGCTTTGTATAGGCAACCCTGGTACTTAGTACAGACGGTAAGATCTATACCTTAGCAGGTCATAGCTTTTACCTATCAGCAGAGAACACTAGAAGCAGGGTGGCAGAATTTGGGGCCAGGTGAGCTAGGCTTATTTGTAAGGGTCCCACAGCTGGGGTGCATGTTACAGTATTTAATGAGATGGTATATGCAGAGCTTCTCCCCAGGGTTGACACGCTGCCCAAGAATTTGAGTAACTTCATAGTAAAGTATTGACCATCATGCCTAGCTCCAAACCACTACTCTTTAACTTCCAGTTCCCATTCTTCAGTTGAGCAAACCATACCCAAGTCCTCTTTCCTTTTGACTGGGAGGACCCCATTCTTAGTAACTTGGATTCCATCAGGTCATCTCTTCTGGAAAGAACTTTATAAATGCTTCCTCTTCCTATGTCAGTTATCAGCTGACAAAAATATACAGACAAGAGGAGTACATTCAGCCAGCCCAACCCACGAGCCATATCTAATGTTTAGCTCTGCTTCAATCAGGACATTCTTGATATTTAGAAGCCACAATATCAAAATATAGTAAATTAAGACTCTGACATAGAAAGCAATGCATACCATTTTTCAAATTTGTACAGGATTCATAAATTTGCTTTGGAACTTGTGCCCAGATTTAAGGGATGAAGGTTATGTAGAGTAGGCAGGAGTTTGAAGGCAGTGAGAGTCAAACTTTTGCCTTTCAGAGGTTTATACAGATAAATATGGCAAAGAAATACTACTGCCTCCCCCCCCCCAAAAAAAACCTCTGCCCACTTTTCTAAGAGTAATGCAAGAGCATGGTTGAAGTCTTATACTACTATAGTCATCTTCAGTTTCTAAAATTTACTGTTTTGCTGAAGTACTATAAAGAAATTTCAATGTATTTCCTCATCTCAATTTTGCATAGCCTGGACACTAAGATATAAAGGACTTTTGAGGCTGGAGTCCATCAACTGAGAATAGTGCTACCTCCTGACAAAGTGTGTTTGCAGCTTAGTTCGACTGTAAATTGGGGGGAGAAACATCTACCTGTCAACAAAACTCAGTGCTCTCATTTTCTTAGTGGAGAGTTGTGGTTGGGAAGCAACTAATCCTCTGGCAATTATTCTACTCACCCCTTGCATTTGAGTCAGCAACAGGAAACTTTTGTCAATGCCAAGTATGAGTGTTATGAATCACTTCCAGGTAAAGCTGTTAAGAAGAAAGTGTACCTTCTTCATGTGAGAGGATGGTAGACCTTCGTAATGGCATAGCCCAAGTCCTTGAATCTCCTTGTAGAAGGCTGCCCTCCAAACAAGGAACATATACATCAGACTATTAGATGGGAATAGAATAACTCTATATGATGTTAAGCTACTGAAATTTGGGGATTTGTTTATTAAACAGCTAAAGTTATCTAATTATGTATACATTTGGAAGCAATGTAACCAAAAATTGGGGAAAAAATAGCTGTGTAATGATTTCAAGGATTGTTGAATGCAATGTTAAGGAAATCCCAGATTCATCAGGGAAAATATATAGACAGGCTGGAAAAGAAAAGCAAAGGAATCAAAGTTCTGAAAAAAAGACAGATAATTTGGTTTAAAAACATGTGTGAGTTGCTAAGCATGAACTTTGTCTTTCCACACATCTTTACTATTGTAAAACACGATGGTGAGCAGGGCATGGACTTGACCACTAGGTTTTGTTTTTTTATCAAAGGTGTTTCACAGACATGATCTTTAACTCCAAAAGGAAATACACTTTAATTTTAAAGAGATGGCAAAAAATAAGATTCTCTGTACAAATTTTAAAAATCTGACCTTATTTGAACTTAGCTATCATTTTTTTAAGTTTATTTATTTATTTTGAGAGAGAGAGAGTGCACATGAGTGGGGGAGGGGCAGAGAGAGGGAGAGAGAGAATCCCAAGCAGGCTCCATGCTGTCAGCACAGAGTCCAAAGTGGGGTTCCATCCCACCAACCATGAGATCATGACCTGAGCTGAAATCAAGAGTTGATGTTCAACCATCAAAGTTACCCAGGCACCCCAAACTCCGCTATTATTTAAAGTGAAGATTATCTACTACTGGGCTACATGTTAATTGATAATCTGCTTATATATGACCTAAGGTGTTTAAATAGCTACATTAGTTACTTTGGTATCCAGTAGAAGAAATTCATTTCATAGATTTCTTTCAGAAAGATAATTGCTGTTAATTTTTTTCTTTCTAGAAAAGATTAAGGCATTTCTTGTGAAGCTATGATATATAAGAAAACTCTTTCATGATGCCACTTCAAAGACCCAGTACTTTCCATAGGACAGCAATTCTTGTTTATGGTCCTGAAGAAATTCTTCTTCCTAACAACTTTACTTATGATGTAACCATTATTTTTCTCAGAGTGACCCAATACTGTCAGAACTACTTTAGTAAAAATATAGTTTTAAAATTATGGCCCCAAATTTTGCTAATAAACTGACACTTCTCAGATTTTTGCTCAACTTTAAAAATGTGTATCTTTGATTTTTCTTTCGCTTCAGTTACAACAATCTCCTGAGGCCAAATAAATGTAGACTTGTGTGCTGAATGTCAGCTGAGGTAAAGAAAGTTGCTGCTAATTCATTTCTTAAAATACTATGTATTATTTTTCACTTATTCTGGAATACTGAGTGGGCCTAAATCCTTTGTATTCATCTTGTTATTAGCTAGAATCTGAAACAAAGTTATATTACAAAGTTTAAAATAACATAGCCAGCACAGAGAATGGAATCTATGCTGTTGAAGACAATGAAAATGCACATATTAACCTGGTTATGATGACTTTCATTTTAATTTGTCTATCATCCAATTATTAACATGTTCACTTCCAATTTCAATCCTATGATTTGTTTAATAACTCTTTCATTATATTACCTATGCTTTTAGAATAGTGTTTAATATACAGTTGATTCCTGATACAGACTCCTAATAAATATGTTTAGCTTTCTGAATTTTTAAAATGAAGCAGATATGTTATTCGTTTCTTGTTGATTTGCTTGAAGATTCTGAATTTTTGTAACAAGCTCAAATCAGGACCCATCCTGTGGTGATTTGATATATTCTGTTGGGAGCTGTGCTCATTCCTTTCAGGCCTGCAGGCAGAGACACCCACACGAAGAGAGCTAAGCACCCAGCAGTCCAGAGGATTCCCTGTGGGGGGTGTACAGGCCCTTCTACCTGCCACCCCCAGCTCCGCCCCTCTGTATTTCTCCTATAACTTCAACTCATTTAAAGCTAGATTATAGGGCATTGCAACCAGACAGCCACCCAGGATGTCAGTCTTTAAAAAGTGCTAAGGCAGCAGGAGGATAAATGAGAAACAGGTGCCAGTCAGGTCAGGTTTCCACCTACAGCTGCAGTTGACTAGCACAATGTGAACTGGTATTGCTTCTGCCAAAAGGACATACAAACAATCCTGTTTTGTGGTGCCTATCTCTTCTGTTGAATATTCTGAGGAACATGAAATCAGCAATCAGAGCTGAAATTTCTGAAGTAAAGGAGTGGCAAAGGGTTATTTAGACTGAACACATAATATTTTATTATCCAAATGTTAAATACTTTAATATAGTCCACAGAAAGTTTTCTGGTTAAGAAAATGAATAACCTGGATGAAAGAAAATGAGGAAATGGTTTTCTTGTTTTTTACCTTTATAAAACTAAATCTGCTTCAGTCAGTAGAAGTAAATTTAGTATGCTATCTCTTTTGGCATGTTATCTTTATTAATAGAAAATCAGGGCATCTAGGTGGCTCGGTCCATTAAGCCTCTGATTCTTGATTTTACTCTGGTCAAGGTCTTGCAGTTTGTGAGTTTGAGCCCCACATGGGGATCTGTGCTGCAGTGCAAAGCCTATTTGGGATTCTCTCTCTCTTCCCTTCTCGGCCCCTCCACCACTTGTGCACATGCTCTCTGTCTCTCTCTCTCTCAAAATAAATGAAGTAAACTTATAAAAAAAAGAAAATCAGTTTCTCCTCACCTTTACTGAATATGTGTTAAATATGTAGTTAAATCTTGTTAATTTGAAAGAAACAATTTATTTGTATATCTCAGTCCAGTCCTGAAACATTTCTGGCAATTGGATCTCCAATTTTATGGTAGTCACTACTGTGTAGACTGGACTCATTTTTGCTCTCTGATTCCAGTCCTGCACCCTGAGAATATGCACTTTGGGGCTTGCTCATTATTATATGTACTCTCTTTTTGAACCACATGCAACAGGAGCATCAGCAAGACTATTACACTAAAGAAATGCCTAGTGAAGGAATAACAGGAAGGGTCAAAGAAGGCAATAGTGTCCAATGACACAGAGGCCATGCCCACTCAGTATCAGCGACCTGCAGAAATTCTGATGTCCAACAAGAGGCGGTGAGGCATCTTCCCCAGTTTTTCAGGCAGAGGTGACCAAAGTGACATATGTCAATATTATTAGTGGGTTTGGCTGCAAATTAGAGAAAACTCATTTAATGTAGTTTAAACAAATAGTAGAGTGTTCTTAAATACCAACCAATATGGCATAAAATCTAGCTGCTACAGTAGTTCAGCCACTCAACAATGACATCAAGGACCTATGCTTTTCTAGCTTCATGTTCTGCTGTTCTTGCAACTCAGCTTTCATCTTCATGTCTATAGCTCATGATTATAAAATGGTTGCTGCTGTTCAGACAAAAACTTCACATCCAAGCCAGGAAGAAGTAAAAGAGACCATGACAGAGTGTCTCTTTCATGATGAGAACAGAAGCTTTCCCAGAACTACCCAAGAGCATAATTATTCTTTTTTTTTAAACCTGATTTCAGATTCCTTTTTTTAAATTTTTTTTTAAATTTATTTCTGAGAGAGAGAGAGAGAGAGACAGTGTGAGCAGGGGAGGGTCAGAGAGAGAGGGAGGTACAGAATCCGAAACAGGATCCAGGCTCTGAGCTAGCTATCAGCACAGAGCCCAACGCGGGGCTCGAACCCATGAACCGTGAGATCATGACCTCAGCCGAAGTCGGACGCTCAACCGACTGAGCCACCCAGGCTCACCAAGAACATAATTATTCTTGAGTCTCACTGGCCACAGAAGTGTCACATGACCTTCTCTGATTACTGGAAAACTGGGATAGCTGGGAACAGGTCAGCCATAATGGTTTAGAATAACCAACTACCCATCCCTGAGACTGAGTATATTGCCATCCTGAACGAAGGATTCTGTTAGCAAGAAAGAAAGGGAAAATTGGAGCCAGTAAGTAGTTAAAATTATCTGCCACTGCCAGGTGCTATGGGATGAGAGGTAAAGTGGGAAGCAAAAGAAGAAGTAAATAGTGCCCATTATCTTGTAGCTGATAAGACCTTCCTCTAAACACACACAGAAGATACCCACTAGAAGTATCATAGGGAAAAAATATGGGCAAGAGGAAAGACTTTTAGATGATTAGTGATCTTAAGACAAGATTCCTGAATATGATAGTTCTTACCATTACTGGGCCATATATTAAACTCAGGTTGTAACAAAGAAGATATAAACAAAAAACATTTTAAACAACATAAGAGGCTCTAATTTTATCCATGGCAGGGATAATAGTCACATATCTTCCTTTACACCACACCATTGTTCCCTCCTGAGTATTTTCAGTTTTACTTTGGTTTGAATTTTGGATCCAAAGACAACTGATAATTTTAGGGTGTTTCATAGAGTATTCATTTGGGGTATCAACAGAAAGAAAGAGGAATGATCTACTTATTCCATTTGTAAATCTGAGATAGGAAATATCCAATTTAGAGAATAAACAACACAACCAACTTTTTTTCTCCTAATATCACTCTCTATAAATATTTTTTCATAACTTGAAATTAGTAACAAAAAATTAGTATTTGTGAGTTTTTAATTTTCTAGGGTAGCTGTACTTTTTCATAGCTATTTGAGGCTGCGTGTTATTAATATTAAAAGTTGTTATGAAATATGAATGTTTTGGTCATGAATAGTTGTAGTGACCAGCAAGTTTTTAGTTTTACTTTTATCTCCTGCTGAGTCAGTTTCCTGCTGCTTTGAGGTATATTAGTGGGGGCCCCTTCAAATGCAAATTTCCATGGCTTGGTCCAGGATTTATCTCTATTCATCCAGCTCTCATCTCTGTTTTATATTATGTTTGATTTAATTTTCACCTTCCTCAGATGGCTCTTTCCAGGTAACCAAAGGATATGTGCGGCTCTAGTTTATGATATCATCATAGCTCTTGATCTGAAACGAAGAAAGTCCTACTTTCTCCTAATGTCTCCATATCACATAATAGGGAAGACTTTGATTGGCCCTGTTTGGATTATGAATCCATCACTAAAAGAGAGAGATATACTAGCCTTGTTGAATGAATCTGGATATTGAGTTCAGACTTGTGGGTAAAGGGACAGGGCAGAGTTAAGCCTAACTAAACATATGAAAAGGGAAGTTTCCCAAAGGAAAGAAAACATGTTAGATTAAAAACGAAGCAAAACAGGGGCAGCTGGGTTGTTCAGTTGGTAGAGCATCTGACTTCAGCTCAGGTCATGATTTTACAGTCTGTGGGTTCAAGCCCCATGTCTGTCTCTGTGCTGACAGCTCAGAGCCTGGAACCTGCTTTGCATTCTGTGCCTCCCTCTCTCTCTGCTCCTCCCCAACTTGCATTCTGTCTCTCTCTCTCAAAAATAAATAAAAAAAAAACATTTAAAATATTTTTAAAACAAAGCAAAACAATAACAGCAAAAAACCAATGACTGCTCATAGGGCAATTTAGTATTTCATGGAATCTAATACTTAAAAATATAAAGACATTGTTTATCTTTTGCCTACCTTGAATAGAATTTCTAGTACTTTGTCATGAAGTACTAGAAGAACTTGGAAGATATAAAACACTCTCACTTTTAGATCAGATGATGATGATGATGATGATGATGATGATGATGATAATGTCCACCAGCACTGAATGGCATGCTGGGCCAAGGATTATATTAAGCACATTATTTTTTTCCATGTAATCCTTAGGGCAATTATATTTTTTAAATGAGGAAATTGAGGCTTACGGAGGTTGAGTAAGTTGCTTAAAGTCATGCAACTAGCTAGTGGCAAAGATCTGGCTTTAAAGGCCTACTCATTACAATACAATTCATTATTATGAACTGGTTGAAATCTGTTCATGTTGTCTAAGATGTTCTGAAACACTCTGAAATAGTCCTATTGCTTTCAAGGGTATAAGCTAATAACTAGAAAAATGTTACTTAGCAGAAGTCTTTGATCTCCCTCTTTATTCTATAAATTTTATCTCACATTTATAATATGAAAATTTAATAAATATATGAGAATGATTGGTAACCACCATATGAATTTCTTTTCTTTACATTAGTACTTAAAACATTTGTTTCCTTGAATAATGTAAACATTCTTGCCTACAATACAAGAAAAACCGTACCATTTTTGAAAACATATTTGTTAAACTTGAAGCTCAGTCCTTGTCTACATTTTACAAATCTGAAATTAGTGGAAAGCAAATTAACATGCTTCTCTCTATCAAAGAAGCTTGAGAAATAAGCAATTTCTTCCTCTATTAGGATGTGAAGTTTCAGAAGAGTCTTGAGGGGAGATATTTGTAAAGATCCAAAATGAAATTACAAATTAGTTAGGAAGAGTTTAACATTAATCTGTAAGACATTAAGCTGTTTTTTCAGGACTTCTCTCTGTCATCGTTCAACAATCAACAAATATAGTTTGTTAGTTGTGTATCCTTTTTGCCGCAGAAGTTGGGAAACCAATAAGTAAAAACATGGGATTCCTGATCTAAAGCAACTAGTCTAGTCTGGGACACAGATGAATAGCCACAGAACTAAACAGAGTGTGAGGAATACCAAGCTGGGGTACACACAATGAGCTACAGGGATCCATAGAAAATCCTCCCAAGACAACTTAAGTGATCAGGGATTGGGTTGGAAAAGCAATTAGGAAAGCTTCTGGGAGACTTGTTGCCTTAAGTGAATTGTGAAGGATGGATGTAAGCAGGATAGGACAAGAGGGGATAGAGACAGAAAGAGTTCAAAGCAGAAGAAGTAGCATGCACTAGGGCCCCATCACATAGAGGAGAGACAGATGGAAGAAGGAGTGGGGCGGAGGAGGTATTTGGAAGCCCAAAAATAGTTCACTATAATTTAAGATGGAATGTGGTAGGGAGACAAGTAGGAATTGATGGGAAAAAAGGATTTGAATTCCATCTCACCAACATATATAGCATTTTTGAACCTTGCTTGCGTTTAAGTAGATTACATATCAGTAGGTTCTACTACAAAGAAAATGTAGACAGCACAACATGTAATCCAAGAGGTAAGATTCCAAGAGCAGCCAAAGTCCAAAAAAAAGAGGACACTGATATCAAGAGGTTCTCAAAGCTATAATTGAGGACAAGAAATGAATGAAAACTCGGGGAAAAAGTTACAGAAATGAGAATGAAAAGTACAAGGAGCAGTGGGCAGAGCATTCTGACCACTTTTACTAGATAGTTCTTTGATCTATTTTGAACTATTTTTAATACTTATGAAGTCTCTGTCTTTCACTTGATAAAATGCACATAAGATAAATATACTTGGCTACCAATGTGGAGAATGGCTGGCAACTACAAGCAGAACTATAGAACCAAACATCCTTAAAGAGGAACAATGTTCTGGATAAGGCTGAGAGCAGGGAAAGGCAGAGCTATTTTATTTTAGACTCATTGGATTTCTCCTATCTGACAAGAAATTTTATTAGTACCACTGGAAGGCTATTAATCTCTAATGAAGAGGTTTTATTTTTTTAAGTTTATTTATTTCTGAGAGAGAGAGACAGAATGAGCAGGGGAGGGTCAGAAAGAGAGGGAGACACAGAATCCAAAACAGTCTCCAGGCTCTGAGCTGGATGTCAGCACAGAGCCCGACGCAGGGCTCGAACCCACAAACTGAGAGATCATGACCTGAGCCAAAGTTGGAGGCCCAACCAACTGAGCCATCCAGATACCCCTAATGAAGAAGTTTTAAAGAAAGACAGAATCACATATTTCTCCACTATACTTAGAGGAACACCATACTGATACCTTCTTGACATAAACATAACTCTCATAAATAAAAAGTATTTTCTTATTTATGAGAGGTTATTGGAGAGAATCACATATTGTCAATATTATAGTTATGTCTAGAATTAGTATATTAAATTTTAAGAGGATTTTATTTATATAGAAATGTCTAACATGTAAAGAAAGAAAATATGTGAGAAAAACTGTTTGGCAACAAGTACGTCCAGATATGTTCCATTTCATTATTCTACTCATGTGACTTATTCCAGAAATATATTTGAGCCAGTTACAAGACATTATAGCCACTCCCTCTTGCATTGGCCCAAACCACATTTTAGTTCTTCAGCACGGTTCTGATACTCAACCCAGGCCCACCTTTATCTGAAAATACAACTAGATATGCTCCCCTTGGTTAATATCTTTGACACTCTTTCTCAGATATCATTTTGATACTTGGTGCCTGTCTTGCATACCCCATAGCTGGTGAGAGGGTGAAAAATGACCTCGATACAGCATCTATTCTGGATAAGCAAAACCTTTTCTTTCTCCCTTCCTTCCTCAAGAGGAACATTAGACAATTAGATAGGACTAAAAGTGTCTGGTTTCACCATGAGGAAGGTTGAGAAGGTGGCATTGATAGAATAAATGGCTACAGGTTCTCAAAAAGATTGAGCTCACACCCAAAACATTCTTTAAAGAAACAAATTGATCTGAGTTTGTATAGACTCAAGTGCTCCCATATCCTTAAAAATGACTTGTCCATATTAATTTCCCATTAGTTAAAAATAATATAGAAAGTGAGTAAGCTTTCTAAACGGAAAACAAAGTTTTCATTATTCCCTTTCAAGGTACACAGATAGGGTGTGAAAAGAGTTCTTGCATAATATAAAAATACTAACCAGGGCCACCTGAGTGGCTCAGTCAGTTAAGTGTCCAACTTCGGTTCAGGTCATGATCACATGCTTCGTGGGTTTGAGCCCCGTACTGGGCTCTGTGCTGGCAGCACGGAGCCTGCTTGGGATTCTCTCTCTCTTTCTCTGCTCCTAATCCCCTCTCAAAATAAATACATAGACATAAAAAATTACTAATCATAAAAGAAAATACTGATGGATTGGGCTACATTAAAATTAAGAATCTCTGTTCATTAAATAACACCATAAAGAGAAAAAAAAACAAATCACACTCTAGGAGCAGATATTTGCAAAACATATAATCAGCAAAAGGTTAGTATTCCGAATTCATAAAATACTCTCATAGCTTAGTAAGTAAAAGGGTAAAAGATAAAATAAAAAATGATAAAGACACATGAATAGACATTTCACTTAAAGGGATATACAAAGAACCAACAAACATATGAAAAAATGTTTAACTGCATTAGGCATCATAAAAAATGTAAACTAAAGCTAAATGAGATACCATCACACACTTTTGAGGGCTAAAATTTAAAAACTTAAAAAGTTGGTAATAACATGTGTTGGTAAGGATAAAATCCAGATACATATACTTCTGATAAGAAAAGATAGATAGATAGATAGATAGATAGATAGATAGATAGATAGATAGATAGATAGATAGACAACCACTTTGGAATGCTATTCAGTAGTATCTATAGTATATTATCAATATAAGTACACTATATAACCTAACAAGTCCACTCCTAAATATATATCCAACAGAAATACACACATATGCACACCAAAAATCATGTACAAGTATGTTTATAGCAGTATTATTAGTAATAGCCCTAAACTGAAAACATTCCCAAGGTTTATAAGAAATAAAGTGAATTTAGAAATTGTGGTATGTAAGAGGGGTGTCTGAATGGCTCAGTCAGTTAAGAGTCTAACTCTTGATTTCAGCTCAGATCATGATCTCAAGGTTCATGAGTTCAAGCCCACCCCACATTGGATTTTCTGTTGACAGCATGGAGCCTGCTAGGGATTCTCTCTCTCCTTCTCGCTCTGTCCCTCCCCACTCACACACTCTCTTTCTTTCTCAAAAATAAATAAATAAACTTAAAAAAATAAATTGTGGTATGTTTATAACAATATGATGAAAATGGACTAATATGTTGAGAAAAAGAAAAACACAACAGACTGATCATTTTTTTAAAACCACCAAATGGGGAACAGTTATCTATGGCATTAGAAATTAGGATAATGATTGCTTTGGTATAAGGAGATGTGAGAAGATATGAGTGAGGCTTCTGGTAATATATTGTGACCTGGTGATACTTATATCAGATGCTTATTTTGTGATAATTCATCTAGCTCTTAACTTATTTGCGTTTTTTTCTGCATGTATATCATACTTCAATAAAAGTTTATTTTTAAGAAGTGCATGAAAGTAGCCTGACACTCAGTTGTTATTTAAATAATTCTTTGCACTTCTGCCATCCAATGTTCACTTGCCAAATAGGGTTGTGTTTGCAGCACTGACACAACTAGAGCAGAAGAGAGGATCCCTACATAGTTTGGCTTGAGGCTAGTTGGGACCCCTTGACCTTCAGGAGGAAGGTGATGGTTAGCTGAAAATTAACATCTATATTTTAAAACCTTAACATATAAAAAGGGAAATACGGCTTAATTACATGCCTAAATGAAGTCACACAATGGCTTGGTAAAGACATGGATGCTGAATCTTCACAAAATAAAAATTGCTTGACAGTGTTAAAATACATACAATTTTGTTGTGGCATGAAAAGTGTCACAGTTTCTCAGAACTAAGTAGATAAAAGATGTGTGTGATATCTGGGAAATAATTGGGCCCTGGTGGGAATGCACAATGGACAAGGCAATCAGTCTGCTTCATAAAATAATTTTCATGTCTCCAACGTAACATCACATAATCAGTGTTGGTTTTTTCATAGCATGTTTAGCATAGCAAAAATATAAACAGATTGTTCTAGCTTACAGATGTGATGTTTAAAAGCTTAAATTTCTATTTAGGGGCACCTGGGTGGCTTAGTCGGTTAAGCGTCCGACTTTCGCTTAGGTCATGATCTCGCGGTTTGTGGGTTCGAGCCCCGCGTCGGGCTCTGTGCTGACTGCCAGCTCAGAGCCTGGAGCCTGTTTCAGTCTGTGAATCCCTCTCTCTCTGACCCTCCTCTGCTCATGCTGTCTCTCTCTCCCCTAGAAATTAAAAAAAAAAATCTATTTATTTAGTTATGAAATTGTAATTATTATATAAAAAAGGCTAAATTCAGTGTCTACATGTCACCTTCGGGGTCAAGTCATTTCTGTCTCTCATGGAATATGAGGTTCTCATGATCTACTTCTTACAAATTTCTCCATCTTCCCATCTTCACCTCTTCCCACTCCATCCTCTCTTGACCTATTTTATACTCCAATTGTTGGTAACTACTTCTAGTTCCTGCATATTTGCTCCTCCAGACTTCCAGGGTTTGTGCATGTTCTTAACTCTCTGCACTAAAGAACAGTTTTGTTAATTATTGCCTAAAAGATGTCTATTCATTCTTCAAAAACTTCCTCAAGATTAATCACTCTTTATTCTAACTGCAAACTGTTTCTATTTCCATTGTGGATCTTATTTTTAATCCCTCTCTCTTTCCATACTTAGAATTTCTAAAGATTGTGATTACAGTTGATGCATGTCTATCCACTGACTCCTGTTGTTCCAACATCTAGAGCAAGGGCACCTGGGTAGCTCAGCCAGGAGTCTGACTCTTGATTTCAGCTCAGGTCATAATCTTATGGTCCTCAGATAGAGCCCCGTGTAGGACTCTGTCGTGAGGATGGAGCCTTAAGATTCTCCCTCTCTCTCTTTTTGCCTCTTCCCCACTTGTATGCATGCATGGACACATGCTCTCACTCTCTCTCAAGGAAAGGGAAGGGAAGGGAAGGGAAGGGAAGGGAAGGGAAGGGAAGGGAAGGGAGAAAGAAAGAAAGAAAAAGAAAGAAAGAAAAGAAAGAAAGAAAGAAAGAAAGAAAGAAAGAAAGAAAGAAAGAAAGAAAGAAAGAAAGAATAAAGAAAATGCTAAAGAAATATTTACTGAATGGAACTGAAAAATATTTGCTCTTTCATGAGCAATTTGCCAAAGAACAAATTCAAATGGCCAATAAGCATAACACCCAGTGCTCATCCCCACAAGTGCCCTCCTCCATGCCAATCACTCCCCTTCCCCTCCCCTCCGCCACCATGAGTCCTCAGTTTGTTTTCAGCTTTCAAGAGTCTCTCATGGTTTGCCTCCCTCCTTCTCTCCCACTATTTCTTCCCCCTCTTCTCCTCCACGGTCCTCTGTTAAGTTCCTCCTAATCCTCCTATACGTGCAAACATATGGTAGCTGTCCTTCTCTGCCTGACTTATTTTGCTCAGCATAACACCCTCTAGTTCCATCCATGTTGCTACACGTGGCCAGATTTCATTCTTTCTCATTGTCATGTAGTATTCCATTATATAGATAAACCATATCTTCTTGATCCGTTTGTCAGTTGATGGACATTTAGGCTCTTTCCATGTTTTTGATATTGTTGAGAGTGCTGCAATGAACACTGGGGTCCATGTGCCCCAGTGCATCAGCACTCCTGTATCCCTTGGGTAAATTCCTAGCAGTGCTATTGCTGGGTCATAGGGGAGTTCTATTGTTAATTTTTTGAGGAACCTCCACACTGTTTTCCAGAGGGGCTGCACCAGTTTACATTCCCACCAACAGTGTAGGAGGGTGCCCGTTTCTCCACATCCTCGCCAGCATCTAGAGTCCTCTGATTTGCTCATTTTAGCCACTCTGACTGGCGTGAGGTGGTATCTCAGTGTGGTTTTGATTTGTATTTCCCTGATGAGGAGGGATGCTGAGCATCACTTCATGTGTCTGTTGGCCATCTGGATGTCTTCTTTGGAGAAGTGTCTGTTTATATCTTCTGCCCATTTCTTTACCGGATTGTTTGCATATTAGAAAAATTCTAATCTCAGGGCACCTGGATGGCTCAGTCAGTTAAATGGTTAAGACTCTAGCTCAGGTCATGATCTCATAGCTCAGGAGTTCAAGCCCCCATGTAGGGCTCTGTGCTGACAGCTCAGAGCGTAGAGCCTGCTTCTGATTCTGTGTCTCCCTCGCTCTCTGTTCCTCCCCCACTCACAAGTGGTCTCTTTTCTCTCAAAAATAAATAAACATTAAAAAAAAGTTAAAAAAATTCTCCAATCGCATTATTATTTAAACAACTGAAAGCTGAAATAATATACATTATTATTTTCTTCCTTAAAGTTAAACATGTAAAAAAATAACTGTGCTACTGCTGATACATAAGTTTGGTAGTTTTTATCAAGTGTTTTTAAATAAATCATAAATTTGGCCTGTAAATATATGACTAGCTGTCTACTCGATGAAACAATCCAGCAATGTGGGTATATATGTATATTCTAACATATTTATAGTGTTATTTGTAATTCAAAAATGGAATTTAAGCAAAGGGCCTGACACTAAGGGAATAATTTAATCCCCCTGAATAATTGTGACAGATATCTATAATAGAACATTGTGTTTTATGACATGGAAAAATGCTGATAATATAAAGTTATCCAAAAGAGTGAGATACCACAATGCATATGCATATACACTATCATTTTAATGACATAAAATAAACTGTTGAACAAAAGATTAAAGGGCAAATACACTGAAAAGATAGCAATGGTGCCTCTAAGAAAAGAAGTTAAGAAAATTTTTTTCTGCTTCTACATACTTTCCTTGAGTTCCTAAATTCCTGTAATAATATTGTTATCAGGAGAAAAACTTATAATAATCCCCCCATTATGCTTTCGTATATATAAATTAGAAACACAAAACAAAACCCGTTTTAAATTCAGGTAAATACTAGATAGAGCATGCCTAATTTTTAATATAATTCTAAAATTTTAAAACTTAGAAAATATTTTCTTTTTTTAGAGAGAGAGAGCATAAGCAGGGAGAGGGGCAGAGAAGAGAGAGAGAATGAGAGAGAGAATCTTTTTTTAATGTTTATTTATTTATTTTTGAGAAAGATAGAGCATGAGCAGGACAGGAGCAGAGTAGAGAGAGAGAGAGAATCCCAGACTCATGGGGCTCAAACTCACAGACCAAGAGATCATGCATGACCTGAGCCAACACCAAGAGTCAGACACTCAACTGACGGAGCCACACAGGCACCCCTAAAACAGAAAATATTTTAAAATCATTTCCTATTACTCTCCAGTGATTGGGTAACTAGAATTGGTCACTAAAAGGTAGACCATTTCCTAGAGAAAGGAAGAACAGGAATCATCAACTATACCTAAGGATATGGAACCAGGTAGTAGGCCAAATCCTCTTATGCCTTTCCTTAATTAAGTGTCATGGAAATACTACAGACCAGATGTTATTATCCACAAGTCGGTGATTTGTCCAAAATCAATCTAGCATGTTACAAAGTCAGATTTTGATCATAGAGCTATCAGCTTAAAAAAAATGTCTTGCTTATTTTATTGCAATTAAATAACACTCTAAGCAAATTAAGAGTTCACAGCCTGCTTAATGAAGAGATAAAATTATTTGTGGTGAGTCATATAATTTACTAAAAGCTTTTTATTAAATAGATTAAGTTTGCTCCCTGAATCATAATTTACTCAAACTTTTCACTGAGGGAAACCGTACCAGATAAGAATGCCTTGAAAGCAGGGACTGTGCTACAAGTGCTGTCATGAGCCCAGCCCTGGGACAGAAATGACTCAGTAAGAGCTTGATAAATTAAAGTAATTAGATAATTCAGCAGGAACTTAAATCTTTTCTAGACCAAGTTACCCCAAATTTCAAATTAGGAAAAACTAAATAAATGAGATTTTACTCTGTTTCCTCATGCTTCCTTTTGTGAGCATGTTTTTTAACTTTGGCAATGGGTTTTACTGTCAAGAGATAAATCTCCCTTAGGATTTAGTGCACCCATTAAAAATCCTCTCTTTCAAGATCTATGAAAAATTACAACATCTTATTTTAGCAGCAAGGATTAAGGGCTATTGACTTTAGTCTCTTTTGAAACACTTGTTCATTGATTTTTGTGGCCATTACTACAAACACTATCTTGTCAGGGGCATGTGGGAATGACCAAGAATTCAAAGAAACAATTCTAGATAAATGCAAGCTTTGAGAACTGCCCCTTTGAGTCAGTTTTAGATTTTGTGCTCCTTTTGATGAAGATTACTGAAATTAAATCAGAGCTAAAGGTAAGATTTGGTGGCCAAATTCTCTTCAGAAGTATTACTATCTTCATCTTTTTAGGAAAACAATGCTTTGAGGAATATTTCTAAATGGGAGAGGGGGGGAAATATGTCTTGAGCTACCACTATGAACTAAGCAATGTATATGCATTATTGCATTTGGAGTCAGAAAAACCCCTATGATGTAGGTATCCCTCTTCTCATATTGCTGAAGAAGAAACTAAGACTCTAAACGTTAAAGCAATGTCTCACAGCTAATAAAAGTTTGAAAAGTTTTTCTAAGTTGTTTTTTTGCTTTCAGATATTCTCTGCCCTCATTCTGGCTATGCTGCATTAAAAGGAATTGCAATTCCCAGGTTCCTTTGTTGTGGCTTCTTTATATATTAGGCCAAGGGGTAAATTGGTTGGAACCTGGTGGAGGCTGGAAGGCCACAGAAAAGAAGACAGGGTAGTCCACCTCCTCTTTGTTGCTTTAGCAGTAGAGGTTGCTGCTTTTTGTTCTTGCTAATCTCTGAACTGTCCAACCTGATCCCTTTCCCAACTGATCCCTTTCCTTTCCTTAACTGTGTAAACAACTTTCCGTATCAAGACTCTCTAGCAGGGAAAGTAAAGGAAGAAGAAGGAAAAGGGAGAAAGGGAGGGGGAGGGAAGACCTAGATTCGTTTCTCTGTTCCTGACTCATCTGGCTCATAAAGATTCAAATTTTAGCCTATTTGATTTATTTACCTAGCTCTTTATTGATTCACAATAGTATACTGCCAACAAAAGGGTGATAGTTTTTTTTAAGGATGAATGTGTGGTCACATATTAACATATGACAATAATTTCTGTCTCTGATTCTATTTCATATGTCCCCTAACCATGTCACTCTATGCATTTTTTATTGGTTTTATGTAACTGGAAACTATTATTCACACAGCTGTGTTCAAAATGTGTTTCAAAACGTATTTTGAAAAAGTTAGTTACTGTGGTATGGGCTGGATTCTGGCAGAGAAGCATATGAAGCTCAAAAAGTAAGTCACCTAGCAATAAATTTTAATGTTTTATTAAGATTCATTTCCCTTTGGCCACCAGTTCTGTAATTTGTCATACTGTCAGATTGCGGAACCTGAAGCTTTTGCTACATTTTGTGAAAAAGACTCAGTGTTCTTACTTATCTGACCCACAACAGTCTAAAACTATTTTCTCCAAGTTTTAGAATGCTTTCAGGTAAGTGAAGATATTCCTTTTCCTAAGACTTATGAAATATTATAACCAATTTATTGAATGAGCTTGGCTCAGGAAGATGCCAGTGGAACCCAACCTTATTTTTCTTCTAACCATGCAGCCTGGTCTCCCCCCACTGTTAGGATGTTAGGTCCCCAAGTCCCATAGCTTTTTTATTTCACTCCTATATTAAACAGACACTTCCTTTATTTTTGTATTATAAAGTCCAATCTACTCCACCTTTAATAATCATAAAATCTTCCATTAATTAACTTAAAAAATATTAAATGAACACCTAGTTACCTGGTAGTACTCTGGGTTCTCCAGTTACAGCAGTAAACACATCAAACAAAACCTTACTCTCATGGGGTTCACGTTCTGGTGGGGAAGTAGCCAATACATATAATAAGTAAGCAAAATACAGATGGTGCTAGTGGCAAGTGCTAAGGAGGCTAATTTTACATAGGTTGATGAGAAGGGGGGTTTTCAAAGTTCTCAATACCTAATACACAGCTGATGACCGTACTTCCTATTTGCCTGAGAAAACCAAAGCAATCAGAAGACAGTTTCACATGCCACCACCACTACATCTATTCATCTATCAACATCTATGTCCATATACCCTGCCTTTTCTCCTGTTAATTTGGAAGAACTATCTAGGCTCTTAAATAAATCCTACACCTCCACTTGTGCACCAGATACAATCCCCTCTTGCTTATACAAGAACTTTGTTTCAGTCATTCTCCTCTCTTTCCTGTGTCAACCGATATTCTCTTGCTCAGTGGAATATAAACATCTCTCATCTTAAAAGTCCTCTTACAGTCCATTTCTGCCTCCAGCAACCACCCCATTTTCTTGTAGATGAAAACCCCTCCCCTTGTCTATACTCTCTATCCTCTATGATTCTTCTCCTGTTCTCTTTAGGGTCTGTTCAAATTGGTTTTTTCCCCTACCACTTCACTGAAATTGAAAAGTCACCAACAGTCTTCATGTTGCTAAATAAAATGGTTAGTTCTCAAAAGTCATTTTACAACTTCTTCAATACCATTTCACAAAGGCCAACAGTCTACCTCCTTGAAACACATTCTTCACCTTCTAAGACACCACGCTAGCCTGGTTTTCCTTCTCTATCTCTGGAAGCATCTGCTCAGTCTCTGTTGTTTCCTCCATATGAACCCATCATCTAAACGTTGGAAGGTCCCAGGTCTCAGTCTTTGAACCTCCCAGCTTTTCTATTTACATGTATCCCCTAGTGATCTCATCTAGCCTCATGGCTTTTGATATCACTAATATCTCGAAGACTCCCAAATCTATATCTCCAGGCTTAAACTTATTTTATTTTATTTATTTTGGGGACTTTAAAACTTTTTTCACTTTCACTTACATTTTCTCCAGATTTTTAATTGAAACACAATTAAAAAATAAAATTGTATACATTTAGGATGTACACCAGTTCTATACATATATTGTGAAACATTTACCACAATAAAGTTAGTTAACACATCCATCATTTCACATAGCAATCTTTATGTGTGTGTCCTGAAAATATTTAAGATTTACTCTTAGTAGGTTTCAAGTATACAATATAATATTATTAACTGTGGTCACCATGCTGTAGATTAGACCCCCAGAACTTATTCATTTTATAACTAAAATTTTATACACTTTGGCTAACACCTCCCCATTTCCCCCAATCCCCAGCCCCTGACAACCACTATTCTATTCTGTTTCTATGGGATTGACTTTTTTAGATTCCATATATAAGTGAGATCATACAGTATTTGCCATTCTCTGTCTGGTGTATTTCACTTAACATAATGCATACAGATTTCATCCATGTTTTCTCAAATAGCAAGACTTCCTTCTTTTATGGTTGATTAGTTTTCCATGTCACATTTTCTTCATTCATTCATCTGCTGATAGACACTTAGATTGTTACCCTATCTCTTAGTTATTGTCAATAATGCAGCAATAAACATGGGTGCCAAAATCTCTTCAAGATAACGATTTTGTTTCCTTTGGATATACATCCAGAAGTGGGATTGCTAGATCTAGTTTTTTACATTCCTAACAGTACACAAGATTCTCTTTTCTCCAAATCCTTCCCAACACTTTTTATCTCTTTCTTCTTATATATATAATAGTTATTACAATATAAACAATACAATACAATAACAGGTGTTAGGTGATATCTCATAGGGGTTTTGATTAGTGATGTTAACAACCTCTTCATGTATCTGTTCACCATCTATATGTCTTTTTTTTTTTTTTTGGAAAAATGTCTACTTTGGTCTTTTGCCCATTTTTTAATTGGATTGTTTGTTTTTTGCTATTGACTTTATGAGTTCTTTATATATTTTCAATATTAACCCCTTATCAGATATCAAGTTTACAAATATTTTTTCCTATTCAGTAGGTTGCCATTTCATTTTATTGATTGTTTCCTTTGCAATGCAGAAGCTTTTTAATTTGATGTAGTCCCACTTAATTTTTTATTTTTTGCCTTTGCCTTTGGAGTCACATCCAAAAAATCAAGACCAAGTCAAGGAGCTTTTTCTAAGTTTTATGGTTTCAAGTCTTCCATTCAAGTCTTTAATGCAATTTGTTTTAATTTTTGTGTATGATGTAAGATAACAGTCTAATTTCATTCTTTTGTATGTAGATACACAGTTTTCCCAATACCATTTATTAAAAAGAATCTCCTTTCCAATTATGTTCTTGGCATCCTTGTCATATGTGTAGGGTTTATTTCTGGGCTGTTTATTCTGTTCCACTGGTCTATGTGTTTGTTTTTATACTAATACCATACTGTTTGATTACTATGCTTTACAATATAGTTTGAATTCAGGAAGTGTGATACCTCCCAATTTTATTCTTCTTTCTCAAGATTACTTTGGTATCTTTTGTGGTTCCATACAAATTTAGGATTGTTTTTTTCCTATTTCTTTGAAAAATGTCATTGGAATTTTGATAGGCATTTTACTGAATCTGTAGATGGCTTCAGGTGATATAGACATTACCCAAATAATATTGGATCTTTGATCCATGAACATGGGATATTTTTCCATTTACTTGTTTCTTCTATTCCATTCATCAACATCTTATAGTTTTCATTGTAGAGATCTTCTACCTCTTTGGTTAAATTTATTCCTACGTATTTTATTGTTTTTTGTACTATCATAAATGGGACTGTTTTATTTATTTATTTTTCAGACAGTACATTGGTAGTACATAAAAACAGAACTGACTTATTGTATGTTGATTTTGTATCCTGTAGCTTTACTAAATTTGTTTATTAGTTATAACAGTTTTTTTCTGTAAAGTCTTTAGAGTTTTCTATATATAGATCATGTTATCTGCAGAGACAATTTGACTTCTTTGTTTCTGATTTGGATTCCTTTTATTCCTTTTTCTTGCATGAATGCTCTGGCTAGGACTGCCAGTACTATACTGACTAGAAGTGGTGAGAGTGGACATCCTTCAACATTAAATTTTTGATTCATAAATCCAGCTGCCTATTCAACATCCCTACTCAAATGCCAAATGCATTTCAAAATCAACATGTTTATATCAGAGTTCCCCTTTCCATCCAAAAATGTTTGCCTTTCACCTTACCGCAGGGCTGCTTGAGGGGAGGGGAGGGTATAGCTGGTTTCTTTTCTTTCCTCAATATACTTCCTCCCCTCTCCCTAGCTCCTCTTCAGGATTAAACAAGATAGGGAGGAGAGTGAAAGTGGCAGGAAAGATCTATACTGATCACCATGTGTCTCTTGCTCTGTATTCTGAAAATTTAGTGCAATATTTCATGATAAATCTTTTAAAAAATGAATTAGGAGATAGAAGATGAAAAACAGAGGAACCAGCCAAGACGTTATTTCCACAACTCATATAAGAAATAATGGTGGCCAAAACTAAGGAATGGTAATAGGAAGAGAAAAAAAGTGGACATGATGGTAAAGTTTTCAGGAAATAAGTTAGCCAGGAGTTGATAATTGATTGTAATAAAGAGTGAATAAGTGGGAAAGGTCAGAATAATTTCAGATTCTGACTTTGGGGTCTGGGTTGGTACTGGTGGTATTGAGTTAGAGAATACATGGAATGCATACAATTTTGGAGAAAGAGTTCAATGGCTCAATTAAAGTCACATTGCAAGCTGATGTCTAATAGATATTAAGAAGAAACTGGAGAAACTATTCATGTAATTTAAGCATAGATGATAATTTAAAAACATGAGATATTTCTGGAAAGTGGCAGAACAGGAGAATGTGAGCTCATTTCATCCCACAGACACACAAAGCTAACAGACATATCAGTGCAACTAACTCTGAAAACAACCCAAAGCCTAGTAGAACTGACTTTCCACAGTAAGTTTAGAGAAGAGGCCACATTGAAAGGGTTAGGAAGGGTGGTGATGCAGTTGGGAACCAAACTCCCTGTGAGACTTAACCACAAATGAGAGAGACACCACAAGAATGGAGAAGCAATAGGACCAGACACTCCAGGCAAAGGGGACCTGCACTGGAAAGATAAGCCCCCATAATATTTGGCTTTGAATACCAGTAGGGTTTAACTTCAAGAGTTTTTACAATCAATGGGACTTAATCCAGCAGGCTTAGCTTCAGGAGAGCAGGAGGGCAATAGGAAACTGAGTCCTTGATCTTAAAGACCCAGTTTAGCAAATAACCCCACCAACATACAGCATAAAAGCAGCAGTTTGAAAAGTGCCTGGGGTNGGAGGAGATGGGCATGGAGGGGGGCACTTGTGGGGATGAGCACTGGGTGTTATGTGGAAACCAACTTGACAATAAACTATTTGTAAAAAAAAAAGAAAGAAAGAAAGAAAAGAAAATAGAGGGAAATAGAACACTTTCAAATTTATTTTATGAAGAAATAAACTAATTCATGAACATAAAAAAAAAAAAAGAAAAGTGCCTGGGGTATACAAGAAGGATATTTATTTACTAAGCCCAGAACATGCTGGAGAGGCAGGAATGTTTAGGAGACTTCTCTAAGAACAAAAGAACTGGCAAGTAACACTTTTCTCCACTGTTCCCTCAACCTAAATAGCAGGACACTTGCAGGAACCAACATTAACATTCTCCACCTATCTTGCTAGCACTGTGCACCCCACCATGTTCCCTTGTGGATCTACTGCATTCAACCTGCCCCACTCAGCAGGTGTCCTTTTAAAGCCCCCACACACCCTGTAAGCAGCCCTAGCAGGGACTGGCACCACTCCAAGGTGACTCCTGCCCTGAGAAGAGGGGAAGATAACCACACACACCTCTAGTCCCAGCCAAACCTTATAGTTAGTAGCATGGAGTACTCTGCCAATCAGTGCAACTGCAGCTCTGGAAGACAAACTGGTGGTAAGAATCTGGTCTGACTGCCAGACCTATCCATCAACAAAAGCCTCTCAGAGGACAAGGCAGAGAGAGCTCCTGGCAGGTCACTGTGACTGTAGCCCCAGCAAACAGGTTGAGGGGAGCCCACAGCAGCCTCAGACTGGCCAATAGCACAGTGACCAAACCATGCCTGATGCACCCACTATAAGGAAAGTGGGCTATTGCAGCCAACTGGACTGAAGGTAAATGTGGCTCAGTCATAAAAGTAGGGTGTATGCAACCCACATAAGTGACACCTCTAAAATGACTAGGTCTGGTAAACAGGACACATTACAGGGCACCACAGGACGTCTTCTTCAAAAGACTGCTACTTTCAAAAGCAGGAGATCTAGCTGATTTTCTAATACAAAGAAACAAATACAGACAGTTAGACAAAGTAAGGAGACAGAGAAAAATATCCCAAATGAAAGAACAGGATAAAATCATTGCAAAAAAAGAAAGCTAAATGAAACTGAGATAAGTAATATATGTGACAGAGAAGTCAAAGTAATGGTCATGAAGATACTCACTAGACTGGAGACAAGAGTAGATGTTCTCAGTGAGACCTTCAACAAATAGTAAGAAGATATTAAAAAGAATCAATCAGAGATGAAGAACTCAATAACTGAAATAAAAAAAATATACTAGAGGGACTCAGTAGCAGATAAATGGAGAGAGAAGAACGGATCAGCCACTGGGAAGGCACAGTAATGGAAAGTAACCAAAATGAATAGCAAAAGGAAAAAAGAATACTAAAAAATGAGAATAGGTTAAGGGAACTCAGCAACATCATCATACATGATAACATTCACATTACAGAGATCCCAGAAGGGAAAAAGAGAGAGAAGGGGGCAGAAAATTTATCTGAAGAAAGAGTAGCTGAAAACTTCCCTAATCTGGGTAAGAAAAGATACCCAGATCCAGTAGACACACAGAGCCCTCAACAAGATTAACCCAAAGAGGTCCACATCAAGACACATAGACACATAGTAATTAAAATGACAAAAAGTGGGGATAAAGAGATTTTAAAAGCATCAAAAGAAAATAATTATACACAGAAACCCCATAAGACTGTAAGTTGATTTTTCATCAGAAACTTTGAAGGCCAGAAGTGAGTGGTATGATATATTCAAAGTGCTGAAAGAAAAACCCTGCAAATATGAATACTCTACCCAGTAAGATCATCATTCATAGTAGAAGGAGAGGTAGCATTTCCAGACAAACAAAAGTAAAGAGTTCGTCACCATTAAACCAGGCTTACTAGAAATGTTAAGGGGAAATCTTTGAGTGGAAAGGAAAAGTCATACTCATGAGTAAAAGAATTATGAAAGAAAAAAATGCACAGATAAATACAAGCATATAATAAAATTAATAGATTAATCACATATAAAACCAGTATGGAAGTTAAAGCACAAAAGCAGAAAAATCAATTATATCTATAGAAATCAGTCAAGGGATTCACAAAACAAAAAGAAGCATAATATCATATACATCAACACAGAGCGAGAAAACCACTTACATCAATGGATAGATCATGTATGTAGAAATCAACAAGGAAACAATGGCTTTGAATGACACACTGGGTCACATGGGCTTAATAGATATATAGAGAATATTTCATCATAAGGCAGTAGAATACACATTGTTTTTGAGTGCACATGGAACATTCTACAGAACAAATCACATCCTAAGTCACAAATTAGGCCTCAACAAGTACAAAGATTGAGATCATACCATGCATACTTTCCAACCATAACACTATGAAACTTGAAGTCAACCACAAAAAAAATTTGGGAAGACCACAAATACATGGATGTTAAAGAGTATCCTACTAAAGAATGAATGGGTCATTTAGGAAAGAGACAGAGAGAGAGAAAAAACAAGAAACAGACCCCTATTGTAGAGAATATAGTCATGGTTAGCAGAGGAGAGGGGAGTGGGGGAATGGATGAATAGGTGATGGGGGTTAAGGAATGCACTTGCTGTGATGAGTACCAGGTGATATACAGATTTGTTGAGTCAATATATTATAACCTGAAACTAATATTATACTGTGCATTAACAGGAATTGTTTTTTAAAAATTAACAACATTTTTAAAAATGGGGAAAAGGCTTGAATCGATATTTTTTCCAAAAAAGACATACAGATGGCCAACAGACATATGAAAAGATGCTTGGCATCAATAACCATCAGGGAAATGCAAATCAAAACCACAATGAGATATTACCTCACAACACCTGTCAGAATGGCTAGAATCAAAAAGAGAAGAAATAACAAATGTTGGTGAGTATGTGGGGAAAAGGAACCCTTGTGCACTACTGGTGGGAATGTAAATTGGTGCAGCCTTTGTGGAAAACAGTACAGAGGTTTCTCAAGAAATTAAAAATGGAATTACCATATGATCTAGTAATTCCTTTACTGAATACTTACCCAAGGAAAATTAAGACACAAATTTGAAAAGATATATGCACCTTATGTTCATTTCAGCATTCATTATAATAGCCAATCAGGTCATGATCTTATAGTACATGAGTTTAAGCCCTGCATCAGGTTCTATGTTTCTAATTTAGAAGCCTAGTTTAGATCCTCTGTCTCTGTCTTTCAGCTTCCCTCTCTCTGTCAAAAATAAATAAATGTTTAAAAAATTTTGTGGGGATGCCTGGGTGGCTCAGTTGGTTAAGCGTCCGACTTTGGCTCTGGTCAGGATCTCACGGTTCGTGGGTTCACTCCCCGCATCAGGCTCTGTGCTGACACCTAGCGCAAGCCTGGAGCCTGTTTTGGATTCTGTGTCTCCCTCTCTCTCTGACCCTCCCCTGCTCATGCTGTCTCTATCTCTCTCTCAAAAAATAAAATAAACCATTAAAAATTTTTTTTAAATTTTAAATTATAATAGCCAAATTATGGAAGCAACCGAAGTGTCCACTGATAGATGAATGGATAAAGAAGATGTGATATAAATATGTATGTATATGAAATATATATAGGAATATTTATTACTCAGCCATAAAAAAGAATGAAATATTGCTATTTTCAACAGCATAGATGGATCTAAAAAGTATAAAGGTAAATGAAATAAGTCAATCAGAGAAAGAGAAATATCATATGATTTCACTCATATGCAGAATTTAAGACATAAAACAAATGAATAAACAAATAAGAAAAAAGATTAACAACAACAAAAAAAACAGACTCTTAAATACAGAAAAGAAACTGGTGGTTGCCAGAGGGCAGATGGGTAGGAGGAGGGACAACATAGATAAAGCGGATTAAGAATACTCTTTTCTTGATAAGCACTGAGTAACGTATAGAATTGTTGATTCATTATATTGTAGACCTGAAACTAATATCACTGTATGTTAGTTATCTTAAATTAAAAAAAAGAAAGATATATGAGAGTACGTAGCTATGATAAAATTGGTCTGCACAATAATATGGCTGGAGATAATAATATAATAATATGGTTTTTGCATTGAAACAAACAGGACTATTACATATAGTGTGCCTCTGTTTCTCACTCCTGATGAAAAAAACAGACTTGAAATAAAAATATGCACTACTCTCATAACATTATCTTTATAGATCTGGGGGAAAGGAAATGGACTAATTGGTATAATATTTTGTTATAGAAGTGAATATGATGGGCGGCCTGCCTATGATTACAACCTTTTAACATTTACATGAGGTTTCTTGCCTTTCTGCAGTTCAAACCCTTGTATAAACCTAACATCTTCTCCTAATAAATCCCACCCACTCCAACCTCATTCCGCCACAATTCACTTCCAAAGAAAATGGGATGTATTTAGGGCACTCATTGAGTAGTAACAAAAGTAAGGCCAGTGTGTCTTCCTGATGACAGCAGTTTTGGGGACTTTAGAGCCAGTGAAGCCACAGGGAAGCTGAGCTGGAGAGTTTTGCATTGGGAATCATTATCAAAATTGTGAGCTCAATTCAGATTACAAAATTTTTATTACTGTGATGTTACAAAAATCCAAAAAGAACACAGCTGGATTCTCAGATGACAGGTGGATCTTCCAATTTCTGGCTGAAGACACTTCAATTTTGTGGTAATAAATTGTGAAAATTTGATATGGACATCAGTATAATGGGATACATGTGGAACCCTACTAGGTTATTATTACAGTGACTTTTTTCTGGTAGTAAGACTTACTTTATGATAAAAATTTAGCAGCATATGGAGAACCCACCCAGCCACCCCCAACCCCCACCATAGGGAACACTCTCCACAAAAAATCTTTCTGGAATTTGATTAGTTTAATTTACTGAAAGTTTAGTTTTTAGTTTAATGGTAAACAACAACAGCATTAAAACCTCCCTGCCTGTATTTCCAGTTTTAACTCTTTACTTACCTTCTTCAAAGTCATAGCTCAGCCAAGGCATTCTGCTTACTGCCTCTGACCCTGGGTTGCATTTTCCTTACCTTTTTCTGTCTTCTCTCCTCTTTCAAGCCCTTTGAGATCCAGGTTAACATCATGACTCTTCTTCTATAAAACCTTGCTCAATCTCTATAGTTTGAAGTGATTCTCACTCTTCTGAATTCCTATAACAAATAGAGTAAAATTATGGAAAATTGTTGTAAATCATAACACTTAATAAATGTTTGATATATTATTATAACACTTGTATCTCATAATTCTACTGGACAATTTTTTTTCCTGCTTATGAATTTTTATGCATCTTTTGTTTCATGAGACCCCCAAGATACTCTCAGGTTCAATGATTTACTAGAAGAACTCACAGAATTCAGAAAAGCTCTTATGTTCACAATTGCAATTTATCACAGTGAAAGGATACAGATTAAAATCAGCAAAAGCAAAAGATGCATAGGACAGAGCCCAGAAGAAACCAGGAGCAAGCTTTCAGTTGCCCTCTCCTATTACAGTTGCACAGACAGCACTTAATTCTTCCAGGAACAATGTGTAACAATATCTGAGATGTATTATCAGCCAGAAATGCTCACTAGAACCTTGGTGTCCTAGGTTTTTATTGGGAGTCAGTCATGTAGCAACTCCATGCTTAGCCTCCCCCCACCTACCAGAGGTCAAACTGATACAGCATGGCTGAGGAAGGATAAAAATGTCATTCACCATAAATTTCACTGTCAGCATAAGCCATCTGCTGTGGTCCAAGTTCTCATGTATACAAAGATACTCTTTTCAGGCATGATATTCCAAGGGCTCAGAGTTTGTCTCCCAGGAGCTAGTCAAGAGTCAGTCCTTCTGGGATGTCCAGGATTTGAGCACACCAAGTTCACTGAGTTAGTGCTCTGCTATGCATTTCATTTGGTGATATTCAGCTGTCTAACCATATTTGATGATTCTTCAGTGTCAGCATAGAGCAGAATCAACATTCTCTCCTTTGTATTTAGTTGTTACTCAATAAATATTTGAATTTTTGAGTCATTATACATCTTCTATTCATTACTTCATATACCAAATATATTGTTCAGCTTTTGTTATAGCTTTCCTCTGCAGAGCAACATAAAGAATGTCAGTTCTTGGCCAAACTCTCCTCTTTATCACAATGACATATTTCTATAGATATTTCATCTAAGTTTATGCAACTAGAGCAACAGCTAGAATGACATTTTTCAGTAGGAAATGGGAATATGGAATGTGTACAGTGCCCATTTGCATTATAAAACTAGAATAAATAAATGTGAAACCTGAATTGTTTCTATGAGGTCTGATAGGTTCTTCATCTACTTAAAATAAAGGACTTATGTTTAAAGTTGCAGTTTGGTGGGGTTTTTTTTGTTTTAAATGTTTATTTGTTTATTTTGAGGTGGGGAGGGACTGAGAGAGAATTCCATGCTGTCAGTGTAGAGCCTGACATGGGGCTCAAACTCAAGAACCAGGAGATCATGATCTGCGCCAAGATCTCAAGAGGTGGATGCTTAACTGACTGAGCCACCCAGGTGGCCCAATATTTTTTAAATAAGTATAAAAAGACTAGAATGCCTAGATTTCATGTAAATAAATATGATTTAGCTAAGAATACTATCATTAAAGAATATCAAACTAGCTTCAAAGCTAGAGTGTGGGGTGAGAGGCAAAATAATGTCATAATAAGAGTATGTGACTAGATATCAAGACACCTGCTATGACAAGGACAACATTATCTGTTTACCACACTTTTAGGATATCCATATTTCCCATCTGTCCTGGCAGTTAAGTTGAGGTCATCTGATTAATTCTCTTGGGTGAAATCTAACATGTCACTTTCAGTCCCAGGCAGCTAAAAGTGAGTGGAGACTAAGTATTCCAGAAGATGGGATTGCTTGATCTCTCTTAGACTTTATACAAGAGGAAACAAATGTTTGTTGTATTAAAGCCATTGAGATTTCAGGCCATTTGTAACTGCAGCCAAACTTAGCCTGACCTGGCTACTATAATACCTAGACCATAAAAACAACGCTGCAACTAGCAATACATTTGACTTTTGAACAATATGGGGGTTAGAGGTGTCAACCCTTCTACAATTGAAAATCCACAAATAATTTTTGACTCCCCCAAAACTTAACTACTAACAGTAGTTAACAGTGTACTCCTGACCAGAAGCCTTGCCTCTAACATAAACAGTTGGTTACATATTTTGCATGTTATATGTATTATATACTATATTCTTACAGTAAAGTAAGCTAAAGGAAAGGAAACGTTATTAAGAAAACCATAAGAAAGAAAAAAGACATTTACAGTACTATACTATATCCAAAAAGAAAAAAAATCCACTATGAATTGATCCATGTATTTCAAACCCCTGTTTAAGGGTCAACCATATAACCAAAGGCAAGAGGCTTCAACTCTTCAGCTTCTAGTTTCCTGGAGTATAAAATGCATATGTTACTTCTCTCTAAAGGTCCTCTTAATTAAAAATGGTGATATAATTGGTTAAAAACAGGGGTCTGGTAGATTAAATTACTGACAGTGTCACTTAACTGTTTGCAATGTTAATCTCATTTATCCTTTTCAATAAAATGAAGATATTAATACAGATAATTAAAATTTTTTTAATGTTTATTTATTTTTGAGAGACAGACAGATCATGAGCAGGAGAGGGGCAGAGAGAGAAGAAGACACAGAATCTGAAGCAGGCTCCAGACTCAGCTGTCAGCACAGAGCCCGATGCAGTGCTCTAACCCATGAATGGTGAGATCATGACCTCAGCCAAAGTCAGATGCTTAACTAACTGAGCCACCCAGGTGCCCCGAGATCATTTTTAAATTGCACATAGAACGTACTAGCCTGGCACATAGAAAGAGTTCTAAAAGTCAACAATATATACTCATACCCATAACAATAATAAGCACATTGTTTAAGAAAGTTTACAAATCAACATAAATTTTGTTTTCTAAACATCCTTGACTCAACAATGACATTGTTAATAGCAGTAAGTGCCTTTTTTATCCAGCATTCTTAAACTTCTTCCTAACAGAAAAAGATAACAAAGTTAGTCTCTCCATTATTGTCTTGTAGTCATGTTTATGATACCAAAAAATGAGAAAACTTGGTTCGCTCTAGTTCATGGAACTCTTACAGCATGAGACAAAAGTAATTTCATTCTGTTGGGATGCTCCAGTGTCAGAACCTGCTTTGATGATAAAGAAAAATAATAAACGTTTTTCCCCAGAGCACTATTCCCAAATATGAGACTTGGGGGCATTTTGAATTTCCTTGAATATATCTAAAAATGCCTCGTTTCTATCTGAAGAGGAAGTTCATTGTAACTTTGAAGCAAATATGTAATTATTAATGTATCAATCACCTACTATAACTGCTTTAAAATTGTTTTAATGCTGAACAGATAGTGTACAAGATGATCTGTGGTCTACTAGGCATCATTGTTCACCCCTTTCTATATCTCCTCTGTCTCACAAGTAAGATGTCAAAACTACATTTTCCAGAACACCTAACCATCTGAGTCAGATTCTAATAATGAGAAGCACTTGGGCTAGATTTGGAAAGTGAAGAGAAGCCAGGAGTCTCCACTAGCAATGTGAGTAGATGAAGAGGCTAGCAAAGGCCTCCAGACGAAATTCCAGAGAATCATCCACTGTGAGACCCCAGATGGAATGCTTCAAGTAACATGTTTTTTTTTAAATTTTTAATGTTTATTTATATTTGAGAGAGAGAGAGAGACAGAGACAGAGAGAGAAAGAGAGAGAGAGAGAAGGAGACAGAATCTGAAGCAGGCTCCAGGCTCCAAGCTGTCAACACAGAGTCCAAGTGGGACTCGAACACACACGCCATGAGATCATGACCTGAGCTAAATTCAGATGCTCAACCCACTGAACCACCCAGACACCCCACAACTGTTTATCTGATTAAAATCTGACATAAAAATCTGACTGACTAATATAAATATTAGTAAAGATTTTCTTGGAACTGCTTACAACAATAGATTAAGAATAAAAAATTAAACCCTATTAAAAGATTAGAACTTTTTTTGAGTTTATTCATTTACTATTTCAGAGACAGAGAGAGAGCACACAAGTGGAGGAGGGTCAGAGAAAGAGGGGGACAAGGAATCTGAAGCAGGCTCCAGGCTCCAAGTTGTCAGCACAGCGCCCAACACAATGTTCCAACCCACCAACCATGAGATCATGACCTGAGCTGAAGTCAGATGCTTAACCGACTGAGCCACCCAGGCACCCCAAGACGGAAAATTTTTAACCCTTTCTCTTAAAATTCATTTCAAACTATACACAAGAAATTTTATTAGATTGTAGTTTAATTCCCTTTTAATGCTACATAATGTTATCTTTCTTTCTTTTTAGGCCCAGTGTTATTTTTGTACTACTGTATAGGCCTTTAAAATGAAGCTAGAAATAATGAGGACCCACCAATAGAAAATTTAAATTTTCTATTATAAGGGTGCCTAGGTGGTTCAGTTGATTGAGTGTCCAACATCAGCTCAGGTCATGATCTCACAGTGTGGGTTTGAGCCCTGCATCGGGTTCTGTGCTGACAGCTCAGAGCCCGAAGCCTGCTTCAGATTCTGTCTCTCTCTCTCTCTCTGCCCCTCCCTGCGTGCGCTCTGTCTCTCTTTCTCAAAAGTAAATAAATATTAAATATTTGTTTACATTTTCTGTTATAACTTGTACTTGGCCTGTCTTTACAGATTCTTAAAGGTGCCTTAGAAGAGATAGAATACCAAAAGAGACTAATTTTTTTTTCCTTCTTTTTTTTTTTAATAGTTTATTGTCAAATTAGTTTCCACATAACACTCAGTGCTCATCCCCACAAGTGTCCTCCTCCATGCCCATCCCCCCCTCCCCCCACATCCATCAGTCCTCAGGCAGGGGAGAAGAAGAGACTAATTTTTAAAATATTTTCCCGAGATCCCTTATATCTACAAATTAAATCAAGAAACATGTACTGAACACCTATACTGCTTGTGCTATTTAAAAGCTTATAATTCGGTGGAGGGGGCAAGATGGCTGAGAAGTAAGGAGCTTCATACTTGCACTTGCGACCATACATCACACAGAAAAGATCTGAAGCCATTGGAAACCTTACAAAACCTGAGAGATTAGAAGAAAAAGGATGCAGAATCCACTGAGAAAGCCTTCTAACGTGAGTGCGAACTGGGGAAGATAAAATCGGGCCGGGATCGGAGACTCCAGGGTGGGAGGCGATCCCCCTCTACCCTCTACGGGGAGTGAGGGGAAAAAGAGAGAGTCCAAAACAGAAAAACCTCCGCTCGGGGCATAGAAAGACCGTACTTGCCAAATACGTGTATGCCAGGTCCCCTCGCGCCAACTGGTCCCGGGGGCTGAGCCCACAAACTACTGCTTTGTGCTGGCTCCTGGCGGCTGGACTTCACAGTAGCGGCGCGCCTGCCGCCATTGTAGCTCCCGGGCGGCTGGGGACCCTGAAAGAGCCGCGCGGACACCGGGCGTCCGCGCTCCTGGCTGGCTGGAACTCCAGAGGGAAGGCAGAGAACTAAAAACTGGATTATTAGCCTGTGAGTTCGTGTTTCGGGTGACGAGCCATAGAGGGACCCGGTTTTCCTCACTCCAGCGGAATCGGGCTCAGCGCACCCGGCAGGCAAGCCCCCGCCCATGCGCGCCAGCCTGACCCAGAGAAGGAAGCAGCGATTCTGACTCCGCCCCCAGAGCTCGGCAGGGAGCCTGGAATCGCCCGAGGGGGTTGCCTGGGACGCTGTGTATAAGGCAACTTCAGCGGGGCGCGCGGACTGGGATTTGGAGATTGGAACTGGCCTGGGTTGAAGAGTGCAACCAACTTCGGCTGCGCCCCCGGTACGGGGAGTTTACACGCCCAAAAAAGCGAGGTGCAGCACTTGGTTCATGACGGGACTGGAGCACCGCCACTCTCCTCCCCACAACCGCCAGGGCAGAGCTCCCGCCTGAGGCACTGGATGATGCCACACCCATCCCTGCTTGAGAGCTGCCCTCTCCCTTTNCCCTTCTCACGCTGTCTCTCTCTCTCTCCTAGAAATAAATAAAACATTAAAAAAAATTTTTTTTAAAGTAGGAATTAGCTAGACCTCAAAATTTAGTAGGAAGGCTAAAAGAAGCTTTTTAAAAATCTAAGTAGTTTTTGAAATTGGTAAACAATTTAACTATATATCCTTAATCTAAAGAAAATAAAAATTTAACCAAATATTAAATTCTTCTTAGTAAATTTGTTTTTAATAGAAGTACAGCAATTCTGAATCTTTTCTGTATGTTTTGTAGAAGAGAACAATTAAATAAATACATTGATGTGAGGATCCCAGGATCTCACTGCAGAAGGGAGATACAAATGGAATAGGGTAGTAAGAAAGAGCCCTACAGAATCTGGATTGAAATGGGAAATCTCAATATAAATGTATAAATGTGTGTGTGTGTGTGTGTGTGTGTGTGTGTGTGTGTTATAGGGGATGGATATGTGTTTTCTGGCTTTCTTTGTTGAAAGGAAGCAATGAAATCCATTAGCAGGGAGCACAACAGAAAACAAATCCCTATTTCTAAATACCTTTCCACACTAAAAGCATCCAGAGCTCCTTGGAAAATATGGAAGTGCTCAAAAATATGGGGGCATAATAAGGAAAACAAGAACCACTTTAATGGAGCCCCATTAGCCACAGATAGAGCAATTTAAGCATCAAAGTAAAGACAATAACTCATTGAATAAAATGCCTCCATAATGCTGATCAGATAGATAGATAAGAAGGAAGAACTTTTCTTTAGATAGACTACTAGCTAATGAGTACATAAGGAACAATGGAGTTAGAAATTAGCATTTTTATATCAATAATATATGTAAAAACTTCATTCAGACAAAATTAAAAACTGCTAAATATAAAGCATTTGAATATATAGCTACTGAAAAGAGTAAAAATCGGCACAGGATCTTGCATCTGGTAGAATTTATGTATATTTGTAAATATAAAAATATGTATTTGTAGAATTGAAAGTTATCTGTCAAAAGAAAAGCCTCCAAAAGAACCCCTTGGTTTTCATTCATGAACTAACACAGAAGGAATGTGCCTGTCTTCACATGCCACACTTCGGTGTAATCCCAATTGCCAAGTACCAAGCATGACCATTTGTTCTGTTACACAATATAGGCAGAGAGCCCAGGGCCTCTGAGCTTTTCAAGGGCTTACACAATACTGGAGACATGAAAACTACGTATGCATCAGTTTCAAATTTGAAAAGGAAGAAGTCTAAATGTATAAATATTTAATTAAATATTAAAATAAACTATAACATGCCAACTTCATTCTTAAAATTCACAAATATTGTCTTTATATTAGAAAGGAATTTTTAGGTTAGATTTTTACTTCATTAATAGTTCCCTACTATATAAAATTATTGTGAAGAAACAAAAACTGATTTAAGTTAAATAAATTATTTAAAACTTACTGTCTTCTACCACTTTCTGGAGGGTTTCCTTACATATAATGATAGTATCAATTAAGACAGGTGAAGTAGCATGGATGAATGAACATTTCATTTAAGCGCAGCTAAATCAGTAGAGAATGCAATGTCTTTAGTAGCCAAGAGTTTCCCAAGCATGCAGGCCCCAATATAACCCCCAATTTTAATATACTATCCAAAATTCTTACCCTTATCTGTTGCTACATAAAGTCCCTCCAAAAACCCATGATCTCCAGATTGGGGTAGGAGGTTCATGTGGTTCCACCTCTAATTATTAATTTTGTTATTTTCATGGAGGGAATTTCTTGTTATAATAACATTACGATGATACAGGGCTTAGTTACCAAGGTAGTGAGAAGTGTCATTGTGTAGCTTATTCTTAGTTAAACCTTTTCCTCCATTTCATCAAAATCCAACTGGGTTCTTTGTTCTCCCTTCCTGTGATGGCAAAAACATTGCAGTTTTCAGTATCCTTCTTATTTTCTGTGTTATTAACAGATTTTTATTTTATCTGCTACTCACAGATATTTCTAACCTTTACACTTTTTCTTGAATTTACTAATGCATTTAATTTTACCTATGATGCCCTGATATCCTTTTCTTCTTCAATGAAATAAATACTGCTTTTGAACAATTTTGCCATTCGAGCATGGTAAAATAATTTCAAAATCAAAATGTGTAATGTTTTTCAAATCTTACTGGTAAAATTATATTTGATATGGTATGTGAGTGTACAGTGATATTTTGATATAATGTAGGTTTGGGCTTCTAAGTAAGAGTGTCTAGGGCCTATGAAGGTCTTTATATGGCCCTGAAGATAAGAAGTGAGCTAGAGAGTTCATACAGTTATTCAACAATTAGTTGAGAGTCTATTACATTTCACAAACTCTGTTAGGTGCCAAGGGGCATAAAAATAACTATAAAGTACTACTTATGTCTCTTAGGAGCTAACAACATAGCTGGGGAGTATGGAAGTGACTAATAGTTCACAGATCTTTGTTGTCATTCTTTAGCACATCATCAAGCTATTATCAGTGTTTCCATACATTTAGATGGACCATGGGACTGAGTCTGTCTAATGGGATGTGAGCAGCAGTGATGCATGAATTTCTCAAATTTAGCTATGTACCAAAAACTTAGTATGATCATTGTAACCCTGCGTGGTTCTATGGGTTAGCAGATTGCCAAGCTGTGCATTATGCTGGTTCTCCCCTTTCACTTTCCCCCAGCAGGGGGTCTCACCATTCTTTCCCAGATCCTGCTTGTTGCAATACGAGGACCAGAGCAGAGACAAATTAAACATTTTGTAAGATAATGTTCTAAGGACAAAATAAAAACTTTTCAAATGAAACTTCATAGCACCTTCAAAAAGCTGTTAAAATTCCTGTCCAAAATTAATTATCATAACCATTGGCCACTAAAACCTAAGGTAAATATCCTTACTCTCTCTTTTTTCTCTTAAACTATTGACTCCATGTGGAGTGCCCAATGAAGGTATCAGAAGCCCTAGGGGATAGATAGTTGTTTCACTAAACACAATCAGCCTGGCTCTCTGAATTATTGCATGGAGCAGAGGCCCTCTCACCCATGCCTATACATTGTAAAATGAGCAAGAATTAAACTTCGGTTGTTTATACCAAAATCAGAGGTACTTTGTTATATAGCATATCCTGAATAGTAATACAGTAAGAGTTTAAATCTCTGTTCTACCACTTACTACATGATCTCAGATAAATTATTTACGCCTTAATTTTCTTATCTTTAAAGTGACAATAATGATAATGGTCTTCTCCACAGAACTGGTATATGGCTTCAATAAAATAATATACATCAATACTAACACTAACTGCACATGGCTATAATATAAAATATATCTGAATTTTTAAAAATCCTGTCCACAAGGAGGTCAGCATCTAGTATAGTCCTATAGTTGGTAATAATCAATAAAACATCATTACTCCTATATCTTGATTTAATATTATATCTAAGTCTTTAGAAGTTCTCTGTAATCTTTTAATCTCAGAGCAAATCAACAAAGCTGAAATAATCTGTTTTCATAAACAATTCAATTTATTTTAAATCTGTAATTTTGCAATTTTTTGTAGAGCTGGTATATTGTATTATTTTTCTTCCTGGTGACATTGTGATTTTAAGTGAAGAAGTGCAGTGGAATGACATTTTTTACGATTGTTTTTGCTTTTTCATAGATAATAATATGGTAGGCATAGACACATCAATATTAGAATGTGCTTAAATTATGATGAAAAAATTTTAATGATCTCTTTGCTTCTTTTAATCCATCCTTCACCCTGCTTTCTTGATCTTTAAAAAGGGGAGTCTCCTTGGAATCATTATTATACTATACAGTAACTAATTTGTATTTAAATAAAATTTAAAAAAATAAAAATGAAAAGGTAAGTCTGATCATGTGATTCCCCTATTCAATCTTTCCCTCCTTAGGCATAAAGTCTCCATGTAGGGAGATGCCAAAAAAAGAAAAAAGGACATGAATCAGCTTCTTCTTTTTTTGATTAAAATTTTTAAAAAACTTTTATCTATTTTTGAGAGAGAGAGAGACAGAGCATGAGCAGGGGAGGGGCAGAGAGAGAAGGACACACAGAATCCAAAGTAGGTACCAAGGTCTGAGTGGTCAGCACACAGCCTAACATGGGGCTCATACTCATGAACTGCGAGATCATGACCTGAGCTGAAGTCAGATGCTGAACCAACTGAGCCACCCAGGCACCTCATGAATCATCTTCTTCTACTTCATATTTTTGTATAAGGCCTTTCTGGGTTTAAACATACGAGTATGCCCCAGCCTCAAAGGATAATTTACTTTCAAAGCTATAAACAGAGCTGTTTGCATCTGAGAGAAGCCTGTCACAGCAATCTGAGGTGTGACATATTTTTCCTGAGAGTGGTGTTCCTTCAGGGGAATAAAAATATATTATTTGTGAGAATTAAGAACACATCAGTCTCTTCTCGAATAGGCAGCTATAGGTTGGCATCTTTTGGGGCAAGGTAGGGGGAAACTTCATGTTCCCTGAATATAAAGTGTATTAATGATAGGAAATATATGTTCCTTGGATGGTTCTTAAAGCTCTTAATTATGTAATAGAGCTTATTCAGAAGACATGTGACTGAACAAGTAATAGCTGTATTTTCCATTCTAATATAATAAGAATATATCCATTAAGTTCTGCAGTTTAGAAACATTATGTATATTATTTCATGAGAAACACTGTCCATCAACATAACTCAATGACATCTTTCCTCATCATTGCCATTATAATTATCTATCAAGTGGTGCATATTACAAATACAATTGTTCCTTAAAGAGGCCAGTCTACAAGAACAAGATATAGACATACACAATTTCATGTATTTTAAACAAACATTGGACAACCAAATCAGTTTATGCCAATAGTTGCAAAAATATATGATTCCCTGATTTTTTCAAACCATGCAGGTAACATACTAGAAGTCTAACAAGTAGATAGAATTCTGTGAAAAAGGACTCATCAGGAGAATGAAATGCAACATGTCTCAATTTTCAAGAGAGAATAATTCTCTCCTTCAGTAAAAATATTGAAACTCTTTAAAATACTAATTCTCGGGGCGCCTGGGTGGCTTAGTCGGTTAAGCGTCCGACTTTCGCTTAGGTCATGATCTCGCGGTTTGTGGGTTCGAGCCCCGCGTCAGGCTCTGTGCTGACTGCCAGCTCAGAGCCTGGAGCCTGTTTCAGTCTGTGACTCCCTCTCTCTCTGACCCTCCCCTGCTCATGCTGTCTCTCTCTCTCTCCTAGAAATAAATAAAACATTTAAAAAAAAATACTACTTCTCTCACTGTTTTTCAAATAGTGGGTATATAGGATTAATTCAATAAATATCCAAGGTCCTTTGCACATCTAGTGAAAAATTCATAATTATCTGTACTTTATTTAATGTTCAATTTTTAAAATCATGTATCTGATAAACAAAATTCTGGAAACTAATTTTTCTTGAACATTTAAACACTGATCGCAATTTGATTGCTTTTGTACAAAATTGCAGTTATAATTTGGAAAAACTGATTCTTTTGAGTATGTCAAAACACACATAGATGTAATAATTATAAACTGTGTTACTAAGTATACAATTAAACTTATTCTAAAAGATCAATACCATGGGTCTCATTCATTTCTTCACTTTATGTTTTTAGAGTTCCTATTGTACTTATTGTAATAACTTCCCAGAGTTTGGTCTATTTTGACACCATCCCAGGTTTGCTATAGTTTTTCCAGAATAGTCAAGAGTACAAGTTTTTGATGGATTGTTTATTGTTTAAGTTAAGGTACTTGATTCCTTCTGTCAAGATGTTTCAAATCTAAACTTTTAAAATCCATACCTTTCACATAGGTTTTACTTTTGTGCAATTTGGTGTCTTTTCCTGAAAGGGTTTTACTAAAAAAATTTTATTGTAAAAATTTCTCACAAAAATGTAGCAAGTACAGCAACCTGTCACATACCCACCCCCTACCTTCAACATCCATCAGTATCTTGCTACAATTATTTTGTTCCCTCCCTCTCTTTTTCTTGAATATTTTATTTTTTAAGTTTATTTTATGCTTTTCTTTTATATTTGAGAGAAAGAGAGACAGAGCATAAGCAGGGGAGGGGCAGAGAAATGGAGACAGACTATGAAGCAGGCTCCAGGCTCCGAGCTGTCAGCACAGAGCCCGACGTGGGGTTCAAACTCACGAACCATGCATGAGATCATGACCTGAATGGAAGTCGGACGCTCAACCGACTAAGCCACCCAGGCGCCCCTCTCTTTCTTGAAGATTTTAAAGCAAATTCAAGATATCATGTCATTTCCCCCTTAACTACTTCAATATGCATCTAAGATGGGAGTAGGGTAATATCACCTCAATGTTATCATCACAGCTAACAAAATAAAAATTTTTTGCTATGATCAATTCCCAGCCCACATTCAAATTATCTTATTTTACTTTATTAAGTTTATTCAAATAAGTATCTGAACAAATCTACTCACTATATTTGTCAGGTCTTTTAAATTGCTTTTAAGTCTCTTCGAACCTAGAGTAGTATCTTTTTAATTTTCTATTACTCTAATTTCTTGGAGAAGCGAGTGAGTTGTCCTCTAGAAAATCTGCAACATGTATGTGATTAATTGCTTCCTTGTTCAGAGAACTGATTGGTTCCTTATCTTCAGGTATTTATTTCCTGTAGATTAAAAATTGGTGCTAAAGGCTTTATTTGATTCATATTCAATATCTGGGGGAAGAGGCTTAAGACTATTATGTAGAAGTTACTGTCTCCTTAACATCCAGAGGCACATTAGTCATCTCACTTTTAATAGTGCTGAGATTAATTAGCACTATTGATGAGACTGATTTCCTTCATTGTAAAGTCCTCTATCAACATTTCACCTAATGGTTCTAGCATTTATTAATGAGCACTGCCTAATTTATTGCATTAGTGTTTGCAAAATGGCGATTCTATAATCCTCTGATCCTTCTGTATTGATTAGCTAGAATATTCTAAATTCCTTTATTCACAGACCATTTGTACCATTAGAAACACAGCTTTTTTTCTTTCTTTCTTTTTTTTTTTTACATTTAATGTGATATAACCATGTGCAGTCTTAACTTTGGTTCAAAGGAATCTCTTTGCATTGCCACCTGTTTCCTTTATGACCCCATTAGTCAGTCTTTGTTAGCACCTTTGCTTTCTGGCACAAAGATATCTTGTAGACTCATCTTAAAATTTCCCACCCCCATTGGAATTGGCCATTTTCCCCAAGGAGCTCTGATTCCTTTTAGTAGACAAATTTCAATACTACAATTTAGGCATTCTATATGCTCATTGCTCCTGGGTTGTCATACTTCCATGCCTTTTCAGTGGACACAGTTGGGAAATATTTATTTTTTACAAAAGGAGAAAAAATGTCATGAGTTCTGCCTAATATTTCCAACTGAAGTTTAAAGTCATAACTTTACAAAACATAATTTTACCTTCACATAACTTTAGTTAACACCATTGGTCTTTCTCAATCTCTCTCTCTCTGAAAATCTTGATTCCTAACAAGATAAACATAATTACTTGTTTTTCCCCATAATATACACTTAAAAGTATATGCATATATCTAAAACAACACCATTGATACTAACACCAACAATAAAAATTTAACTATGGATTAAGATTTCTTTGTATTTCAGAGTCTACAGTCAAAATGCTCCATTTCAGGTTAGTACAATAATTTTTTTTTCTGGATGGTTATGTTACAAGATCCACTTTAAAATTATCACTTGGCAAGATTTACTATAACCCATTGTCCTGCCCTAGGATATTGCTTTATATTGTTAACATTATTAAAGTTTTATATATTTAGCATTATTATTTTTATTAGTAGGGTCATCTGAGGTTGTATCTTCCAAGAGATGGGTATTGTGTGAACCTTAGCCATTAGGTCTTTTTTAGTGCACGAGACTAATTTATTATCTTGAACACACAGTTAAGGCCTGTTCCTTCTTGGTTACTGTATGTGATCACTGCTCCCAGATCACAGCTCAATTCTCTTCCTGACTGGTTATCATGTGTGACCACCAGTACTGATCAGTCCTTCATGTAATTGCTACTTTTACCAGGACTCTACTCATAGTTTCCTGTGTTTATTTGGAGTCAAGTACATATCTATGCTTCCTTAGCATGTGTACATTATGTAGAAGTAACAAGAGGGGCACCTGGGTGGCTTAGTCACTTAAGCAATCGATTTCAGCTCAGGTCATGATCTTACAGTTCATGGGTTCAAGCCCCACGTTGGGCTCTGTGCTGACAGCTCAGAGCCTGGAGCCTGCTTCAGATTCTTTGTCTCCCCCTTTCTCTCTCTCTGCCCTTCCCGCTTGCACTCTCTCTCTCTCACTCTCAAAAATAAAAATTGAAAAAGTGGAAGTAACAACATACCCCAATATATTAGTATTCCCTTATTTTTTAAATAATAAAGAATTAAATATGCCCTATTCCATTCACTCTTCCTTTTTTAATTACAACTATGTTTTATATACTTTATATTATTGTGAACTCATGGCCTGATACAGATTCAACTTATTTCAATTGACCACAATTATCATCATTGTTTTGATGCTTATATTATCACAACTTGTCCTTTTAACACTGCCACAATATCCTTTAAAATGTCCTTGTTTTCTAGCAACAACAATTTTTTTTCCCTATCTTTCTAAATAGTTCCTGACTTAAGACCTGGAATAAACTATCTTACAGTCTTGTTTCTTTTTAGATGAGAATAATAATTGCATAAGATACAATATCTGCCCCACCCTTTCCCCTTGGCTTTACATTTAGTTATCATGAGTACCACTTCTGAAATACTAGGATTCTGCTATTCCAGGCCTAAGGGCTATTTCTTGCGGCTGCATTCTACTTTCTGACTGGTAGGCTGGAAATGCTGGGAATTGATACCACATGGGAGCAGCCCTCAACAATGATTCATGAAAGCTGGATATAAATACTCCAATTCACTCATCCACAGGTGGCATAATACTGAGGCTTGAGTTTCACATTAATTCCCAGACTTCCAAGTTACCAGTAATCATAACATGCAAAGGTATGTCTTCTATCAGCCTCATTCCCTTCCCTATCTCATTTTTTGATTCCTCTCTTTGTACCGGAATCTTTGCCTCAGTGTCTGCTTCTGGAGCAAGCTAGATTACATATTAGAGATCAAAACCTGGCACCAGAGTAGTGATGTTAGACAAAAAAGTCCTGTGCTGAAGCTGCAGTGACAAAGCTGAAAACTACAAGTCCTTCCTCACTGACTAACCATGAAATTATTTTCCAGATCAAACTATTATGTTGCTGGACTCTATCTTCCTTACAGGATGTGAGTTCACTGATTGATAAGACTCTCTTCTACTTTAACAAAGAGCTGTTAATAAATGTCTGATGATGGTAATGTGATAACAGTGACAGAGATAAGACCTATGTTCTAAAAAACTGAACTTTTTCAAATAATTCATTTAAATTCAACTAACATTTATAAGAGATTTATGTGTCAACCACTAGGCTAAGAGAGCTAGGAACACAAAAGTCCAAAAGCTGACATTAGTAAATAAGTTAAACATTTGTCTGTCAGAAAGTTGAAAAATTAAAAAGGCCATGTTTTGACATTTATAATCCTATAAAGGTCACATTTTCACACAAAAATGGTTCTTTTGTATTAAAAAAATACAATGACTATATGAGACAAAGACAGTGATATTATTTTTTTTCCATACTTAGGGATGAGTTGTGGTATAGGACCTTCTTGCCCTGCCTCAAATCTTTTAAAAATCCTCCTTAATAATAGAAAAAAAATTATACAAGATCTTAAAGTGAAATCATAACCAACATCAATACATGTTAAGCTTTTCCAAAAATTCTCCTAGCATGTCTAAAAATTTAAATCCTATCAAATGTGTCTTCTCTACTTGAGGGTTATATATTGTAAAGACTGCTGAGAAGCAAGTTTTAAATTTAATCTGGGCTGAATTGTATGGTATAGAGGGAAACTGTAAACTCAACACTGAGGTATGTAAAAAATGTATTTGTGGGATGCCTGGGTAGCTCAGTCAGTTAGGTGTCTGACTTGGGCTCAGGTCATGATCTCACGGTTCTTGTTCTAGCCCCATATTGGGCTCTATGTTGACAGCAGCCTGGAGCCTACTTCGGATTCTGTGTCTCCCTTTCTCTCTGTCCCTCCCCCTGCTCACAGTCTCTCTGTCTCTCAAAAATGAATAAACATTTACAAAATGTATTTGTGCTTATTATTTAATTACAAGAAAAAAGTGTACACATTTATTTTGTTTTCAGTCAGTATAGAATTATATAACCATACATAATTCGCTTAAAAAATATTCAAAATGAAATGTCAGTATAGGAGAGGATCCTGGTTTCCCTATTCTAGTCTTAAACTTCTTTTCATATTTACAATTAATTCTTCTAATTTCTGGAATATTCTGTGGTGCTTATTTTTCAGAGAAACATCACTTGCTGCTGAAATACTTTGACTCTTGCCTATTTTCTATTCCCAAGAGATACTCTTCTTACTGTATTGCCCATATCATTTCAGTACTTTGGGAAATAATACACGCTAGTAACAATTTAGCACTTTATTTTAAGATAAAATTTTAAGATAAAATTTAGTATTTTATCTTCCCTCCCCCAAGATGATGCTTAAACACATCAGTTTAAATAAATTAACGTTTGACTGATGTATTTGGCAGTAGCAACAAATTCATATGCCAATCCATGGACTGATCTTACCAGAAAATCCTTGTGTTTTCATGATGGTAGTCAGCATTAAAAAGTGGTAAGATCTTGCTTTGGTTTTTGTTGTTGTTGTTCTCATTTTTCACAGTGACATTCATGGGCCTATATCTAGTGTCTTGGTAAATACATGAGTTTGATATATATTCAATACAGAAATGTAGAAATCAAGGAAGCATAGAGAAGACATTTTACTATTTAGCAGGATTTTGAGTAACCATGCCTCATTTTTAAATATTTATTCTTTTTCCCCTGGCATTATTTTTTTTTCTTTTTAAAAAATGTTTATTTATTTATTTTGAGAGAGAGAGTGCAAGCAGGGTACGAGCAGAGAGAGAGAGGGAGACACAGAGTCCAAAGCAGTCTGCAGGATTCAAGCTATCAGCACAGAGCCCATCCTGGGGCTTGAACTCAGGAACTGTAAATCATGACCTGAGCTGAAGTTGGACGTTTAAATGACTGAGCCACCCCAGTATCCCATTACATTTTTTAAAATTTAATAGAATTTATTTTTTAGAGAAGTTTTATGCTCACATCAAAACTGGGTGGAAGGTACAGACATTTCTCATTTACTCCCTGCCCCGAAACATGTATAACCTCCCACAATATCTACATCTTCTATCAGAGTGGTACATTTTGTTACAAGTAATAAACCTACACTGACACATCATTATAATCACCCAGACTCCATATTTTACATTAGAGTTCACTCTTAGTGTTGTATATTCCATGAGTTTGATCAAATTTATAATGTCATTTTTAGAATTTCATATCATTGGAATCATACAGTGTGTAGTCTTTCCAGATTGGCTTCTTACATGTAGTAATATGCATTTAAGTTTACTTCATGTCTTTTTATGGCTTAGTGGCTCATTTATTTTTAGCATTGAATAATATTTCATTGTATGTATGGAATTTACTTATAAATGGCCATCTTGATTGCTTCCAAGTTTTTGGCAATTATGAAGAAAGCTGCTATAAAAACATCTGAATATAGGTTTTTGTGTGAATATGTTTTCAACTCCTTTGGATAAATATCCAAGGAGTGTGACTGCAAGATCATATGGTAAGAATATGTTAGTTTTGAAGAAACTGCCAAACAACTTCCAAAGTGGCTGAAACATTTTGCATTTCCACCAACAATGAATGATAGTCCCTGTTACTCCAGTAAATATTCCCTGCCAGTATTTGTTGTCATCATTGTTGTGAATTTTGGCCATATTCTAATAGGTGTGTGATGGTATCTCGCTGTTGTTTTAATTTGTATTTCCAAATGACATATAATGTGGAGCATCTTTTCATATTATTATTTGCCATTTGTATATCTTCTTGGTAATTAAAATCTTTGGCCCTTTTTTTCATCAGGACGTTTTCTTATTGTTGAGCTTTAAGAGTTCTTTGTATATTTTAATTTTTTAAAAAATTTCTGAGAGAGAGAGACAGCCTGAGCAAGGCAGGGTCAGAGAGAGAAGGAGACACAGAATCTGAAGCAGGATCTAGGCTCTGAGCTAGCTGTCAGCACACAGCCCGATGCAACGCTTGAACCCACAAACCATGAGATCATGACCTGAGACGAAGTCGGACGCTTAAACCAACTGAGCCACCCAGGCGCCCCTGTATATTTTAGATAATAGCCCTTTATTAGATGTGTTTCACAAATATTTCCTCTGGGCTGTTTCTTGTCTTATTATTCTCTTCATAATGTCTTTTATAGAGCAGAAATTTAATGATATCCAACTTATCGATTGTTTCTTTCATTATACCTTTAGTGCTGTCATTTGACGAAAGTCATTACCAAACCCAAGATCAGAGACTTTTCCTATATTATCTTCTAAGAGCTTTATAGTTTTGTGTTTTATATGTAGGTCCATGATCCATTTTGAACTAATTTTTGTGAAGATTGTAATGTCAGTGTCCAGAGTCATTTCTTTTGCATATGGATATCCAGTTGTTTCAGCACCATTTGTTGAAAAGACCACTTCTGTTCCATTTTATTGCCTTTACTCCTTTGTCAAAGATCAGTTGATCTTTGTGATCTACTTCTGAGCTCTCTAGTCTGTGCTAATGATTTATTTCTCTGTTCTTTCACCAGTACCACCCTATCTGGACTACTGTAGCTTTCTAGTATTTAGAAATGAAGTGGTATCAGTATTTCAACTTTGTGCTTCTCTTTCAATATTATGTTGGTTACTCTGGGTCTTTTTCATCTCCATTTAAATTTAAGAATCAGTTTGTTGACCCCTAGAAAATAACTTAATAAGGTTTTGACTGGGATTGTGTTGAATTTATAGACCAAGTTGGAAAGAACTGAAATTATGGCAAAACTGAGTCTTCCTGTCCGTGAATATGGAATATTTCTCCATTTATGTAATTGTTTCTGATTTCTTTCATCAGTTTATATTATTTTTCATATATATCTTATACATATTTTGTTAGACCTAAGTAATTCATTTTGAGGGTGCTAATGTAAATGGTATTGTGTTTTTAATTTCAAGTTCTATGTAGGAAATTTTGTTCATTGCTGGTACATAGGAAAGAATAGGCTTTTGTGTATTAACCTTGTATCCCACAACCTTGCTTTAATTGTTTATTAGCTCAAGGAAGGGTTTTTGTTTGTTTGGTTGGTTTTTTGTTCATTTGTTTGTTTGTTTGTTTTTATCTGTGAGCAATGATAGTTTTACTCTTCCTTCCCAAACTATAGCCTTTTATTTCTTTTTCTCGTCTTATTGCATTGACTCGGAATTTCTCATTACTTCTTCTATCCCATTTCCTTTCTAAAGATCAATTTGATGAGAAGATGACTGGAATTATTTAGGCTGTTGGGTTTTTAATTTTTTTAATGTTTATTTATTTTTGAGAAAGAGAGACAGAGCATGAGTGGGGGAGGGGCAGAGAGAGAAGGGGATACAGAATCCAAAACAGGCTCCAGGTTCTGAGATGTCAGCACAGAGCCCGATCCGGGGTCTGAACCCATGAACTGGAAGATCATGACCTGAGCTGAAGTCAGACACTCAACTCACTGAGTCACCCTGGTGCCCCTATTTAGGCTTTTGATATAAGAGAAGGAAAATCTAAAATTTCATTTCAAATCTGAAAATTTTCTGAAGTTCTTATTCTCCAAAAATATTTCTAAGATCATAGTAAATAGAAACTTGAACTGAGACCTAGTTATGGTACAAATTAGAGTAAATATATGGGTCCCAGACATGAGTCTACTGAATATTCATGAATCTAGAACTTCAAGGATAGTAAAAATATAGTCTGCAGGCTGTCACTTCTCCATTCTGAACTGCTGGTAGACATTGCTAATCAAACTTATCACTCTTGCCTGTTAGGCAAGGCTTCTTGCACAATGTTTCCAGATGCACCATCCCTACCTAGCTCATGGCTGGTTCATGGAATAAAATTATTTATCATCCATGAGGTGCAATATAAATAGTTTTTAAATAAACTGCTGCTTAACTCTCGTGAAATACCTCACCAAGAATAAGATGAAATGTGGAAGAGTTATAAAAGTAGTGCATCTTTTTCTCCTGGGTTCTAAAATTGTCCAGATAGTTGTAGCTGTTGCAAAATAAAAAAAAAAAAAAAAAAAGAATTTTTCCCAAAATAAAAAAAATAAAGTGCAATAGAGCTGANAGTTTCTTCCATCCTAATGATGATAATAACTGAAAATAACCCCAATCCCGAAATGGTAACAGCAACAAATCAACTGTTTAAGAAATGTACATATTTACTAACAACCAATTGTAATGACCATGTATCTATGGTAATGACCATAGGTAATATTGTCTCAGGCCAAGTTTAAATCATTGAGCACTGCAAGATGCACAGCATCATTAATCATCAGGGAAATGCAAATCAAAACTACAATGAGATATCACCTCACACCTGTCAGAATGGGTGGAATAAAAAAGACGAGACATGAGTATTGGTCAGAATATGGAAAAAAAGGAATCTCCTGCACTGTTGGTGAGAATGTAAATTGGTGCAGCCACTGTGGAAAACAAGAGAGGTTCTTAAAAAAATTAACAATAGAAATACCATATGAACCAGTAATTCCACTAGTGTGTATTTACCCAAAGAAAATTAAAACACTAATTCAAGAGGATATACATTCTATGTTTACTACAGCATTATTTACAATAGCCAAGATAGGAAAACATCTGAAGTCCATCTATAGATGAATGGATAAAGAAAATATGGTATATAGAGACAATGAAATATCACTCAGCCATAAAAGAAAGAATGATATCTTGGCATTTGTGACAACAGTAAACCTAGAGGGTATTATAATAAAGATAAATCTGACAGAATAAGACAAATACCACATGATTTCACCTATATGTAGAATCTTAAAAATAAATAAATAAACAAACAAAAGGGAGAAATTGACCCATAAGTACAGAGAACAAACTGCTGGTTCCCAGAGGAGAGCGGGGTGGCAGAATGGGAAAAATGGGTAAAGGAGAGTAGGAGATACAGGCATCCAATTATGATTTATAAATCCGTCACAGGGATAAAAGGTATAGCAGAAGGAACAGTCAATGGTATTATAATAGCATTGGATGGTGACAGACGGTAGCTACATTTATGGTGAGCACAGCATAATGGATAAGTTGTCAAATCACTATATTGTATACGTGAAACTAATGTAACATTATATGTCAACTACACTTCAATAAAAAGTATCTTAATAAATAAATTCAATAAATCTCTGGGCACTGTAGAACACTCTGAGCAGAGCTAGAGTGATGTTCCCATTTTTCTTCTCAGGTTTCTATGGAAACACCTTTTGAGGTGGACTTTGCCAAAAGAGGATATTTTAAAGTAAAATGATAACAAGTGCTATTTATCTGTGCAAAACAAAAAGTCTTGATAGATTTCTGAGCCCAGGTTAAAATGTGATTTCATTATTTGTCTGTCAAGACAACCAAATCATAGAGCCAACACTGTTTAGGGTTTATGTGTGTGCATGTGAGAAGAAAATTATGCATCACTCTTCAGTTCAGGAAATGTATTATTTATTGTTACACCTATGATACTACTCTATATTTTCATGCAAAATCTCAGACAATACACAATTTAAGGCATGGAAAATTTCACAAATGCTGATAAAACTTTCAATTCAATTAAGTTTTAATGGTTCATTTAATGTAAACTCTGTCTTTAAAAAAACAGGGGGGTGAAGGAGAGGATTAAAATTGGTGATGGGCATGGAGGAGGGCACTTGTTGGGATGAGCACTGGGTATTATATGGAAACCAACTTGACAATAAACTGTATTAAAACACACACACACACACACACACACACACACACACACATAAAACACACACAAAACTCACATATGCCCATAGATGTCTATCCCAGGTATAAAATAAGGTCTTCTTATAAGGGTATAAACTGAGCGCCTATGTAAAGTAGGCTCATATTCTTTAAAAAAAAAAAAAAAAAAGCACTTTCATGTTTACTTTTTATTTATTTTTTTTTGAGAGATAGAGCATAAGCAGGGGAGAAACAGACAGAGGGGGAGACACAGAAACAGGCTCCAGGCTCTGAGATGTCAGCACAGAGCCAGAGGTGGGGTTCGAACTCATGAGCGCTTAGCTTAAGTCAGATGCTTAACTGAGTGAGCCACCCAGGTGCCCCCAAAATACCACTTTCAGAATAAAGTGTTCATGTTTACTCAAAATTTTACTTCCTAGAATTTAAAAAATGAATGAAGAAGTCTATGTCTGTTATGCATGGCATTTATATATTCTTAGTTATTAATCATTTCCAGTATCAGCTTTGGTCTCTTCTCCCTAAAGAGATATTATTGGTCAGTCTACAAGTAGCATATCTCTACCCTTCTGATCATTTTAGTTTTCTGATCATTTTTCTTGATGTCCTTTTACTAGACTTGTTTATAATATCCCAGATGCAAGCTGACAACTGCTTTATCCTAGAATTAGGGCAACTAATTTGTTGTTGTTAAGAAAACAAAAGTAGAGTGTGCGGTAAGAGACACATTATTATGTATCTACATTATTACGTCTAACATTGAAAATGTCTAAAACTGGCCAATCAAGAATAGCAGAATAAATTCATTATTTAAATGTATTAAAGTAACACTAGAGAAACACCAATAGATGCACAGAAGATGGCTACCTTTTAAGCAGGATCATAAAGAAGGGAAGAGTTGAGTCAAGAACATCTATTATTATAAGCTTTTTAGCACTACTGTACTTTTTACACTATGTCCACATGTTGTTTTACTAATAATTGTTTTTTTTAATTGGAATAATAAAAATAGGGGAGGAAACTCATCTGCTATCTTTTGGCCCACACAAACAGATATGTTAGGATATATATCAACTGACCAGGATATTCAATTCATAAATAACACGGGTCAAATGCAAAATGGATATTTACATTGTCCTCCTATCAGTTACTTTTTATCTCTTAATTTGAAAATATTGACTAAGACAAGTTTTCTCAAGGAAAAAACCTTACTATATTTTTTCTATGCAGAAAAATATTCACCTATTCCTCCTCTGGATTTTGTCTCAGCCATCTATCTATCTATAGATAGATACAAACCTGACATAGATAGAGTCCAATCCTATAGTAACTCATTTTCAAAAATCCATTTGCTTCCTCAGAATCTCCAAAGAATTAGGCTTAATTTCACCTTATGACTATATTTATTTGAATGTGTATATAAAATATTCCTCCCAATTGGCCATACATATTTAACTCTTTTAAACTAATCCTCACTAAAATACCCTTCCATCTTGCTCCATGAGGCACAGTTGTCTTTCCTTAATCATTTTTGATCAGTAAGGGTGCTTACTTTTCTCATTTGCCAGGATGATGTCATGCCTCATCGGTTTGCCCCCTTCTCAGCCAGGTCTTGTCTGACCCTGGCACACTTCTGTGCACCCTCTGTGCCCCGAGCACTGACCTACACAGCTCCTGTGACAATGTCTTCAGTCTTCTGCTGAGGACCGTGCCTTTGGATAATGTAAACTGTCACCCGTCCATTGTAACTTCACAGTAGGTAGCAAAAATGAATCAAAATAAATTAACCTCAGCCTCTATGTGCTATAGTACATTGTCCAGAAATTGTTCCTAATTCCTTCTTTTCATAAAATTTAAAAACAGCATGACACCAGCAGAGCGAACCACTTCACCTTTATCCCCATGGCTAAAAATACATCTCCTAAATGTAGGTTTAAAACTGAGAAAATATACTTTCTTTCAACTGGGATGGCTGAAATTTTTAAGACACACAATAACTAGTTCTGAAAGTTATAGGCTTCAAACGTGAGATGAGAGGTCAAAGTCCTTCATAAAATAATATTTTATTACAGAAAAAGTCTGGCCTCAAAAATGTAATATATGAAAAGTCAGATTTACAAAACAAATTAGGTACTTTTTATAATACAACAGACTTTAATTATCTGAAAATCTTTATGTTAAAATTATTTGGAAAATGAGTTCCCACACATTTAAGAATTTTCTCTTCATAAATCGTTGACTATTTGACTTCTTTGACCAAGAGGGGGAAAGAAGGGACTATTTGAAGCATTGCTAATTAAAGGCATTTTAAAAAATCCCAAATGGCCATAATTAAATTTACACACACAAGTTATTCAACATACAAGTTACTGTATAAAGCATAGGTCAGAGACTTGTCCAAAAGGAAGTAACTAGTCCTTTTTTCTTGCCCCTCTTCTTTCTTTTCCTTGTTTTTTTTTTTAAATTTTTGTTTTTGTTTACTTTTTTGAGACAACATATAAAACTTAAGGGATATAACATAAAAATCTGGACTCTTGGCTTCTCCTCAGAAAAACTCGAGGATCTAGCAACTCACATTTCCTCTGGCAACAAACAGCTAGAGTTGAATAGCTGAGTCATCTTTCATGTGAGGCATGAATACCCCAAGTCCTAGAGGCCACCCTCATATACTACTGCAGACCAAATCCAACCAAATCCACTCATTTAAATTACCTGTTTAATGTCTATAGTCATTTATTTGATTTTGTGAACACTAGTTTCCCAAAGAAGCTCATTAGTTAGTTGTGGTACTCATAAAAGATGATCTTAGTTACAAGAAGTCTTAATAGTTATAAGAAGCCCTATTTAATGGCTAGTTTTCATCAATAAAATACTTTTATATTTAAATTAATAGTGACAGAAATAGAGCTCTTAGCTGAAGTAAGAACAAAGTTTAAAAAATTGAAATTTTGTGTAACTCCTTGAAAACAGTAGTTTTCCTTGTTTTACTACTAATCTGATATACTGTGTATTAGTCTTCTCAGACTGCTGTAAGACATTACCATAAACTTGGTGTCTTAAAAGAACAGAGATTTTTCTCACAGTTCTGGAGACTAGAAGTCTGAAGTAAAAAAGCTGGCAGGGCTGTGTTCTCTGGAAAGTTCTACAGGAGAAACCTTCCTTTCCTCCTTCAAGTCCTGGTGTTCCTGGTTTGCGGCAGCAGAACTCGTCTCTGACTTCATGTTCACATGCTCTTCCCTTCACTGTGTCCTTTCTCTTATAAGGACACTAGTCATTGGATTTAGGACAAAATTAATCCATATCATGTAGCCTTGAGATCCTTAACTTGATTACACCTGCAAAGACCCTATTTCCAAATAGGGTCACATCTATAGGTATTGTGAGAGGGATGAAGGGGTTACAGTGTGGACATTTCTTTTTTAAGGGACACAATTCACTCACTACATACCAAGTTTTCACAGATTCAAATAAATCTATGACCCATTTGGTTTAAGTATTTACAGTCTAGTCCCTTTCCAATTTAAATTCACCTTTTTAATAAAATCAGGCTATAAATATAAAGTTTTCCTTTCATTGCAAAACTAGGATCTCCTGAATTATAATTAATTGCATCTAATAAGCCAGTTCTAAGCCACAAGACCAAATGGAAGTAAAGGAAGCCTTACAATTTAAGCCACAGGTTTTACAGAGTAGTTAACTAGTTTTTTTCTCTTTGACCAGCGTTTCTCAACATTGGTGTATAGCCCCTGAAATGGATGCTGGAACAGGCTAATGTAACTTTGATTTTTATGAGAACCAACTGTTAACCTTCAGGAATATTGATAGCTAGTAGTAACTTGAAATTGGCAATAGTAGGAGCATTTGCACCACAAAATTTGGCAAACACTACAAATCAAAGGCCCTCTTCCCCCAAGAGCCTGTTATTAACAGTTACCAGCACACCACAGCTTACACATTATCAAGTGGTCCAAAGGTGGTTTGGCAGTTTTAGGAGAAAAAGCAATTATTTATAGTTTTGCCCACCTACATTTCATAATTGTGAAATGGAAGGTTAGTTATTATCATCTCCCAAATATTGTTGCTTCTTAATCATCATTATTTCCTCACATGATGTTTAGGAGCATCAAGGATCACTACAGTCAAAGTTAACAAGGTGAATTAGTCTCAGGTAGTGAATTTTCACATCATTTGCATAAAGCAGGCATTTTAAATTATCATAGTGTTGTGTTGTATCTACAAAAATATATCAATGACTCACAGTAATTCAGAAAAGTATAAAAGTAATAACAGAAAGGGTAAAGAAAGGCTTCAGTTCAGAAGATCATCATATATCTATCACAGTATTCCTGTGCAAGTGTGGAAATTAAATGTTTGTTGTTCTATGAGTATAATGATTACTTGTAAATAAGAAACATAACTACAAATATCTAAAAAGTAGACTTTGTTGGCCAAGAGATCTAGTCACCTATCCCTCAACATATTATCTGCTATGAGACCATCAGAAATAATGAGGTAAAGAAATTCTCTCATTTTCAAACACAGCACAGTGACCTTTCTAGTACACCAATTACATTTTACCAGAATGAATGCATAATAATGTTTCCAGCATGAAATTGATTAACTTTATTAGCAACTTTTGTTAACTTTGTTAATTAACTTGGTTAATCAATTTAGGGAGATGTGACCAAAACCACAGAGGCATCCTTTATAGGTGTACTGCTCCTAGGAAAAAGGGATAGATTTTCTGTTATTACTGAGAGTCTTGCTAAATTGGCTACAAAGTTAATAACTATCACATTCACAGGAAAAGCAGAATGAACTCTACATAAACTCCTCTATCAAGTGACACTATTAGATGTCATTTAATATCAATTACAAACAATGTGGAGATGCAAATGCTGTGACATTTTCATTGGAAGAAAATGTGCACTCAGAACTGATAGTGCAAGGTGTGTGTGTGTGTGTGTGTGTGTGTGTATGTGTACAAGAAACAAGAGTATTGCTGGACAAATGAATTGCATCCAAATGCCAGGCTACACTCTACCTTATTCATATAGAGCTGTTGGTGTTCACCAACCTACCTCCAAATCTTGACTCAGTATTGAAAGAAATGATTCAAATTTCAAACATGGTTTAATTGATTCAACAACCTTTTATTGTATCTGACAGGCACTGACTTGTGGGGCTGGTAATAAGTCAGTGATAAAGCAGATAAGATAATCTGCATCATTTTGGTGTGTGTCCTGGTTGGGGAGAGGACAAACAACAAACCAAATAATTAAGTGAATTCAATAGTTGATATTTGATAGTTTTGTTCTACATTGAAGCGATTATATCATGTAGTTCGACTTAATATTTTAGAAAATGATAAACACCATGGGTATAAATAAAGCAGTACATGGGGAAAAGGAGTTTTGTAAGGAGGTTGGGGTTAAGTTAAGGGCACTGGGAAGTGTGGGAAGGATGCATTGGTATGACTTTCTCAGTGAACTCTACAGAGAAACTGACAGAAATAACAGGGCTACTTTCCCTACTAAATAATGACTGTTGAAAAAACACATGAGGCTTTGCAAAGATGAGCAAGATAAAAGCATTTCTTCATGGATTCTACCAGGAAAGAGGGTTTCTAGTATTTCAAGTGACTTGTTTAAGCTATGTGCCTCAAAGATAAATTCTATATCTTGAACCCTGAAATTATCACCTTATGGCCAAAACACAAAATTTTGATACTGATACAGAGAATATCGGGATTTCTTAAGAAGACCAAGTTGTGCAACAAGCAATTTGAGTGCCAAAAGGTCAGTGCTGGCCAGAGAAAGAAATTGGGCTTATTTGTAATCCAAATGGAAATCCTGCAACAGAATATGGGTTGTACTTTCAAAGGTAAGCACTACCTAAAGAGCAGATTGGAAAACTATTCAATATATATCTCAAGTTGAAGCTTTTAGGATTAATATATGTTAACTTTGCCCACTTAGCATCTTTCAGAATACTCAAAGTAGACTTCAGTGGAAAATTTCTTCACATTTTGGGATCTGTATGCAGCCTGAAAATCTGAAACTATATGACAGTGCCAACAAACACTTCCTGCCATTTCCAAGAGCCTATAATTATGATGAAAGAATTTCTAATTTGATAGAAATAAAGATAAAATAAAGGAACCACCTGCATATAGAAAATGACCTATTGTTATAACCTTTATACTGAATAAATGTATCCAAGTAAAATGTTACAATCAGCATCATCCACCTCACAGATATGATAAAGGAAGCAGGATAATGGCTGGTCATGTACCAAAGTCTAACCATTTAACTAGATGCATGGCTTTGAACAATTTACTTAACTTTTCCATGACTCAATTTCCATCTGGGAATTATCATAATAATGCCAATCTTATAAGAGTTAGTGTGATTATCATATGGGTTAATATATGTAAAAAAAAAAAAAGGAGTGCCTGATATACAGTAAAGTACCTTCATGCTTGGTTATGCAATAAAGACTATATAAGTAATAAGATTTCCCAGGTTGTTGTGACGACATAATGGATTTGGAGACACAACAATGAATGAGAAGTACTGTATATACAAAAAACTATTATGGATTGAAAACTATACACATCATTCAGTCTGGTACATCAACATCTTTCTAAAACCTAAGGTGATCAGTTAAGCCTAAAGAAAATAAAGGGTCAAGAACAGTTTTCTGTTTTATGTCCTTTCCCTTTTACCCTTGTTAATCCTTCTCATTTGCTTAACAAGCAATCTCCTTTTCTGTGTCCCTGAATGTTTATAAACTCCAAACTTGCAAAGCCTAAGTTTAGACTGTTTTTATTAAGTGCTCATTTAGATCTTTATTGTTTTCCTTACAAGGTCATGCCAATCCATTAAAATCTGTCATTGCTTTTATTTAGTCATACATTTCTGGGAGCTTTTGCTTTAGTTAACAAATCTCAGGCATGGAATGCAGTGCCGTGTAGGGGAGAGAACAATAGAATCAAGCAATCTTGGCCTGAACTCTGGTTATTGAACTTTAGATCCAAGTGGAAATGAGGAAGTCACTGAAGGCTCTAAAGCTTCCTTTTCCATATCAAGAAAAACAATGATAATCACTTTGAAAAACAAATGTGAAAATACTTTGTAAATTGAAAATACTAGACAGAGATTCAGGGATACATTCAGGTTTTGAAAAAGCCTCTAAGAAAAAATACAGCATACAAAAACAAAATTAGATGCAGAAGTAAATATTAATTTAGAATGAGAAAATAAGTCACAACAAATTATAAATGTCAATGCTGACAAATACCACAAACATGATGAAATCTAGCAATATAGCATATTTTTATTAACTGCCTGACATATAGTTAAGATAGGCTTTTCCTACATTTTTGGTTGCATACTCTATAATAAACACCTCTTGAATATGATAATGGTTTTTTAATATAATTATTCTATAGTGACTAAGAAAAAAAAATCAGACCTTCCTCTGACATGATTGATTGGAATCTTTATAAGTGACTTAGAATGTTTTTTTTGAGCTTTATAACTTGTTTTTGGTCATGTCATGTATATTTTTTTGAGTTATTGTCTTATTTGGAAAAACCTCTGTCAAGTGTCTTTCATATGAGCTTTTCACATTTCCTTATCTAGGGACTTACCTCACATATTCATTGCCTTAGTGATACCCATTAATCTGTTTGTCCTAGAATTATAATCTTCATCAGTTTCAGTAGTAATATTAAATAAAAACATTAAAATATTTCTCCAAGGTGTCCATATGATGTATTCTTTTCATTAGTTGGATTATTGAATAATCCAAAAGCCTAATTCATTGTTTCTACTCAAATGTATCCATGAGATAATTTCTACAGTGGGATGTCTAGCAATAACTTTATTATAGAAGAAAGTAACTGCTAATCACATAAATATATTCTACAAAACTCAAACTAAATGTGTTCTCAACACAACGTCCCTTTAGTTGGAACCCAAAAATTACCCTGGCCACTCCAATGCTTTCTGATACTAGAAGTGTGGCAGAAAAGTCAGAGTAAAAAGAGAGCAGTTTTGATCAATCAAAATATCTCATCTTCGAAAAATTTACCAAACTTCTGACCTTGTTAACACAGTCACACAGGGGGCTTGGACCCTCCCCAAGATTTTAGAAAGCTCCTATGCAGGTAAACATAAGCTTCATTAGCTTCATAGAAAATCTGTCTCTGAAGTTTTAACTCATCTAAGTTTTAACTCATCCAACTTATTTTCACTAGAAAAATACCATCCTCACCTTATTGCTCTCCACAGTCTTGGCAGCAATTAATACAAATAGGATCTGAATAAATGTTTGGCAGATGAACAAAATAGGCTGCACTGTGGCTAATACAATTAATGAGAATTCAATTAGCCATGTGGTAATAACAATATAGAAAGATTTTCAATATACTAAATAAGGCAATTTAATGTAATGGCAGAGCCTGAACTGTGAAGTCAGGATTCCTAGCTCCATTATATAAAAGCTATGCACATCTACCTTTTTTGTGCCTTGTTTTCCTCCTCTAAAATAAAGATAACAGTAACCTACTATGTAGTGTTATAAGAATTTAATGGCATTAACACATATAAAATGCTGACACATAGTAAGCATTTGGTAAGTATAGCTATTACATAAACAAAATACAATTCAAAAGGCCAAAATACAATTAATACCTGGGATAATCAAAATATGTAAACCAGTGACATGAAAAGTAATGAAATCCAGGGGTGAAATACATGAAATGAAAAATGTCATATGAAAAAATGTCCCTTATATTTAGAGCAGGGAGCAAATCTGGTTCTGTGAACTCTATAAAGCAGCCCAGTCTGCTGGAGAGCACCTCTCGGATACTGCAGCACCAGACTTTCTTCAATCTGTCCTGCTACTTGGCAAAAGATGCTGGAAAAAATTATTAGTACTTAATCAAACATTTCTCCATCTTTATTATCCTCTTCAGATTTTATATCACAGAGAAGCATTTGAATTAGTCAAGAACTCCTAAGGGAACCCTTCTCCTAAGTGACTGGCTAAGACTTATCAAGCAGGGCTGAGTGACTGGGCGGGCTAGATTAAAATGAAAGAAGTATGTCATTTCTAGGGCTTCTCAGAATCCTGTATGACCAAACGAACATGAAGTCACAGGACCAGAAGAAATGCAAAAAATTCGGCATCCAAAACAACATCTCTCAATATTTTCCTTTGCAAAAGAAAGATGAGAAACCTTTTAAAGGTATTTATGTGTGATAGACTAGCAAGGATAGAATCTTAAATTTTATGAAGCCCTATAGTTTTTCATTGTGCTAACCCAAAGAATCTTTAAAAACTGTAACATTATTTGCTCCCCAAATTATAATTCTCTGATCTGCAAAAGAAATTGAAGCAAGTCCCTGGTTATCTTTTTATTGTTGTTGCTGTTGCAAATTTCCTTAAAAGCACGTCTCTTAATGTTAGTGCCTTCTCTGAGATAAAAATCCCTGAGTGCCACTTCAGACTTGATGTTTTCTATTAGAGCTTATAAAAAGAACATCTACCTTCCACTTGAATTATTACTTCAGTGAAGCCTGTTAATGTAAATTATGGGACTCTTTGGAGCCATATAGATATGCTAAGTACTATTTAGCTGCACAAAGAATATGAGCCATTCTATAGGAACTGATCATTTAAAATAATTTTGTCATGTATGCTTTTGAATTTCTTATTGGTGTCATACCCCTATAATGAAAATTAGTGTACCAATTCTGGGTATTTTAGTTGTATTCAGGGGCATACTGAAAAAACAACATTTTAAAATAATTCTCACAGATAGTCTTCATATCTCAACACTAAGGAAAACTTGAATATAGGAACAAAAACTTTTAGGTTGCTTCTTTGGAATTGATAACCATAAACACTAATTTTTACTAGCACACTATAAATTAAGTTCATCTTTAATATAACTGACCTTTTTCTTTAAATTCAAAAAAAATTAAATTGTGGTAAACTATATACAATAAAGTTAGCCATTTTAATCATTTTAAAGTATATAATTCATGCCATTAATGACATTCACAGAGGTGGGCAACTGTGACCATAATTTCCAAAACATTTTCCATCTCCCAAAACAGAAACTTTGTAACCGTAATAAACAAATAAATAAACTTTATTAAGTAATAACTCTTCATTCCTTCTCTCTTCTCCAACCCCCTGATAACCTCTAATCTACCTTCTGTCTCAAAGAATTTACCTACTTAGAATATTACATAAGTGAAATCATACAATATTTGTCCTTTAATCTATTTCACAAAGCATGTTTTCAAGGTTCATCCACATCATAGCATATATAAGAACTTCACCCCTTTTTATGGATAAGTAATATTCTGTTCCCTGTACTACCACAGTTTTTAATTCATTCATCTGTTGATGGACATTTGAGGTGTGTCAGCATTTGGACATTTTGCTATTGTGAACAAGAATGCAATAAACAGTAGCACACATGTATCTAGTTAAGTCCTTGCTTTCAATTCCTTGTATTATGTACCTAGAAGTACATTTGAGTCATATGGTAATTCTGCTTAACTTTGGGGGAAAAAAACCACCAAATTATTTTCCACAGGGGCTGTAACATTTTACATTTCCCTTATATGGAAGCATTGTATGAGGGTTCCAATTTTTCCACATTGTTATAGCCATTCTAGAAGGTGTGAAGTGGTACCTCATAGTGGTTTTGATTTGGATTTCCCTAATGACCAATGAAATTGAGCATCTTTTCCTGTGTTTATTGACCATTTATATGTCTTCTTTGGAGAAATGTCTCTTCAAATCTTTTGTCCATTTTTTAATTAATTTTTTTGTCTTTTTATAGCTGAATTCTGATAATTTGTTATATATTTGGGGCTATTAAGTTCTTATGATATATGTAATTTGTAAATATTTTCTCTCATTCTGTATGTTGTCTTTTTACTTTCTTGATAATGTAACTTTGCCTTTTAAACTACAGCATTTAAATTTTTCTCTTTGAGATGAAAAAGGATATGAAAGTATTTAAAATACTAATGATAGCAGTTATTGAAATTTGCCACAAAAGTAATATATATTTCTCTCTACTGATTCATTATTCTTAATGTAGAATATATTAATTAACCTTGTTTCTTATATGTATAAAGGAAAGTGATTTTAATTAGAGCCATTTCTAAAACAAAGAGTTTTTTAGTGTAAAAAAGGATGACAGTAGAGGAAAAACCAAACATATGTTTCATTTATAGAATACTTTTCTCACCTATATTTGAAGAATCATTTACTTTATTGGAGTTAGGTAGTAGTGATTAGAAGAAGATCTATTATATTGGAAGAGGGAATTATATAAGGTTTATTGGAAAGAGAATATTTTAAGTCAGCAGATTTAAGGGTATATGCATAGGTTCATAATATATTTAATATATAATATATTATAACATAATATATAGGTTCACATATATTGTTGGAAAAGAAAAAAGACAAATTGAGAGTATCTTTATTCTTGCGACCACAGAAGTTAGATGAACCAAGAACACAGTTGGAATTTACTTAAATGTACACAGTATATAACTGAGAACAAAATGTGCAAGTTCTACTCCTGGTTGTTGTTTTGTTTTGTTTTGTTTTTGTTTTTGTTTGCTAAGAAAACTCCTCCTCATTAATAATGTTATAAATGAGAAAAGTCATAAGCACTTGCAGTCTATAGGAAGCAGGAATGGAGCTAGCTCCGTATCAGAAGGACTGGGGAGGAGTTTAAAGAAAGACAAAAGATAGGACCAAAGAAGAGACCCTTGATTGAAGATAAAAGATATTATATTGAGTCTGTGTGCTAAACAGCTTCATCTTTATTAGAAAATCTTCAGTAAAATCTTTTTGCAAGCATGGAAAAAAAGAACCATGAAGTATTGTAAATTACATTAGGAAAACAGAGAGCTGATTAAGAGTTATGAAAGCCTTCAATATTATTCTAGAATCAGAGTCTCTTCCTAGTTTGTTTTGAGAAGGCAGAAATACAACCAAATTTGATAGAATCCCTGATACCTAGAGATTTCAATCATCCCCAAAGGCAGAAATGTAACCAGATTTGATAGAATCACTGTTATCTGGAGCTTTCAATCATCCCCAAATGCAATGTACCTCCTAAAAGTGCACAGCATGACGGTATCCTAATAGCATTGAACAATAAATGTTACAGAACCTGAAAATTTGCCACAGCATTTAAACTTGAAGTGTTTTCTAAAGAATAACGTTTAAAATGTTCTTGGGGCATCAGGCTGGCTAAATCAAAGGAGCATGAGACTTTTGATCTCAGGGTTGTGTGTTCGAGCCCCACATCAGGTGTAGAGATTACTAAAACTAAAAATAAATAAACTTTAAAATGTTCTTTTCTATATCACATAAAGAAATAATTCCTCTTAAATAACTAACTCTCTAAAATATATATAAGGCATCTGTCAAATTATGCTCTAGCTAAAGATAGGATAAGAAATACTAAATATCTAGCATTTTATTCTTTGGGGGTCCTGACAGCAAAAAAGCATATACTCGTGGTAAAACTCTTTTCATGGTCAAAAATATAGCTAACTCAAAGATAGTAGAAGGAGGATATTATTGATACCAGCAGGTTCTGAACCCAGCTAAACTAGTCAAATTATTTGTTACATGTATGTGTGTATGTAGGTAGCATGGGTGCATGCCATCTTAAATAATCAATCCTAAAATATCCTAGAATACATGAATTTTTGAGTCATGTTCTGTAAGAGGAAGAATATTTTTACAGAGTTGTGTTCTTACCAATAAAACAAAGGATGAACTTAGCAACTAAATTAAAATGCCATGACTCTATGTATATGTGTGTGCATGTGGCTTTGTGATTAAATGCTGCCATTCTTCCCACTATATCACTGCAGTATGTACATAGCCCCAGCACTCATTTTGTGTTTACCGAATATCATTGCTTAATGTTGCTGCTCTGAGATGATGGAAAAAGATGATATAAACTGTGAGCAGTCGATCAGTGTCTCCTACCCTTTGAAAGGTAGTGAGACTAGTTCTGAGACAAGAAGCTGATTTTTGCAAAATGTATCTCTAGGTGTCACACTTCTCATTTTGACTTGGAAGAGTCAGTCAAGATTAAAGACACTCTAGGTGTTAGAAAAGAAACATCTGATGACACTTTGAGAGAAAGACTAGTTAAGAACACTCTAGAGTAGGTCATCCTCTATGGAGAAAGAAGAGGATAGGTTTATGAGCAAGGTTATTAAATTATACATTAACAGCTCTATATCTTTCCCTTGTGTTTTCCCATGTGTTTGGTAAATCTACTTTTAAATTTTACTTTCTGATCTACACAAGAAGGCAAACTCCATGTGAATAGGGATGTTTGTTTGCTTTGTTGACTGCTATGGTCCCCTAGGCTCAGAACAGTGTCAGGGGGGTGCCTGACAATTGACAAATATTTGATAAGAATTGCTGGATTCATGTTACTAAAAAATTAGGGAAATTTTCTATAGTCATACTTTGATCCATATTTTAGGGAAACAAATTCTTAAGACCAGAGGTGAGGACAGCACTACTGGTGAAAACTCTACAAGAAAAAATTAAATCTGGGGAGAAGAAATTATGACTGTAAGATACAGCTATTCCTACCTCTGTGGGGATGTTCTTCAATTGCCAGTCTAGAAAAATCTGGCTTTGCTATGATAAGCCAGCTTTGTGTTGGGAGGCAAGGTGAGGACAGCAAGTGCGTGAATATATAAGCTGCATTATATAAGCATAATCAATAGTACAGGTCAGATATAAAGGGATCAATCCAACAAGAGAATACAACAATTGAAAATATCTGTGTACCTAACATAGAATCACCTATATATATATATATAAAGCAAATATTACCAGACATAAAGGGAAAGAGATAGTAATACAGTAATAGTAAGGGACTTTAACATCTCTCTTACATCCATGGATAGATAAATCATAAAGACAGAAAATCAACAAGGAAATAGTGGCTTTGAATGACACATTAAACCAGATGGACTTAACAGATATATACAGAACATTCCATCACCAAACAGCAGAATATTCATTCTTTCAAGTGCATATAGAACATTCTCCAGGACAGAGTGCATATTAAGACACAAAACAAGTCTCAATAAATTTAACAATAAATTATATCAAGTACCTTTTCTGACCTCAATGATATGAAATTAGAAAACAATTAGAAGGGAAAAAAAAACAGGAAAAAACACAAACATGTGGAAGCTAAACAACATACTACTACACAATCAATAGGTCAATGAAGAAATTAAAAAAACTTTTTAAATACCTTGACACAAATAAAAATGGAAACACAATAGCTCAATCTTTGGGACACAGCAAAAGCAGTTTTAAGAGGGAATTTTATAGTGATACAGGCCTATCTCAGGAAACAAGAAAAATCTTAAATAAACAATCTAAACTTACACATTAAAGAATTAGAAAAATAAGAAGATATAATGTCCAAAGTTTGTATAAGGCAGGAGTTGATAAAGATTAGAGCAGAAATAAATGAAAGAAGAAAGAAAGAAAGAAAGAAAGAAAGAAAGAAAGAAAGAAAGAAAGAAAGAAAGAAAGAAAGAGAGAAGGAGGGAGGGAAGAAGGGAGGGGGAGAAAAGATCATGAAACCAAGAGCTGGTTCTTTGAAAAAATAAACAAAATTGATAAGCCTTTAGCCAGATTCATCAAGAGAAAGAGAGAGAGTATTAAAATAAAATAAAAAATGAAAGAGGAGAAATTACAACCAACACCACGGAAATACAAAGAATTATAGAAAAAATTACAGCCAACAAATTGGACAACACAGAAATGGATAAGTTACCAGAACTATACAATCTTCCAGGACTGAATTAGAAAGAAATAGAAAATCTAAACAGACTAATTAGTAGTAATGAAATTGAATCAGTAATCAAAAAACTCTCACAAATAAGTCTAAGACCACGTCAGTTCTACTGACTATATACAAAAGTGTTAAGACCCATCCTTCCCAAACTATTCCAAAAAGCTGAAGAAGAAGAAAGTCTTCCAAATTTATTCTATGAGTCCAGCATTACCCTGATATCAAAATCAGACAAAGACACTATAAAACAAGAGAGACAGACGGACAGAAAATTACAGGCTGATATCATTGATAAACATATCTTCAAAAACCCTCAACAAAATATCAGCAAACTGAATTCAACAATATATTAAAAGGATCATTCACCACAATCAAGTGAGATTTACCCCAGGAATACATGGGTGGTTTAATATTTGCAAATCAATGAAATACACTATATTAACAAAAGGAAGGATAAAAGTTGTATATCATCTCAATAGATGCAGAAAAGCACTTGACAAAATTCAACATTTATTCATGATAAACTCTAACATACATCAACAGAATAAAGGTTATATAAAATTCACAACTGACATAGTTCTTAATAATGGAAAGCTGAAAGCTTTTCTTCTAAGTTTAAGAACGAGAAAAGAGTGTCCACTTTCACCACTTTTATTCAACATAGTGCTAGAAGTGCTAGCCACAGCAGTCAGACAATAAAAAGCAATAAAGTCATCCAAATTGATAAGAAAGAAGTACAATTGGTGTTACTCGCAGATGACACGAAACTATATAGAAAACTCTAAAGAATCTCCCAAAAATCTTCCAGAATAAATGAATTCAATAAAGTTGCAGGATACAAAATTAATATACAAACCTGTTGTATTTTTATATACTAATAATAAAATAGCAGGAAGAGAAATTAAGAAAACAAGCTCATTTACAATTGCATCAAAAATAATAAAACATCTAGGAATAAATTTAACCAAGGAGGTAAAAGACCTATACTCTGAATATTACGGTATTGATAAAAGAAACTGAATAAAACACAAATAAATGGAACAATATACCATGCTCATGGACTAGGAGAATTAATATTGTTAAAATGTCCATGCTACCCAAAGCAATCTACAATTCAATGCAATTCCTATCAAAATACCAATAGCATATTTCACAAAACTAGAACAAATAATCCTAAATTTTGTATGGAACCACAAAATACCCCAAATAGCTAAAGCAATCTTGAGAAAGAAGGACAAAGTTGGAGGTGTAACAATCCCAGATTTCAAACTATACTACAGAGCTATAGTAATCAAAACAATATTGGTACTGACACAAAAAATTACACATAGATCAATGGAAAAGAATAGATAGTCCAGAAATAAACTTACACTTACATGATCAATTAATCTATCACAAAAGAGACAAGAATATACAATGAGTAAAGGACAGTCTTCAATAAATGGTGCTAGGAAAACTGTATAGCTACAACAAAAGAATGAAACTGAATCACTTCCTTACACCATACACAAAAATAAACTCAAAATGGATTAAAGACCTAAATGTAAGACCTGAAACCATAAAACTCCTAAAAGAAAAATTAGGCAGTGAACTCTTGGACATCTATCTTAGCAATATTTTTTCTGCATCTGTTTTCTCAGGCAAGGGAAACAAAAGCAAAAATAAACTATTAGGATTATGTCAAACTAAAAAGCTTTTACACAGCAAAAGAAGCCATCAACAAAATGAAAAGGGAGCCTACTTACTGGGATAAAGTATTTGCAAATAATATATCTGAAAATGGAATGGGTTAATATCCAGAATATATAAATAACTTGTACAACTCAACATTAAAAAAAATAATCCAATTAAAAATGGGCAGAGGATCCGAATACACATTTTTCCAAAGAAGACATCAGATAGACACAGACACATGAAAAGATGCTCAACATCACTAACCAACAAGGAAATACAAATCAAACATCAATGAAATATCATTTGACACCAGTCAAGATGGCTACTATAAAAAAGACAAGAAATAATAAGTATTGACAAGGGTGTGGAAAAAGGGAACCCCTATGCACTGCTGGTGCAAGTATAAATCGGTGTCATCACTATGGAAAACAGTTTGGAGATTCCTCAAAAAATTACAAGTATAGGGCACCTGGGTGGCTGTCAGTTAAGTGTCCAACTTTGGCTCAGGTCATGATCTCATGGTTCATGAGTTTGAGCCCCGCATTGGGCTCTGAACTGACAGTGTGGAGTCTGCTTGGGATTCTTTCTCTCTCCTTCTCTCTCTGACTCTCCCCCACTTTCATGCTCTCTCTACTCTCAAAATAAATAAATAAAAACTTTTAAAAAATTACAAGATCATACCATATGATGCAGCAATTCCACTTCTGGGGTCTACTGAAAAAACATAAAAACACTAGTTTAAAAAAAACATATGTATCCCTATGTTTACTGCTGCTTTATTTACAATAGCAAGATATGGAAGCAACCTGTGTCCATTGATAAATGAATGGACAAAGAAGATGTGGTATATATACAATGGAATATTATTCAGCCATTAAAAAATGAAACTTGTAATTTGGGACAATACGGATGGACCTAGTAGGTATTATGCTAAGTGAAATAAGTCAGACAAAAAAAGGCCATATGATTTCATTTATGTATGGAATATAAAAAAAATCAACAAATAAACTATAACAAAAACAGAAACGGTCCATAAATACAGAGAACAACCTGGTTGTTGCCAGAAGGGAAGGAATTGGGGGAATGGGAGAAATAAGTGAAGGGTACAAACTTCTAATTATAAAATAAGTCACAGGGATGAAAAGTAAATCATAGGTATATAGTCAATAATACTGTAATAACTTTGTATGGTGACAGATAGTAATTACATTTACCATAGTGAGGATTTTATAATGCATATAAATATTGCATCACTGAACTAATATCTAATATCTAACTAATATCACTGTATATCAACTATACTTCAGTTGAAAAAATTAGTACAGGTCAGAAAAAGACTGGAGAGGACAGTAGGGAAGCAGTTTAACTTCAGTGTCTATTGAACTCAGGAGGCCTTAGATCTGTTTGTAGTCCTAATCTAGATCCTGGAGGGAGGTAAAGAGGCACTGTGTTAGGCCCTTCACATAGGCCCTCCCACTTAATGCCACAGTAATTCTGTCAGGATAAATGAGATGGCACTTCCCTAAAAAGAACACTGATGCTGAGAGCAATTAAGTAACTTTCTTTAGGTGGTAGAGCTGAATGATCAAGCCTGGATTCAAACTTGGATCTGATGAATTTCATAGTTCACTTTTGTTACTCCAGGATTCAATATCTTCAGTCTGTCTAACTCCCAAATCATACACTCTTAACATTTTGACCCTTTATTGCACTGATAACAACAAAATAATTGTTTCTGCATACAAATGTGCTATTTCTGAATTATTATTTTGTGTTTGTGTGAGGAATATGGGTATGAATACCTGCACCAAGGAAACTTACTGCTCAGTCTCTGCGCTGAAGCCTACCAGGGATTCTCTCTCTCCATTCTCTCTGCCCCTCTCCTCATTCATGCATGCTCTCTCTCTCTCAAAATAAATAAATAAACACTAAAAAATTAAAAATAAAATTTTTGTATAAATTTAGAAAAAAATCCAAAAAGCCTTAGAAAAAAATCCAAAGAGATTTTTCAATGTATCTTTAAATGGCCTTTGCTAACCTGTGGAAAGTATTTTCCGTGTTCATCAAAGATTCTTTCTAGGTAGAGCAATAGCTCTTAAGGCTATTTGCTTTTTCATAGGGCTATATTCTTGGGAAGTTGTTGATTAATACAAGGAAATTCTACCATGTGAATCACTAAAACAGGGAGGACTTTTTGTAAGCTTGCTGTGAATCCCTTTTTAATAGTTCAATTGTTTGCATCCAATCTGTTTCTTCCTTACACATGGATCCTATCCTCTATTTTGTTTTATTTTCCTATCCTCTATCTTTATGTGCATTAATAACAATGAAAGTATCATTTTTTAAAATGTTCACTTATTTATTTTGAAAGAGTCAGAGAGAGAGCAGGGGAAGGGCAGAGAGAGAGGGAGAGAGAATTCCAAGCCAGCTCCAGTCCATCAGCACAGAGCCTGATGCGGGCATCGAACCCACGAACATGAGATCATGACATGAGCTGAAATCAAAAGTTGGACACTTAACCAACTGAGCCACCCAGGCACCTCTCTGAGGCACTGAATTTTAAGGATATTGAACGATAAAGCAATTGAGTATGTAATAACAATGGGATATGAGTAATAGTTGAATCTATAATAAAAACAAATTTCCAAAAAAGCTGAATTGAAGAAGCGTCTCATAATTAATACAAAGAATTTAATTTGGCTATGGATTTAACTCTTGTCCCTAATTGCTCAATACCTATGGGAATACATTTGAGGGTGGGGGATTGGTAGACATATTTATTGAAAACCTACTGTGCTAGGAAATACTTTCTATATGCTAACTCATTATTCCTTACAACAGCTCTGTGAGGTAGTTACTTTTATCCTCATTTTATAGTTGAAGAAACTGAATCTTGGAGAGATTAAATTACTTGCATATTGGAATTTCATCATCAAGCAAGGTACCTTCTGAAAATAGCATATGAGTCTTCCTACCTACAATATAAATGCATAACCAGAAGTCATTTTCTAACATCTCATTCTTTCCTTTCGTCTTTTTTTCAGTCATACCATGTTGTTTTCCCTTTAAAAACTGTGAAATGTATACAGAAATGTGTATAACGTGTATAGTTTAAAGAATCATAGGGGCACCTGGGTGGCTCAGTCGGTTAAGCATCCGACTTCGGCTCAGGTCCTGATCTCACGGTTCTTGGGTTCGAGCCCCGCGTTGGGCTCTGTGCTGACAGCTAGCTCAGAGCCTGGAGACTGTTTCAGATTCTGTACCTCCCTCTCTCTTTGCCTCTCCCCTGCTCACACTGTCTCTGTCTCTCTCAGAAATAAATAAAACGTTTAAAAAAAAAAGAATCATAACACAGTGAATAACCATATATCTAGACGAAGAAAAAAAATTTTACCAGTACCTCAAGAATCCTGAGCCCCTCCTTAATCATAATTCTCTCCTTTACCTATAGAGATTACCACTATCTTCCACGTTAATAATTCTTTTATATTACTTTATCATTTTGGCACCCATGTATGTATGCTTAAATACATTTTATTCTACTTTGAACAAATTAATCACAAGAATAAATCTGATTCTGTAGTAAAAGTCAATATTGCCACAATTAGAGCAAGGCTCCTAGGAGAAAATAAACTAAACAGAGTTTCTGGGGCATAACCAGACTTCAGCTTCACCGAAAGTTTACCAGGACCCCTGGTGAAATTTGTAGACAAGGTGAAATAGAAATGTCAAAAATATAGAGTTCATCACAGTTGGACATTGGGAAAACCTGAAGTATATCCAGAGACAGGACAAATGAAAAAAGTTGGCTCTGTATTTTCTACCTCCACCTTTAAGAATCATATCTAAGAAAAATACTTTCATGGAGCAACTCAAGTGATCACACCTGTCTCAAGTAACACTGTGGAAAAGAAAGTAGAAATTTCATCAGCACATGATCTGGACACAGTAAGTATGGAACCTTGGATATTCTGCCCTAGGTTTGGTGCTATAGTGGTATCAGAGTAGATATTTCAGTTTCTGCCTACCACCGGGGAGACAAAGTTTGGAATCTGAGTTCTAAAACTTTGAATTTTCCACTAATATCCCAGAATGACCACATTCTAGGAATACAAATTAAGGTTTAGAACTAAAATATCTGCCTTAAGATTAATGGCAAAACCAAAATAGATCCCATGAAGAAAGCATAAAGGCAAACCTCTATGCATTCAAGTTAACTGTTGTTAGAACAAACCCCAGCACTCTTCAGAGTTTGTTGTTAGAACAAACTTCAGCATCTTCATAGCATATTATCAATAATACACAGTATACAATAAAAAATCTTGACATGAAAATACATTTTTATTTATTATTATTTTTTAATTTTGTAAATAAACTTTTTAAAAGTGACACATAGACCAAAAAAAAATGAGTCAATAAAAAGATTCACACAAAGCCCACAAGTTGTAATTAGCAGAGAAGGACTTTAAAACAACTATGAAGAATTATGTTAACACATATAAATGAAAAAAACTGCTATAGTTAGAAAACTGGGGAATTTCAGGACAGATTGGAGAACTGCTTAAAAGAATGGATTAAAAATCCTAGAACTGAAAAATACAATATATAAAATAAAAAATGTATTGAAAATATTAATGACAGACTGGACACAACAGAAGAAAAGATCACTGAATTTGAACATAGTTAAATAGAAAACATCCAAACAGAGCACAAAGGAGAAAAAAAGCCTCAGTGACATGTGAGGCATTCTCAGGCCATCTAAAATATATAAAACCAGAGTTCCACAAAGCAAGAAGACTAAAAATAGGGCAGAAAAATATTTGAGAAAATATTTAAAAGATTCTAATATTTGATCAAAAAATAGCAAATCACCAAGTTAAGAGTTCAACAAATCTCAAGCAAGTACTCATCCATTCAAAGATTTATATGTCCTTGCAAAATCTTTTCTAAAAGATGTAGACGACTGTCTTATTTAACGTATCTATTGTAGAGAGGTACAACAAAAATAGTTCTAAAAGTTACTGTCCAGGAAAAAAAGAACATATATTTCTTTTTGTTATATTGATCAGTCCCAACCAAAGTACTTTTGTATTTCTTGCTTTATTAGGAAATTTGGAGCTGGATATGATGGACACTTATACCAACTAAGCTATTGCTATCTATATCCTCTTTCTAAAAGCTTTTATTCTATTTTTTAAAAATTTTCCTCCATATTACATGTATGTTTTATGTTAGAGACACTCCATAGCAGGTAGCCTTTGAAGTTAACCAGACCTGGACAGGAATTTAATCCTTAGCCTTTTTCATTGTATGATTCAATCCTTTTGTGTCTATATTTTCTAATCTGTAAAATAAGGGTAATATGAATACTCTTATTACCTATCTTGCAGCACTATTGGAGTATTAAATTACAAAATGCATGTAGAGCCCATATATCCTGGTACAGAATAAGATCTCAGTTAGTGCAGGCTATGGTTATTGAGTCATCTCAAATAATGCTTGGAAGTAGCTGTCATATAAAACATAAATTAATGATAATAATATTCACTCCCATACAAAGCAAGTATTTATTCTCAAGATGTAATAATATGGAGAATTATGAAATTACTGAGAAGTTAGCAATCCTTGTCTCTTGAATGAATATTGAAACAACATACATCATGGCCTGAAATGATCCACTAAATTTCTGGGCAACAGGAGCAGTGTATAAAGTGGATACAATGGAATAATTAACAGGATGTTAACATAAATAGGACCTTAGACACCTTTGGTTAAACCCTTCATTTTACTGCTAGGGAAATGTGCCAATTTTGTGTATTTTTTTTTACTTTTTTAAATGTTTTATTTATTTCTGAGAGAGAGAGAGAGACAGCATGAGCCGGGGAGGGTCAAGGAGAGAGGGAGACACAGAATCTGAAACGGGCTCCAGGGTCTGAGCTGTCAGCACAGAGCCCGATGCGGGGTTCAAAGCCCCAAACCGTGAGACCATGACCTGAGCCGAAGTCAGACGCTTAACGGATTGAGCCACCTAGACGCCCCCAATTTTGTGTATTTTTAATGCACTGGATCTTAAACTTCATAACTTGTGTTACTTCCAAAAGTTCCACAGTACTTGCGAACCCTAGACCCCAGTTTCCAACTCACTAATTTTGAATAATGACTAAATCCAAAGGAAGTTGAGTATCTGCAAAATGGGAATAATAGTATCTTTGCTACCTACTTCACAAGTTGTTATGAGAATTAAACTGTGAAACATTTTAGAAAAAAAATATGCAAAAGGGAAATTGTGATTCTGGTTATTTTTCTCTGTAGCATTTCTTTTCATCAGCAAACAAAATCCTGGTATTGATCTTTCTAGACCATGAGAGAGTTTCTATTCCATAAAATATACACTATTTACTTTGTTTTATTTTAATTTTTATTCAAATATAGTTGAATACCTGATTTCTTTTGAAAGGGAGTAAAAAGACTATCGTGGAACACATCTTTTATCTATGTTTTTTGTTTTTGTTTTTTTTTTTTACATTAATTTGAAACAACTACTACTTAAAGTCTGGGTGTGAGGACCAGTGCATACAATGAATACAATGTTTGACCTTTTACTAGAATAAAGGTATATTTTCTGGTACCCAGAAAGACTGGTAAATAATAATATTTCCATTACAATAAAAAGAAACCAAACAGATAACAATGATCCCATAGTTCTGAGAGCCTTTAGTTCTCTTTCCACATATAAATGGATTGCTTCTTGATTCATATTCTATCCTTCTACCTTTCCAGTAACCTCTTATATATACATTGAACGACACTGTGTGACATCAGAAAAAAAAGAAATGGATTAGATTACTTTCATATACTAGTATTATATGGTCAAGTGTTTGCTAACATAAACCGTCTTTTTTCCTAAGGATAAACTGATAATTTATTNGGTATAGATAAACCACATCTTCTTGATCCATTCATCTGTTGATGGACGCAAAAGATATTTTTAAAAAAGAACAAGAAATTCTGTTGAGGGTGTCTACCTAATGTGCCTAAGGACTCCAAAACTGATAAACCAGATTGTATTTTTGAATGCCAGACCCTTAGTGCTGTTTCAAATTTAACATATACAATATTAAATTCATCATCTCTTCCTCCCCTACAAATTTGCTCTTTCCTATTTCTTATCTTGGAATATTACCACTATTATTGTTTTACTAATCTCTTAATGGAATTGTCTTTTTTCAGATTTACTGAGGTATAATTGACAAACAGGAACTGAATATATTAAAAATGGTAATATATATTACCACTTCCTTTCTCTCTCCTTTTCTCTGGTGAGAACATTTTAAAAGATGTACCCTATTAGCAAATTTCAAGTGTACAGCACAGAATTGTTAACTATGGTCACCTTGCCAAACATTAGATCTACAGAACTTACTCTTCCTGTGTAACTGAAACTTTGTACACTTTGACCAACACCTTCTCATTTCCCTCTCTACTCTGCCCCTGGTAACACCATTCTATTTACTTCTGTGAATCTGACTACTTTACATATAAGTGAGATCATGCAGAATTTGTAATATGTCCACAATAAGTATTTGTTGAATATAAGAGTAAATGAAATTTTTAAAATACTATGAACACAAGACTAGCACTTTCATATGCATTTTAATCCCCACAAGAGCTCTGGACTATTAGTAATTCATGATCACTGTTATGGAACAGTTAGAGAGAGATGGCACTAACACATCAGTGTGAAAAAAAGTTATCTTATACCAGGTTGAAAGGCCCAGTGAATGTGTATTATGATCATGGCTCATTGAATAATCGAACTCATTACTCATGACTCATTGAGTAATTTAATATGCTAAACTGCTGTTTACTCCACTTCAGGTTTGATTTTACAAGGAAGTCTGTGTATGTGATGCAGACATATATTTTTCTTTTCTTAGTTATTAAGAGACTATTACTGACCTGAGGTAAGACTCCTTCCTCTTCCAGAACACAGATCATACTATACTGACATTACTCGTTCATTATTTAGTTTCCCTAACTGCCCTTGATCTCTTGAGGAAAAGAATGCCATTTTCATCTTTGCACCCCGGCACTAATCACAGTGCCAGGTATTTAGTGGGCTCTAATGAAATGTTTTTTTTGGGGGGGGAAGATGGGATAGAAAGGAGTGGAGGGAGGGAAGAGGGAAAGGGAAGAAAAAGAAAGCAATCATGTCTATTTACTAAAGTAAGACATGTGTTATTCCCATTTTATGGCTGAAGAAACAAAAGGAAAAAAGTGCCCAAGACTACCCATGGACTGATTAACTAGTAAAGCCAAGACAAGAACTAAATTATCCTATGTGAGAGCCCAGGGAATATATAATCTGACATCTGGAAAGGAGCAGGAACCCATAAATTGGTATTTCCCTTCCCATTGAGATTTTATGCTGTCTGCTAAAGACGGTTGTCTAGAGAAGTTTTTTTCTAATTACTCTTCAAATAAAATCAGAGCTTTGCTGGGTACTCTGAAAATTTCAAAAGAAATGCCTTATCCACAGTATCTTTTAAAACTATTTTCTAGTTTTGTTGTTATTCCTCCATTCTAAAATTCTATCCTTGACTATTAATGTAGAGAACAGAATAGTCTAAAATTAATAAGCTGAAAATTATGAGAGGTCAGTGGAATATTTTCCACTAAAGCAATTTATAGGAAATGAAACCTAAGTTACCTTTTTTCTCTATTACTCTTTTTTAACAGTTTAGAAATTTCATATTTAAATTATTGGAGAACACTGAAATTATGTTTCAATAATCCTTAGAGACCATACTTTCTTGCAAAACACATTTTCATCCCATTTTACACACCCTAGAAAAATGTTCCTTTTCTGGGTTCCCATAGTACCCTTTAATAATATATTTACTATAAGGTAATAATCCTTTAAGCAATTGATTTTTTCCACTAGTTTTTGAGCCCCGTGACAGTAGGGAAATACAGGCACAATAAAATATTTGTTTGAATCAAGGTAGGTTGTATGTAAATATTTAAATTTTAAATTTTTTGATAAAATTACTTCTTTCCCATTATACCATGTTTTCTCCTCTCTGACCCCCAATTTCCTCTTGTACTGTAACCCTTTTATATTATAGGCTATTAGTTCATGAGGAACATAAGTTCAAGAGTGAGTCTGCAGTTACTTGTATCCAAAAAGTAAGACTGCAATCATGTAAGTCTGCAGTGAAACCTATAACACTTGGTATGTAAGGTTTGGTCAAGTGGGAACATACCGTAATGATCTCTGTTCCAGTTCATTTGGATAAAATAAAAAAATCCCAGTTGCTCGATTTGTATAAAGTTCAAAATTAAAACAGTAAAATGTAAGTTGATGACAACAAATAACTACTATATTTCCCAGACCAGGATCCACTAGATTTTCATTTGAGTAACTGCTTCCCAACCCTGAGATCATATAATCTTCAGGTTAGTCCTACTTCTACACTGTAAGGAACTTCATGACCCAAGCCCAGGAATTAACCACCAGCCATGTTGATTAGGTCAGGAAAGAGCATGGAATCTCAGAAAAGGCAAACATATCTAAGTATAGGGAGTATGTTGGGATAATAGTGAAAGAGGTTTCTTCTTGCACAGATTGCTAAGAGAATGGCATATACGTCTGAAAATGCTGGCCTGTACTGAGGTAGGGAGGGACTTGTCTTAAAATGGAGCCAACAGTGAATAAGACAGAGACTAGTGATGACACGGAACCCTGGGGTACAGTCATACATGACTCTTCAGTTATGGAAGCCAACAATTTCTTTTCTCTTGAGCTACTTAGTTTCTATAACTGCAACCTGAAGAGGTGGCTAACAAAATTATAGGTTTGTCAGAACTTATGAAATAAATTAGGTATTAAATCCATCAGCCCAAATTACTGGTCTATTGGTAAATATTATTTCACTCTTTTTTTCCTGAATATATCTCATTTATTATAAGCCTCCAAACTTACCAATGCACATCCACCATTCATAACCCAACTCTAAAATACTACCCTTTCCAACTAGAAATAATACTTCATTTCCCTGAACTCTTAAAGAACCTTACCTCTAGGAAAAGATAAAAATACTTAAAATTTTCCAAATATTATAGAGTTGTCTTATTTGTACTAAATTACTATGCAGCCAAGTTTTGATTATCCACTTGAAATGTTCTATGAATGATAAATTGAGGAAACATTAGACTGTTTTTTTAATGTTTATTTATTTTTGAGAGAGAGACAGAGTATGAGTTGGGGAGAGGCAGAGAGAGAAGGGAAGAGAGGACCTAAAGCAGGCTCTGTGCTGACAACAGAGAGCCCCACACATGGCTTGAACTCACAAACTGCGATCACAACCTGAGCCAAAGTCCAGAGCTTAACCAACTAAGCCACTGAGGCACCCCTGGAATGTGTTCTTATTTCAATTATTTTGTATTGGAATCGCCAAAAAAAGATAGCAACAAAACATATTTAAAAACAGACTTCTGTTGGCATTTTGAATGAAATAGCTACCAATTAACTCCAACCCTTTATATTGTGGGTTTGTTTGTTTGTTTTTGCTCCTGTAGTCTCTTATACCTTTAATTCTTTAATCTCAGGTGGCAGCACGATACATTAAATCCCCAAAGGGAGAGATATTATTAAGCCTTTTGCTGGTCATTCTTCTCTGAACACAGATGAACAAATTCTTAAACCCACTTATTCATTTCATGATGATCATTAGGAGAACAAAATTAAGCCCAACTTGCATATTGAAAACAAGAACAAAACACACACACATACACATACACACAACACTCCGTTGATAATAAATATCATGGATTCACTTATGTTAAACAAAGTCCAATTTTATTCACTCTTAATATTCTTGTAGTCCATTGTATGCCTTCTGCACTGATCCTTGTTTCAGTAACTGTTTGATACCTTCTCTTGCTTCCTCTGTTACCTATTCTTTTGGAAAATCTACATGGGGAGTGATTATCAAAGAGCGCTTGATGTTGTTAAACCAAACCAGTGATGATTCTTCATTCACCAGTCCGACGTTAGGGCACTCATCACAGACCACCTTTCGGGTCATTTGGAAGCACCCTGGGACCAGCTGGGTAGTCTGCACCTCTTGCTGGCAGTTGTACTTTCATTTGCCAGGAAACTGCCTTGCCACAGGTTTGTTTCTAACTACTTCCACAAAATTTCCTCTTTAATAATTCTTCCATAGGGACTTCTAGATCTATAATAATATCATTTCTTCTTAGAAAATTTATCTTGTTGATAAGGGGTTCCTCCAAACATGAAATCAGAATCTCCAAAGAAGTGTGAAAAAATGTCTCCATGGGAGCCCTAATGCCCAACTTTCTATCCCTTTTCACCATAAGTATCACATTGTTTCTGCTTCTCATTGTCTGACAGAAACTCCTAAGCAGCACCTAGATCCTGGAATTTCTCCTGAGCTCTAGGATCATCAGGGTTCCAGTCAGGATGAGGCTGCAGGGCCTGTTTCCTGTGGGCCTTTTTAATATCTTTTACAGATGCACTTCGAGGCACCCCCAAGATCTTATAGAATCTTGTCTGGTGATCAAGGACCCATGGAGGTGTAGCAGAAACAGGCAGAAGGTACCCAAGTCCTGAGGGGCCATGGTTTCTCTGTGCCAGCCTCTGTGCCGGTCTTTAGCCACACGCTCCTTATAGACTCCCCTGCCACCTCAGTGGACAGCTAGCTCGCCTGCTCTTCTACCGGACCTCCAAATCAAAATTTTCAAATTAAGGTTTATTTCAATCTCATTATTTTATTAGTATTTGTAATTATTCATTTTTATACTTAACAATTTTAGTTTTACATGTAACTTAAATGTAATTTCGTTGCCTATATCTGAATTCTTTTGATCTTATTTATGTGTTCATAAATAGTCTGTGACTTCCCAAAATACTCATGGGAAAGGAGTAACAAACAATGGGATGTGCATCATAGTGCCTAGCTTTTATAAAGTTCTTATTTTAGTGAACCAAGGTGGGTTGTTTTAGTATTTGGATTGTATCTACATTACATCTAGGTTATCTGAAGGGTATATCTCACAATGAAAATCCCTTAGAACTGATATCATGCACATAATCTGTTTTATTATATTAATTTAGGCTCATTTCTAAAAACTCCCTACCTTAAGCCTTATATTCAAAACACACGAAACCACTTGAATTTCATAAAACATATCACGCATTTTTATGTCTTCTTGCTTTCAGACATAGTCATCCTCCTATTTGTAATGACTTTCTGTCTTTTTGTCTTATCTATCTTCCAAGATTTAATTTAACTACTATATTCTCAATGAAAACTCCCGGATACCCCTTCACTGTCCATGGAAAAACTGATCATTCCTTCTTCTCTGCTACTGTAGAATCTAACTATGTCTATTTCATTATATTCATCCCTTTTGAATTACATGTTTGACTTTCTCCTCAATCAAAATATGAGTTCTCTGATGGAAGTAGAGCAGATCCCATAGATCACTAATAAGAAATTCTTTCAGTTTATAGAAAGACACAAATAACATCTCACACTAAAAGATAAAATAATAAAGAATCCTAAGATATTACTGCTAGAAAAATGGCACACTTGCAAATTTCATTCAAAGGTTGCAAAAATAGAAAATTCTCAGAATCAAAAGACATTAAAACAGAAAATGTAAAAATTTCTGTTTCATCAATTAACATAGATGATTGAATCGGTAGATGAATGTTCTGATCCATCCACAATCAATAAGTCAGGATCCCATAAAAATAAAGAACCCATGTTTCCAAATTCCTAGTCTATGAAAAGGATTGAAGTGTTAAATTTATATTTTCTGCTTGATTTTGTATGATTCAGAAATATTCGTGTTTCCCTTTCACTGAGTAAATGCTTACAACTAGGAAGAATGGACTATTTTGTTATTTTAAAATAGTCCCTCTCCATCCAGATGGCCAACAGACACATGAAACGATGTTCAGCATCCCTCCTCATCAGGGAAATACAAATCAAAACCACACTGAGATACCACCTCACGCCAGTCAGAGTGGCTAAAATGAGCAAATCAGAGAACTCTAGATGCTGGCGAGGATGTGGAGAAACGGGCACCCTCCTACACTGTTGGTGGGAATGTAAACTGGTACAGCCCCTCTGGAAAACAGTGTGGAGGTTCCTCAGGAAACTAACAATAGAACTCCCCTATGACCCAGCAATAGCACTGCTAGGAATTTACCCAAGGGATACAGAAATGCTGAGGCATAGGAGCACATGTACCCCAATGTTCATAGCAGCACTCTCCACAATAGCTAAAACATGGAAAGAGCCTAAGTGTCCATCAACAGATGAATGGATCAAGAAGATGTGGTTTATCTATACCATGGAATACTACATGGCAATGAGAAACAATGAAATCTGGCCATGTGTAGCAACATGGATGGACCTTGAGGGTGTTATGCTGAGCGAAATAAGTCAGGCAGAGAAGGACAAATATCATATGTTTGCACGTATAGGAGGATTAGGAGGAACTTGACGGAGGAACAAGGGGGAGAAGAAGGGCGGAAATGGTGGGGGAAAGGGAGAGAAGCAAACCATGAGAGACTTTTGAATGCTGACAAAAACTGAGGACTGATGGATGTGGGGGGAGGGGGGGATGGGCATGGAGGAGGACACTTGTGGGGATGAGCACTGAGTGTTATGTGGAAACTAATTTGACAATAAACTATTAAAAAAAAATAGTCCCTCTCATAAAATATTTCATAAAGAAACAAATATCTGGGAGTTAGAGCAATGTTTACATTTGAAAACAATAGTAAACTATACCAATAACTTGCAGTTGCTTAGTACATCATGAAGTAAGAGACACAGAACCATCATCCAATGCCATAGTTTTCTGATTATTAGGATAATCTATGGTACATTTTTCTGTCTTGTATCTAGTTGGCCATAGCATATTTCAAGAGAAAGTAGAATAGGAAGAAAGGAAATAGGAAACCATATTGTGGTTTAACATTTTTCCAGGTTTACATACAGATTTATCTAATGGCAGAAGTAATCTCAGTAAAACAGTATTTCTTTCTTTGTTTATTAATTTAGACTACATAAAGTTAGGATAACGATGAGCTGGAAACTGTCTTTTGTTTGTAAAGATAAAGGAAATGATAATATGCCTTTACAATACAAGGCGGCTTGCTCTATGTAAAGCGTAATACTAAAAACTGCCATATATCACCAAGAGCTATCACATATAACCTGTCTACTATATGCTAAATGATTTTATATACTATTTTATTTAATCTACATGACAATCCTAGAATTTATGATTTTCTCTGTCCCCATTAACATGATTTTTTAACTTAAAATTTCAATAGATAATTTTTTAAAAAATGGTAAGTCATCAGGTAGAATACATGTCTCATAAGCACAGCAAAAACACAAAGAGATGAATAACATGAAGGAAAAGTAAATGGCTCAGAGGACAGATTTGGACACTGAAGCATATGAAAACTCAGAATTCCAAAGAAGATAAAATGAGAAGGTGACAATTAAAGAAATAACAAGAAATTTCTCTGTGCTAAGTAAACATTTAAGTCTACAAGATGGAGAGATTAAATATATGGTATAATTTAGGGAGAAATAGAAAATAGGAATCCGCAAATTGATACTAAAAGAATTACAGTTTAGCCAATTTCCCTGCCACCTTATCTCCTACCTCAACCTCGCTGCTATGTAACTGCCACATCTGTCATATCTATTTCCTGAATGATGGATACTGAGGGAATTCCTTTCCTTCCCCAAACTGTTCTCCACAAACATATGACAACTTAATGCATGACACAAGTCACATTCCAATTTAGTGGGTAAAGAATAGTTGACATAATGAATTCTGTTGACTGAATTGACTACTCATCTGGAAGAAGGCAAAACTAAGCTAATTTTAATATTTTATATTTAAATATAAAAAACTAAATTAAAGTATTAAAAGAAAAAGCAAAGACAGTATAAAAATTTGGATTGGGAAACATTTTGGAATAAAAATAAGAAATATAGAAATCCATAAGGGACAAGATAGAAATATTTAAACATAAAAATATTAAATGTTTTTAGAGTAAGATATTATAAATCAAAGAAAGAAGATACATAAGAAATAAAGATAAATATTAGTTACATATCTAATACTCAACGGTTAATATTAAAGAGCACCTAAAAATTATTGTTTATGAAAGTACAAATCAGTGGGTGAATGCACAAAGCATATGAGCATGTAATTCATATAATTGGTTATTAAAACTAAATACAATATCCTGCAACCAGGCTATTTAACCCTTGGCAGTCTATTCTATATAAATATAACCTATAGTACATAGACTAGAATGTTAATTTAAGTATATGGATAGTGGGGGGAAAAACTGGAAATAGCATGACTATCTAACAATGAGAAAATGGTTAACTAGATGGGAGTACATCCACACTATCACATTTTATCTAGCTCTTAAAAAGGACAAGTTAGATTTCTATCTATTGACTAGAAGAATAATATACTATGAAGTGAGAAAAGTATACTTAAGTGTGTATAACATGATTCCATCAACAACAAATAAACATATCTACATGTTTAACAAAACTATTCTTATGTATATTTATATGCACATAGATAAAAGTTAAAGAAATACATATCAGGCTATAAAAACTGGATACCACACAGAAAAAAAAAAGAGGATTTGATAAAGGTGGGAATCAGGAAATGTATGTGTGTGTGAATTTTTGTTTTTTAGTTTGTACACCTTGGATGGTTCATCTATTTAAAATTAGCAGGTTTTACTTTTATAACTAAGAAAAACAATAAAATAAAATTATGGAAACAGGCATTACTCTAGGCTCTGTATAGGACATTTCAAATAAACACGGGTTAAAAGCGAACTTATCTTAAAAGGGAACAATCTTAAAATGTTGAATCCAATGAACAATCTAGTACACAAACTTTCTGTTAAAAAGTGTCCAGATTTAAGTTAACTTTTATTTCCAAGGAAAGCTAGGACCATAGTACAGTTAGTTCCTCAAGAATACCACTGGGCTTTAGTTTCATCTATAAGTAGGTGTGGTCAAGCAAAATCTCCTTCCTCTGATGTTCTATGATTCTAGAATATATATCAATCAAAATGCAGCCTACATGCATTATGTTATTGGCAATGTGCGAGGTAATGATCATATGGACAAGATTTGATATTTACTCTCAAGAAACTCAGTCCACCAGAGGGAAAAGGAGGCAGTTAATTCTATCCATTGCAATTAAAAGTATGTTAAAAGGCATAGGAACATATGAGATTATAATTAATTCTCTTTTAAAAGGTGGCCTTCAAGGATTACCAGGAGTTTACAAGGTGAACTTCATATTTCAGGATAAAGGATGAGAATGTAAGGAGATAACAGAAGAGGATTTTCTGTACATGTTTGAGTAATGAGCAGCCCAGTATGACTACAACATAAAGTTCATGGAGAGTGTCAAAATACAAACTTGCCAATCTAGTTTATTAGAGTTTCTCATGCTAAAGAATATGAATTGTAGTTTATGCACAAGTAGTTTTCAAACTTCAATACACATAACACCTTAGGAGCGCTTACTACAATTCAGATTCTTGGAATCTAGCCCCAGAGACAGCATGACTGTCTAACAACAAAGGACTGGTTGAACTAACGGTAGTACATCCATAATACAATAGCTTATCTAGTTCTAAAAAAGAACACACTAAATTTCTAATAAATCTCTAATAAGTTCATCTGTTTTAGTTACTGTGGTAGTCTCTTCCTTCAACAAGAAGAAGGCAATGCAGAAAGGAAAAGAAACTAATATTTACTGGGTGGGTGATGATTAAATGTTAGATATTTTGCAAATGTTTTCATTTTTAATCTTCATTTATTTGTTTTTAAGCTCTGTGAAGTATTATTATTACTATTTTGCATGTGAGAAAATGAAGGCTCAGGTGAAGAAACTAAAAAAATTAGAAAACTAATTTGGTCCTAATCTAGGATTTGATCCCAGGACTTCTGACTCCAAGTCTAGTGATTCTCCTGGATTTGACTTTGATGAACATTAGCTGAGGGAATAAATCCAGGAAGAAAAGCAGATTGCAGGAGACAGATAATAAGCTCTGTCTTAGGAATGTAAAAACAGACATTGCTGAAAGTATTATTGAAGAGGAAATGAGTAATAAACAGTTGGAAATATAGATAGGAGAAAAGTTGGATCAGGAATGATATATTTGGGAGAAATTTTATTTTATGCTGATGAAAAGTTAAATGTTAGTCATTTAAAGTGCTAATAGAGGAGAAATAAACAATAAAAGAAAAAAGAGGGAAGAAAATAATTCTTTAAGGAAAGAACCAAAGAAAATATAGTCATATATGAAGCCAGAGTAGAAAAGATTTTTATTAAGTTTTTTAAATTTAATTCCAGTACATTAACATACAGTGTTAATTAGTTTCAGGTGTACAACACAGTGATTCAACACTTCTATACATTAGTCAGTGCTCATCATGATAAGTGCACTCCTTAGTCCCCTTCACCTATTTCACAACTCCTTTCCACCTTCCCAACTGGTAACCATCAGTTTGTTCTCTACAGATAACTGTCTGTTTCTTGGTTTGCCTCTCTCTTTTTTCCTTTGTTCATTTGTTTTGTTTCTTTATATTTTTAATTTTTTTTAATGTTTTATTTATTTCTAGGAGAGAGAGAGAGACAGCGTGAGCAGGGGAGGGTCAGACAGAGAGGGGGTCACAGACTCTGAAACAGGCTCCAGGCTCTGAGCTGGCAGTCAGCACAGAGCCCGACGCAGGGCTCGAACCCACGAACCGGGAGATCATGCCCTGAGCGAAAGTTGGACGCTTAACCGACTAAGCCATCTGGGAGCCCCTGTTTTGTTTCTTTAAATTCCACATATGAATGAAATCATATAGTATTTGTCTTCCTCTGACTGACTTATTCATTTACCATTACACTCTCAAGAGCCATCCATCTTGCTGCAAATGGCAAATTTCCTCTTCTTTATCCACTCATCTGTTGATGGACACTTCTGCTGCTTCCATAATTTGGCTATTGTTAATGTTGCAATACATACATGAGTACATATATTCCTCTGTATTTTTTTAAGATTATTTATTTTTGAGAAAGAGAGAGAGAGAAACAGGTGAGAGAGGGGCAGAGAGAGGAGCCAGAGAATCCCCAACAGGCTCCCTGCTGTCTGGGCAGAGCCTGATGTGGTGCTTGTACTCATGAACCACAAGGTTATGACATGAGACAAAGTCAAGAGTCAGACCCTTAACCAATCGAGCCACCCAGGTGCCCCAATGTTGTATTTTTTGGGTAAATACCCAGTAGTACAATTATTAAATCATAGGTAGTTATATTTTTAATTATTTTGAGGAAACCCCACACTGTTTTCCACATTAGCTGTACTTGTTTGCATTCCCACCAATAGTATAAGAAGGTTCCTTTTTTCCACATCCTCTCCAACACTTGTTTCTTGTGTTTTTATTTAAGCCATTCTGACAGGTGTGAGTTGATATCTCATTGCAAGCTTGATTTGAGTTTCCCTGATGATGAGTGATATTGAGCATCTTTTCATGTGTCTGTTGGCCATCTGTAAATCTTCTTTGAAGAAATGTCTGTTCTTGTCTTCTACCCTGTGTTAATTGTATTATTTGTTTTTTGAGTATTGAGTTTTATCAGTTCTCTATATATTTTGAATATTAACACTTTATTGGATATGCCATTTACAAATATCTTCTTCCATGTAGTAGACTGTCTTTTAGTTTTGTTGACTGTTTCTTTTGCTGTGCAGCAGCTTTTTATTTTGATGTAGTCCCAACAGTTTATTTTCTGCTTTTATTTCCTTTGTCTCAGAAGACATATCTCAAAAAATGTTGTCATGGTCAATGGTAGGCAAATTACCGCCTGTGCTCTCTTACAAGATTTTTAAGATTTCATGTCTCTCTTTTAGGTCCAAAATTCATTTTGAGTTTATTTTTGTATGTGGTGTAAGAAACTGGTCCAGTGTCATTCTTTTGCATGTAGAGAAACTGTCTTTTCCCATTGTATATACTTGGCTCTGTTGTCAAGGATTAATTGACCACATAGTCATAGGTTTATTTATGGGTTCTCTATTGTGTTCCATTGAACTCTGTGTCTATCGTTGTGCCAGTTCCATACTGTTTTGATTACTACAGCTTTGGAATATAACTTGAAGTCTGGAATTGTGCTATTTCCAGTGTTATTTTTCTTTTTCAAGATTCCTTTGGCTATTCAGAGTCTTGAGTGGTTCCATACAAATTTTATGATTATTAATTCTAGTTCTGTGAAAAATGGTGTTGGTATTTTGATAGGGATTACATTAAATCTGGATATTGCTTTGGGTAGTGTAGATATTTTCACAATATTTGTTCTTCCAATCCATGACCATGGAATGTCTTTCCATCTGTTTGGGTCATCTTTAATTTCTTTCACCAATGTTTTATAGTTTTCATGGCATAGGTTTCAACTCCTTTGTTAAGTTTATTCCTAGGTATTTGATTATTTTTAGTACAATTATAAATAGGATTGCTCTCTTAATTTCTCTTTTGGCTGCTTCATTATTAGTGTTTAGAAATGTAAAAGTTCCTTACATTGATTTTGTATCATGAAACTACTGAATTCATTTATAAGTTCTAGCAGTTTTTTGGTAGAGTCTTTAAGGTTTTCTACATATAGTATCATGTCATCCTCAAACAGTGAAAGTTTTACTTCTTCCTTACCAATTTGGATGCCTTTTCTTTCTTTTTGTTTTCTTATTGCTATGGTTAGGACTTCCAGTATTATGTTTAATAAAAGTGGTGAGCAGATATCCTTGTCTTTTTCCTGATATTAGAGGGAAAGCTCTGTTTTTCCCTATTGAGTATGATTTTGGTGTGTTTCATATAAGGCATATATTTTTCATATAAAAAGGTCTGTTCCTTCTAAACCTACTTTGTTGAGTTTTTTATCATGAATGTTGTACTTTCTCAAATTCTTTTTCTGCATCTATTTAAGTGATCATATGGTTTTTATCCTTTCTCTTATTGATGTGATGTATCATGTTGATTGATTTGTGAATATTGAACCACTCATGCAACCTAAGAATAAATCTCACTTGACTGTGGTAAATTGTTTTTTAATGTATTGTTAGATTCAGTTTGCTAGTATTTTGTTGAGGATTTTTGCATCTAGATTCATCAAATATATTGTGCTGTTGTTCTCTTTTTGTGTGATGTTTTTATCAGGTATTGGTATTAGAGTAATGCTAACCTTATAGAATGATTCTGGAAGTTTTCCCTCCTTTTCTATTTTTTTTTAATAGTTTGAGAAGAATAGATAATTAACTCTTCTTTAAGTGTTTGGTAGAATTCGCCTTTGAAGCCATCTGATCCTAGACTTTTGTTTGTTGGGAATTTTTTGATTGCTGATTCAATTTCATTGCTAGTAATCAGTCTGTTCAAATTTTCTATTTCTTCCTGCTTCAGTTTTGGTAGTTAAATGTTTTGAGAAATGTCTCCACTTCTTCTAGGTTATCCAATTTTTTGGCATATAATTTTTCACAATATTCTCTTAACAACTGTTCATATTTGCAATGTTGGTTGCTATTTCTCTTCTCTCATTTGTGATTGTGTTTGACTCCTTTTTTTTTTAAATGAGTCTGGCTAGAGGTTTATGAAGTTTGTTGATCTTTTCAAAGAACCAACTCCTGGTTTCATTGATAAGTTCTATTGGTTTTTTTTTTTTAGTTTCAACATCATTTATTTCTGTTTTAATCTTTATTATTTCCTTCCTTCTGCTGGTTTTAGATTTTGCTTCCTGTTCTTTGTCTAGCTTCTTTAGGTGTAAGGTAATGTTTTCATTTGATTTCTTGTTTATTGAGGTAGACATGTATTGCTATAAACTTTCCTTTTAGAACTGCTTTTGCTGCACCCCAAGGATTTTGGACCATTGTGTTTTCATTTTCATTTGTCTCCATGTAATTTCTAACTTCTTCTTTGATTTCCTGTTGACCCATTCATTGTTCAGTAGCATGTTTATAAACCTCCATATATTTTTGCTCTTTCCAGATTTTCACTTGTGGTTGACTTCTAGTTTCATAGCATTGTGGTCAGAAAAGTTGCATAGGTTGACTTCAATCTTGTTAAATTTGTTGAGACTTGTTTTGTGGCCACAGTAGGAAAGAGTTAGTAAAGGGGGATGTGATTGACAATGTTATATGTTGCAAAAAAGAGGAGAAATTTAATGAAGCTACTGGATTAAATTACTACATCTTTGATGATATCTATAAGAGCAATTTCAGGCAAGCAACAGGAATATAGACCAGATTTCAATAAATTGAAGGGCATATAGGTGGGGAAGAAGGAGAGACAATAAGTTTAGATGACTTTTTCTACTCCTGGTAATAAAGGAAAGATTGCTAAGGAAAAAAAGTGGTTTAAGGGGAAAATATAACTGAGGGAGTTTTTTTGCTGCTGTTTTTAGGATGGCAAAAACTTGCACATAATTTAAGCGTAAAAGAAAATCAGTGAAGAATATGTGTGAGAATAAGGTAGGAACAGAGGCAAAGGGAGTAAACCCTTGTTTGTGAACATCTTTTCCCCTATGGCATAAGGGAAAAAAAGGAAAGGGGAATGAAGTGATGGACAAGTTTTCCAGGGAAGGGGAGGAAATTAAGTGATCATCCTCTTATTAGTAAAAACAATCTATGCCTAAACTTACTCTAATTTTATTAAATCAGAATAAGTTTTGTCAAGAGAATTTAAAATACAGGTATTTGTGTCCACAAACTAGAATGGGAAAATGAGTAAAACTAGAAAACATGGAGAATGGCAGGAAAAGGATTAGTGGGAGAGGAATATGAAACCCTAAGGAAAATGGAAAGATAAGCTTTGTATATAGGAGTTAAAAACTTGTGAATACAAAGATAATAATTACTCTGACATTCAGTATGATTTTGGACCAATTCCTTAATTTCTCTACCCCTGGGAGTTTACAGCCTAATTATTAGCTTTCCCAACTATAAAACTATGGGACATGTCAAGTATTGTACAGCTAACAGTAGAATGGTAATATTTGCCTATCTGCCTCAAGAGTAGGGCACAAGAATTAATTGTTTCAGAGTTTGTGGATGCACACGATAAATCTGAAAGGAGCAAGCGGAGAAAAATTTACAGAGAAACACTCGTTATGTGAATATATTAATGGTTTTCAAAATGCATATTTTTTCACTAACTCCATTTGTTCTTATTCACTTTTCTACTTTATTTTAGGTACTATTATTCAGTTGTCTCTGTGCTTTAAATAAAAGATCTTGACAAACATTTTTTGCAATCTGCTTTTTCCAATTTAATTGCAGTTCATTAGGGAAAAAATCCACTAACAAAAGAGGTTCAATGTTAAAAATTCATCAATTCAGGTTTTCATATGGAGGCCAAATTTTTCATAAATGGCCTAGAGTCATTAATAAGTAGTAATCTATTAATTTCTAGAAGGAACAAGAAATGGAAAAGTGATTTGCAGATAAACTGATTTAAAGCTAATTAGAGTTCCTGAATAGCTCAGAAACTGTCAATGAGTGCAAAGAATTTCAGTTAAATTAGAATTCTTTATGGTGTTCAGTTTAAGAGAAAACTAGACCTCTTTTCATGCCTAGAACAGCCACGGCTCATGGTCCCAAGAAGCATCTGAAGCGGATAGCAGCTCCAAAGCATTGGATGCTGGTTAAACTGACAGGTGTGTTTGCCCCTCGTCCATCCACTGGTCCCCATAAGTTGAGAGAATGTCTCCCTCTCATCATTTTCCTAAGGAACAGGCTTAAGTATGCTCTAACAGGAGATGAAGTAAAGAAGATCTGTATGCAGCCTTTTATTAAGATTGATGGCAAGGTCCGAACCAATATAAGCTACCCTGCTGGTTTTATGGATGTCACCAGGATTGACAAGACTGGGGAGAATTTCTGTCTCATCTATGACACCAAGGGTCACTTTGCTATTTATCAGATCACACCTGAGGTGACCACGTATCAGTTGTGCAAAGTGAGAAATATCTTTGTGGGAATAAAAGGAATCCCTCATCTGGTGACCCATGATGCTCACACTCTCCACTATCCTGATCCCCGCATCAAAGTGAATGACACCATTCAGATTGATTTGGAGACTGGAAAGATTACTGATTTCATCAAGTTTGATACTGGTAATCTGTGTATGGTGACTGGAGGTGCTAACCTGGGAAGTATTGGTGTGATCACCAACAAAGAGAGATACCCTGGTCCTTTTGATGTAGTTCACGTGAAAGATACCAATGGCAATAGCTTTGCCACCCGGCTCTCCAACATTTTTGTTATTGGCAAAGGCAAAAGTCTATGGATTTCTCTTCCCTGTGGAAAGGGCATCCACCTCACCATTGCTGAAGAGAGAGACAAGAGACTGGTGGCCAAACAGAGCAGTGGGTAAAATGGTCCCTGGATGATATGATTGGAAGTCTTCCATACATAAAGCATATGGAAAAAAGAGAGAGAGAAAAAACTAGAAATGGGAACATCAAAGGAGAGCAAGTGCCATTTAACTTATGTATGGTTTACTAAAGTTGTGAATACAGTCACTTTGTCTATGACTTGCAATGGTTTTATAACATTTTGTATGTTATTTGTAATATAAGTTTAAACAATATAGAGGCAAATCCTAAGAGGTTACATACTAGAAAAAACACTGTTTCAGGGATTTCAGAGAGAAATAATTATTTGGTGAAATGCTACTGAACTAGTAGCGTTGTGTTTATCTGATACTTTTAGCTAAAAATATTATGTGACAGCTGGGCAGGTGTTAAAAAGATTAAATCCTTGTGACAGAGGAAATAACTGACTTATCTATGCCTATGATTATTTTAGCGATAAAAACAAAGCCAATAACTAAGATGCACCTTGTGATAGTGCCTTCTAAGAAAATTTTTTTTCCTGTAAAGCAGAAAAGTTCAATACAGAACCATTGGGAAGTACATATAATTCCATCATCAGTGTGTATATGTGATATCGTGTGATCATGTACCCAATTACCAAACAGTTCATTCATTAAATATTAACTGACTGATCAAAATATAACAAACACTGTTAGAGAATGGAGACTCAGATCTGGTTACCAGACAGGGCCAATTTCTGGTGAGGCACCAAGAGATTATTAACACTGTTTGTTCACTACAATGAATATCTATCTATTTTTTAACAATACCTGAAGAAGTTAACTAGAGACTTTTTTTTTATTTCTAGGAGACAGAGAGGGAGACAGCGTGAGCAGGGGAGGGTCAGAGAGAGAGGGAGATACAGACTCTGAAATAGGCTCCAGGCTCTGAGCTGGCAGTCAGCACAGAGCCCGACGCGGGGCTCGAACCCACGAACCGCGAGACCATGACCTAAGTGAAAGTCGGATGCTTAACCGACTAAGCCACCCAGGCGCTCCGAAACTTTTTAAGAATCACAAAAGAAATTGAGAAAAAATATGATAGTCTAAATATAATTATAAATTGAATTTAAATATCAACTTTTAATTATTTATATATGAATTGTAGAGTTATTCAATTCTTAATTCTCTTATCCTTCATTCATTTCCAGGGTATTAATAAAAGCTTCTAGAAATAATAGGCAATTATGAGCATCTCTTTTTTTTTTCTTTTTACATTTATTTATTTATTTTGAGGGAGAGAGACAGAATAAGTGTGGGAGGGGCAGAGAAGACAGAGAGAATCCCAAGCAGGCTCTGTGCTTTCAGGGCAGAGCCAGATGTAGGGCTCAATTCCAAGAACTGTGAGATCATGACCTGATCAGAAACCATGAGTTGGATGTGTAACCAGCTGAGCCACTCAGTGGCCAAACAGAGTAGTGGGTAAAATGGTCCCTTGGTGACATGATTGGAAGTCTTTGTACATAATTAAAGATCAATACAACATGAAAAAAAAAAGAGAGAACGCATCTTATTCAAAATTCAGGATAGCCAACAAATACTTTCCGAAGCCGACACATGCCAGGTATGTGCTGTCTCCACAGAATCATATTATATTGTGATTTCCTGAGTTTCATGATACACCATATTTTCATGCCAGAGTCAACAATTCATTCTGTGTGCTTACTGGCATAACAGTTATATACAACTCTCTGTCTCTCTGCAAATTCTAGGTTTAAGTGATAGATATAAACATGTGTTGGCGGTGGGGGAATTGTTCATTTCTTTGTATACCTGTCCTATTTGTAAGAGCACAATAGCAGTTGTTAATTTTTTTGTCATTCCTTTTATTAATATTACCCTTTCCTCACTCCATTTGGTCCCAGTATCCCTTATTTTAGTCCCACCTCTTTCTCCCATTCCCCTTCACCTCTCATTCCACCTCTCCACAACCATTGCCATAGATAGATTTCTGCCGGATAGGCCCTGTCACCCTGCCTCTCACAACATCCTAACAGGGAAAATCAAAGAGTCTTAGGGCTGCTTCTCAACTAAGGTCTTATTCAAGGATGAGTGTTATTCTTTCATGACTACCATGTATGAGTTACTTAACAGCTTTAAAATACCAAATCAATTCAGTTTTATCTTAGGATGGCAATTAACTCAAACTTTTACCTTAAAATTGAAACTTTTATAATGGCCTAAAGCCCATGGCACTAAATTGAAAACCTTAAGAGCCAAAGAAGATAAAATCTGCAAATTTTGCAGATAAAATGGATTGTTGTGAAGCTGTGCCAAATGTCTATTCAATATGTGTTACAAATTAGACGGAAGCCTATTCTAACAAACTCATACTGAGTTGTTTGGGAATAATGAAGAAAAATAAGAAAAGGAACATCTGACTTGAAATAAATGCTCTACCCAAAGTAGTCTGCTTTTTATCTTCTCCTTTTTTAAAGCATGTTTATATAGCAGGCTTTAAAATAACCTTGGAGAAATGAAATAATCACTGCCTCCAATAATGATTCTGTTGTGCAGAAAGAGAACCTCATTTACTTTATTGAAAAGATATTCATTGAATATTTCATCAATTCTAGGGTTGTGCCATAAATATACAATGATGAAGCAGATAGAGACTATGCCTTTTGGATGAGTTCATGCTAGGAGCGTACCTGGAGACAGCACTCAACCCAGTCTTGGGAATTTGCCTACTGTTTCCTAGAGAAGATAACATCTAAGCTAAACCCTGAAAGATGAGAAGGAAATAAATTAATCCTATTCTTAAATCTTTTTTGATTCCACAACATTGAGAGTATTTCTCAGACATTTTAATATAGAGATGAGAGAGATAAATAAAATAGTTCTTTTCTATACAGTATCATTCTCATGACCAGCTAACCATCTGCCTTTCCTTCTTCCCAAAGTGGGAACAAGAAAGAAACAAAAACAAATTAAGGAAGAGTCAGAAGTTTCCTGAACAGCTTTCTAGGGGCAGGTTATAACCAATTATAGAGGGGTTCTATACACACACACACACACACACACACACACACACACAAACCATTTTAACAGTCAAATATGCAGAAATAAATTCAAGCTAAATAGTAAGCTCTGAAAGGCAAATATATGAATGAATGGTTGATCTTACAACTACAAACCTTATAAAAAAGAAAATTTCTGTTATTCGGAATTTTGACATGTTCCTTCTGCTTTATTGTAGTTTCCTGAGTTACTTAAACTTATATTCAGGAAAAGGAAAGCCACATATACTAACTGATAATACATATAGCTAGCCACAGGACTATTAGTAATAAGTCTTTTAGGAGTAAGTTGAGATCTTTAAATGTAGATTTTTTGCATTTAAATTTTTGCAGGCATCACCTCCACAACACCACTATGAAAAACCTCTTTGAACCTACCTAAAGAAAGCTCTACAGATAGATTAGTAACAGGGCAAAAGTACAAATAAAAGGTGATACCTAAAGAAGATGGTGTTTAAAGAAATGGATCATTCTGTTGATTAGGTAATTGTCATCCTGGATTATTTCAACAAATAGTTCATCTTGCTCCTTGCCCCATAATAAGTTCATTTTGCTGACTTTATTTTTTTTAATTTATTTTGAGACAGAGAGCAAGTGGGTGGGGGGCAGAGAGAGAGAGAGAGAGAATTCCAAGCAGGCTCTGCACTGTCAGTGCAGGGCCTGATGCGGGGCTCAAACCCATGAAGCTGTGAGATCATGACCTGAGACAAAACCAAGAGTTGGACACCTTAACTGACTGAGCCACTCAGGGGCCCCTTTTTGCTGACATTAAAACTCATTGGTCCTTCAAACATCTCAACTTCTCTACTTACTTTGAACCTATTATCACTGAATTTCTGAAAATTAATGATCCCTACATCAAAATTTCTCTCTCTGACTACCTCTTTTTCCACAAGTTCCCATGGACTCATTCTACTGACCCCAGTTGTTCTGGAAATTAAACACTGCAACCTCTGATTCTTAGTTCTTCCAAATTCTTCCAGGCTACCTGAAGTGGGGAGAAATTACAAGAAGTAGCCCCTACCTACCCATGCTGACGCCTTATGGACAAACAAAAACTAACCATCTTTTTAACACTAGACTGCTATTCCCTTAATTTCCTCTATCCTTATCAATTATCAAAAGCTTTCTATGTGCCAGGCATAGTCTGGGTACATCAATCTATTAGTAAGGATAAGCTATCTATTATAACAGAAAGGCTCAAATTTCAGTAGCTTTATTTAATGAAAATTTATTTCTCATCTACATCAAAATCCAATGTAGGTCAATGTGAGGGGATGCAGATGGGCTTTACTGTAGATCATCCTTTAGAGACCAGGGCTTCTTCCTTCTAGTATCTTGGACCACTAGTAACTCCAACCATTAGGACAATTACAGAATAGTTTTATAGGAGAGGCCTGGGAGTGGAATATCTCACTTGTACCTATATTTCATTGTCCAAAAGTCTGTCACATGTCTCTACCTTAACTGAAAGAAAGGCTTGAAAATGTAAACTTGAGTGCCCCCTAAAAAGAGAAGATAAGTATGATGCACACCTAGCCAGTCTTTGGAACTAGTAGTGAACAAAACAAAGCTTCCTATTTGTACCTAGTGTGGAAAGAGGGGACAATAAAGAAAATGTACAAGGTCATATCAGATAGTGATTAGTGTTGCAGAGAAAAATAATCTAGGGTAAGGAAATAAAGCAATATTACTGCATTTCACTGATTCTACAAAAATTATTTCGTCACATTTTAACATCTCTAAAATCAGGGTGCATATTATGAAATTATCATATCATTGATTAATTGGCATTTTTTTCTTTCTTAGTATTATCCAAAGTTACAGTACATTCTACTAAAAACGGCATATAAGATATTTTGTATAGAGTTATCAGGAAAGGCTTTTCTGCAATGACAGGTCATCAAAGACCAGGATAAAGAAAGAGATCTAGCCACAGTAATAGCTAGGGACAAAGAGCTCTGAGGAGAAGAAACAGCATGGGATGTTCAAGGAAGAGCAAAGATGCCATTGTGGCTAATTGGAATAGGTGAGGTAGAGAATGGAAGAAGGTGAAGCTAGAGCCAGTGACCTTCAACAAATTATCTCACTTAATATTTCACTTAACTGAGTCCGTTTTCTGAACTGTGAAGTAAAGACAATAGCATCTATCTGATATGAATGTGTAAAGTTTAAAAAACATAATGTAGTGAAGCAGAGAAACAGAAATGGCAAAGGCATTTTCCACCTTGCCTTTCCCTTATTTCCACCCCAAAAATGAGGACTGATTTACCAATCATTTGATCCCCTTATATTTCCTCTAATAGAGTAGTGACAATAATACATTTTGGCTTTTCTAATATAATTTTAGGCTTCATATTTTAATCTTTTAATGTAAATCCTCATCCATTCAAACACACCGCTTCCTATTAACTAACAGAAGCTATACATACAATATTCTGGGCCATGTTCCTCATTATAAGTTCTCAAAAGAAGGCTAAGTATCACATTCTTTCTTTTCTTCACCAAAGATTAAGCATTCATTTTTTTTTCTTTTCTCTACTATATATGTAGACTTGAGAGGAGAAGAACAAAGAGATGGTAAGGAATGGCAGATTACTAAATCTTGAAAAGCCTTTCCTGCTTTTGTTTAAACTGTATTCTCATCACCCTCAAAAAACGTTTGACTGACTTGCCACACAAATCAGTATTTAAGATTTACATTCTAAGTTATTACATATTCCATTTATATTCTGATGGATACTCAGATTTATTTCAGACATAGATATTATACTCTGATAAAGACCATCTGATCATGATGGTCTAATAAAAGACTGATACCTTACTTAGCTCCTTTCCCATGTTCTTTTCCTATTTCCCATTTTATTTAAATTGCTCCTTTATATTTTGAAATATATTATTACTGTGTGAACTTTCCCACTAAATTGTCAAATGTTTCTGTGAGATATATTTATAGAAATATTTATAAATAAAACCAATGCAGCAGAAAAAAAACAAGTTGTTAATAAATTTAAGTTTAATGATGGGGCACAAAAAATGTGAAACTCATAAAAAGAAGAAAAAGTACTGACATTTATATAGCTTGGCTTAGATTTTAGATAAAGAAGTGCAATATTATAATTTAGCAACTGGACTAAAAGAAGTCACCTAAGTTTCTGTCCTAACAACACCACAATTTAATGATTACAAAGTGAGTTTCATCACATACTTTTACCATCTTTTAAAACATAACCCAGAGAGGTGGATATATGTACATTAGTTTTAAATAACTGATTTATTTAATCCCAAACTATTTTCATAATATGCTAAGTAGTCTAGTAGATTAGATCCCTACCTCTTACTTTAACAGGGTCAACTTCAGAAGATGTCCTTGGCAATAAAGAGAAAATTTCTTTAGAAAATATATAATATCAAGGGCAAAAGACCATTACAATGAATAATAATCTGGGATGGTTTAACCAGAGAAAATGTAAAAACTGAGGTGGCTAAGGCTTTAAATTAAGTAGTATTTCCTCCCTGCATTATTCATATCCCTTAACTCCTTGCCCCCAGCCCCCAATTCAGCAGCAATAACACTCATTGCCTTGAAAAAGAGAAGAAAAAAGGTCTTAATTCTGGCTTTTGAACAAAATGTCTTATTTCTGGCTTTTGAACTTGAAAACCTTGGAATCAGAGAACAAAAGGAAAAAATAATTATGATAAAACAATCCATAAGAATCCTAGTAAAGCTAAAGGGAAAAAAAAAAAAACCTAACTAGAGAATAATAAAGGTTCCTAGGACTAGAGAAATCGTTGGAGGAAGACACGACCTAAACCCAGGTCCAGGTTAATTTAGGTGAGTCCATGGCCCAATTCCAGGGTAAAGTTTAGGGAAGCAGCAAAATTCCAAGGTTCTCCACATATTCTGTGCTTCCCACAGAAGAGACAGCTGTATAAATCAGTCTTCAAATGGTGTCCAAGAGATTCCTTTGACACTACAGGACTCAGGAACACAGAATTTTTCATATATTCTCCAAAACAGTACAGGAATGGCCCAGAAAACCAGCTGCTTGGAAAGAAATAAAAAAGGACCTAGAACTTACCATCAAGACCAAAGTTCATTCCATCAAATGCTGATGAAGGCACCTAACACTAAAAAGGGCTAGATGTGGTCTTCCAATGATTTGGTCTTACAAAAGTCTCTTGGAACTTATGCTAAAAGGTATAAGTTAGTAAGAAGGAATACCACATTGGCTGAATTATGGTTCATGTTATCATTAAATTGAATGTTTAGTTCTTATTAAAAAATAAAGTTAATATTCTGGTACAATTTTGTCTTTTAGACTGAGATTTGTACCTGATAAATGGAATGAACCTGTCTGATTCTAACTTATTTCATGCATTGAATTCAGAAAGGAGCCTAAGTGAGGGTGGTACAAGACAAGTAGAGGAGTGGTGGAGCGGTGAAATGGTGGCCCTGATGTAATTCTGCAGCTCTCCCTCTGACTCAATCTCAGACTTCCTACACATGTACTTTTTTTCTTAAATAGTTTATTGTCAAGTTGGTTTCCATATAACATCCAGTGTTCATCCCAACAAGTGCCCTCCTCCAAGTCCATCACCCCCCTTCTNATCTGATATAGCATTTGCAACTATCTTTTCCCATTCTATCAGTTGCCTATTAGTTTTATTGATTGTTTCCTTTGCCGTGCAGAAGCTTTTTATCTTGATTAGTTCCCAATAGTTCATTTTTGCTCTTGATTCCCTTGCCTTTGGGGATGTCTACACATGTACTTTTGGGTGCAAGGCTGCAGCCAAACCTTGTCTTAAGTATCTTACAGACATTTTTTCTCTCCTCACTGCAACCTTTCCTCATTGAAAGGGTAAAGATGATGAACAAAGATTTTTAAAAATACATAATTATTCAAGTTCACACAATTACTAAGTGAGGATTTTAACCTGAGTCTCCCTGGCTCTGAAGCCCATACAATTTCCACCCCCTACGTGGTCTCCAATGGCAAGGTGCAGTCAATTTTCAAGGAAATGTAACTGCAGTGGGGGGAGGGAGTTGCCAGGGCAGGGGAGAATACTAGAACTATAGTTGAGAAGAATCTATTTTTTTCCATAGGAGTGTATAAAAAGGGACTTCTGATTTTGTGGGTAGAATAATGTCAGGGAAGGATTTTTTTCAATTTACTCATTCATTCAACAACATGTTCAAGAACCAGTGATATGTAAGGTACAGTACTCTAAACAGTGCTACCGCCACTATAGAAGCCACTCTAGTGCCAGAACTCTACTCAAGGTACATAGTAAGAACCATGAACATTACTTCTCCCCTTATTGCTTCTGGAGACCAAAAGTGCTTTATAACACCTGGAAGGGAGCAGGGAGCATACTCACTGCTCTAAGGAATAAGAACAGTATATGTTTGTAATACATATAATATTTTACCAGTTACTTGCTTTCCAAACCTCCTATGACAAAGTTCAGTCCTTAGCATGAGTTTAAGGCCCTTCAGTATCTTCCCTGACCTCCATCCTCCAACATGCACTTCAGCTATATTGTGCTATTCTAACTCTGTTTCCATCACCTAAAATGCCCTTCCTTACCTATTTTGTGCCTAACGTATTCCTAGGAAATCTTTTAGGAACCCTCTCCTTGCTTGTGAAATCACTAATTCCTTCCTCTGAATCCATACAGTAATTCCCTCACACTTCTACAAAAGCATTCACCACATCATTTATGTAAAATGGGCAATAGTGTTCAGAGGTAGAATTCACAGGGGGAACAATCCATGGCAATGCAGGAGGAGAAGGTATCAGAATTTGAAAAAATGGAATGTATAAAGTAAGTGAATTCAGAGGAACACATATAGGTCAGCAAGACTTTGTGGAAGAATAGATTAAAAGTAAAGAATAAAAAAGAGGGAGAAGCTGAAGATTACTTACAAACATATGGCCAGAAAAGTAAGGTACCCCAAGAACACTATTGGACCACATGAAGCAGTTGGAGCTGCAATTATTGGTAATAGTCATATTGGTGACAGGCAATTTTCTTGGTAATAGACATATACACCATGCAGAAAACCACAAGAAAATAAATTCATAATCAGAGGTGGAGATACACATAGTATAGATATCTTCATCTTTTGGCAAAGGTCTAGAAAGTGGTTTGAAGGGGTTTGTGCTAAAAACAACAATGAAATCCTGAAAGATGAATTTTCGATCATATATTATAATAGAGCTCATTTCATTCTACACACCTATTTTCTAGAAACAGTGCACAATTATTATTTTTCCATGTACATATGTTGATGTGGATAATACATCAAATATTTCTTCCAATCCATGATATCTTATCTATTCTACTTATTAACACCCTGCCTAGAAAAAACTTTAAACTAGATTTTCACTTAAGCATCTTACACCCACTATTTCTTTCCTCCTTGCAACTGGGAAGTAATGGAAGTTCATTTTCCCAATGACCTAAGTTAGGCTGGAGATTGGAAAGGTTGTGTCAGCTCACTACTTAGATTTCTCAAGGAATCAATAAATTGGCATATGGGCAAGGTGTGAGCTGTTCTCTGCAGAGACATCAGTAACTAACTTGACCTGCACTGAGGAAAATGCAAGGAGTCTAGAATAGTGCTTGGCATAAAAAATGCAGAACCAGACTAATCCAATCCCCATGATGGGGTGTCAGAAAGGGATGTAACATTTAAGCCAGTAAATATTTGATTTATTACAGCAACAAGTTCAGAAACAGAGAGAAATTCATGGCCCTGAAAGAATCTGATCACAGATGCATGAATGAATAGAACTGGAGTCATCTCTGAAAAGGTAAAGTTAGGAAAGGGTAAACTTGCCCAACAGCTAGGACCAGAAGATCAATAACAAAGTTTTGGTTAAGATGAAGAGTGAATCAAAAAGGGCTAGGGAGAGAAGAAAGAAAGCTTGCAGAGATGCAATAAGTTTGCCCATTATAGCAAACTGTCCAGGCCATTTGGGTATTGGAGGTGACAGAGTAGCAGCTAACCCAGGGAAACTGGCAGTCATGCCATGTCACAAAGAGATTTTCAAGGACAAAACAAGAAAAGGTCTTTCCCCCCTCTCCTCCTAGCTCCTAAGAAGGAGAGTAGCTATAAATATTAGTATAGTACCAATGGACAACTGAAAAATATCACCCTGTCTCGATGTCAAGGTTGTCTCCATGGGTACTGTTGTGACCCCAAGGATGATAAGTCAAAGATGATCAGGATCACCAGCAGCTGATCTAGGCCTTGTGTCTGGACCGCTGGACTGCCCTAAGCAAGGACATCAAAGATGACAGGACAGTTAAAGAGGATGAGCTGCTTCAGAAGATGACATGCCTCTTTGACAAGAAACTTACCTTCATAGGAACACAGAAGAAATTTCTGAGAATTGTCAGCAAGAACAAGGGTAAAAAACAAGAAAACTGGATGAATGCAAAAGGTCTTAAGAGGTAAGAGTGAGACAAGGCTGTATTTTTATTGATCTTCTCAGAAGGAACACCCTTAAAAGAGGCTGGTTTCAAGCAAAGTATTTTAAAGTAAAAAGTTTTGAAACTCTAAATGGAATGGTTCAAAACCTTAAACTCTAAGTAGCTTTTTTTTCCCTAATGTGTGCGGCTTAAATCTTTTCCTTGCAGATAACAAATTCTAGCTTTTGAAACTATGAATGTACAAAAGAGGGCCAATTGGATTCACATTAATCATCAGAATTTCATTGCTTTGAAATGAAAATATAACATTTCCATTGGTAAAACTACAGTCAAAGTATTTCTGAAGATTCTTTGTAAAACAAACCAGGTAGAAAGATAAGAATTTGGTTTATGCCTCCAAGAATTTTTTAACCAGGGTATTTTTTCATTTTCAGAATGGATCTTGAAAATGATCCCAAGTATATTGAACTGAAATGATCTTGAAACAACTGGTATGTTGATTTCTTCTTACAGATTTGTGCTTTAAATCACTATTTTTTATGTGTTTGGCTTAAGTTTGTTTTTAGAAATCTGACCCTAATTAAATAGGAATACAAAAGGTAGAAAATCTTTCTATAACATAGAAATGCAGGGCATTATATGTTTAGCAATGATTACTCAAGAATTATTCTCCAAAGTGAAGTTTTGGGAGAAAATTCTTTAATGATTATTTTGCAATCTTGGCTTAGGCTGTGGAATTTGTAACTTCTAAATGAGAAGGTATTGGGACCAGAAGATGGCAGTGGAGTAGGAGAATCCTAGGCTCACCTCATCCCATAAATACAACTAGATAACTATCAAATCATCCCAAATATCCCCAGAAATTGACCTGAAGCCTGGCAGAATAAACTTCACAACTAACGGGAGAGAGTGATCATACTGAAGAAGGGAAGAAGCATGGAGATGTAGTTTAGGGAAGAAATGGATCCTGGCTGCTGTGGAAGGGAGGGAGCTGTGGTCACAGAAAAGGGTGAGATAGAGAGGAGCACACAGGGAATGACAAGGAGAATGTTTCCTCACAGCCACTGGCTTGGAAAATGAGAGGGACTGAATTTTGTGAGTTCTTGCAACCAGCTGGGCTTAAAGCCTAGACAGAGTTTTAGAGGTGAGCAGGCTTGGCTGAGATGAGTCCCAAGGGCACTACACTGCTCTTGGGTAGAAGGCAGGGAAACAACCCATGACAGACAGCGTGGAAATAGTGATCTGAAGAGTACATGGGGCACACAGTGGGGAGACTATTTGCTCTTCTTGAGTGTGTCCCTGAGAAGCAGCATTCATACAGACATCTCTCAGGGAACAAAGGAGGTGGCCGGTGCCATTTATCTTGCCTGCTTCTCAGCATAAACAGAACCACCTGTGGGAAGCAATGCAGCAAGGAAAATGGCTAACTTGTTTACACTAAGCCCTACCCCACTGTGTTCTGGTTGAACTTCCTTGTCAATCACACTTCCTCAGTCCTTGTGTGGCTGGCCCTTCCTCCAGAAGACCAGCACAAACCACAGTTCATACTATGTCTTCTGATCAGAGAGTTTTGCAACACCTCAGTTCCAGTGGAGGTGGTGACAGATTTCATTTCACAAACAGACAGAGCAGAATGTAGTAGTTAAAACTCACCACATTCAGGACAGAGACCAAACACTGCCCCACAGCAAGCATGGAAAGCCTCTGCAGATGACTGGCCTGAAGAACAGAGCACATGCAAAGCACATATATCATACACTGGAGACACTCCTTAAGCACCAGGCATTGGGCACTACATAACCTCTTCTTCATAAGGCCATTACTTTCAGGAGCAGGAGACATAACTGGCTTGCCTAACACAGAAAGGCAGCCAGAGACTTAGACAAAATGCTACAACAGAGGAATTTATCCCAAATAAAAGAACAAACATCCAGATCCAGGAGGCACAAAGAACTCCCATCAAGACATGTTGTAAGTAAATTTGCAAGATACAGTGATGAAGAAAAATGCTTAAAAGTAGCAAGAAAAAATAAGTCATTAACTTAAAAGGAAAAACCCATAAAGGTAGCAGGAGATTTTTCAACAGAAACTTGGCAAGTCAGAAGAGAGTAGCATGAAATATTCAAGTGCTAAATGGGAAAAATCTGCAGCCAAGAATACTCTCTTCAGCAAAGTTATCTTTCAGAATAGAAGGAGAGATAAAAAGTTTCCCAGACAAATAAAAACTTAAGGAATTTGTGACCAATAAAGGAGCCTGACAAGAAATATTAAATGGTACACTTTGAGTGCAAAGGGGGACCAAAAGTGGAGTATAAAGGTATGAAACACAAAAGCAGAAAATAAATATTTCTGTAAAAATTTAGTCAAGGAACTCACAAAAAAATAAATAAAATGATATAAAATGTAATAACATATGCCTAAAATGTGGGGAGGACAGGAGAAAAGAATGATTCAAACTTAAATGACCATCAACTTAATACAGGCTGCTATATGCAGAAGAGGTTATATACAAAAATAATCATAACTATGTATCAAAAACCACTAATAAACATGCAAAAATACAGAGAAAGAAACCCAAATATATCACTAAAGAAAATCAGCAAAACATGAAAGAAAGGCAAGAAAAGATCAGAGAAAATCTCCAGGAATAACCACAAAATAAGTAACAAAATTAATATCTATCATTAATTACTTTGCCTGTACATAGACAAAACACTCCAATCAAAAGGCACAGGGTGTCAGAGTGACAATAAAAACCATACCCATCTATATGCTACCTATGAGAGACTCATTTTAAACCTAAAGACACCTTCAGATTGAAAGTGAGTGCACGGAGAAACATTTGTCATGTACATAATGTCAACAGAAAGCCAGAGTAGAAATACTTATATTGGACAAACTAGACTTTAAAGCAAAGACCGTAACAAGAAACAAAAAAAAGACACTATATAATAATAAAGGGGGCAAATCAACAAGAAGATATAATTGTAAGTATTTATGCACCCAATACGAATGTTTCCAAATATATAAAACAATTTATTATTTAGTAAACAAAAGAACTAATCAATAATAATACAAAAGTAGTAGGGGACTTTAATACCACACACATGGACAGATCATCTAAACAGAAAATCAACAAGGAAACAATGGTTTGGAATGATACACTGGACCACGTGGACTTAACAGATATGTTAGGAACATTCCATCCTTAAACAGCAGACTATACAATCTTTCCAAATGCACATGGAACACTCTCCAGAATAGAGCACAGATTAGGCCACAAAATGGGCCTTCACAAATTAAGAATATTAAAGTCAAACCAGCATCTTTTCTGACCACAATGCTATGAAATTATAAGTCAAACACAAGAAAATATCAGGAAAGACCACAAATACACAGAGGTTAAATAATATACTACTAAACAATGAATGGGTCAATCAGGAAATTAAAGAAGAAATTCAAAAATACATGGGAACAAATGAAAATGAAAACACAACAGTTCAAAACCTTTAGGATGCAGCAAAAGTGGTTCTAAGAGGGAAGTGTATAGCAACACATGCATACATCAAGAAGCAAGAAAAATCTCAAATAAACAACCTAATCTTATACCTAAAGGAGGTACACAAAGAATAACAAACAAAGCCCAAAGCCAGAAGAAGGAAGGAAATAATAAAGATCAGAGCAGAAATAAATGATAAAGAAAATAAGAAAGCAATAGAACATATCAATGAAATCAGGAGTTGTTTTTTTGAAAAAATTAATAAAATTGATAAACCTCTAGCCAGGCTTATCAAAAAAGAAAAGAGAAAGAGCCTAAATAAGTATAATCATAAACGAGAGGGGAGAAATAGCAACCAACACCACAGAAACACAAACAATTATAACAAAATAATATGAAAAGCTAAATGCCAACAAATTGGACAAAGAAGAAATTATAAATTCTTAGAAAAATATAACCGCCCAAAACAGAATCAAGAAGAAATAGAAAACTTGAATAGACTGATAATCAGCAAGGAAATTGAATCAGAAATCTCCCAACAAACAAAACTCTAGGACCAGATGGCTTCAATGGCAAATTCTACCAAACACTTAAAGAAGAGTTAATACCTATTCTTAAACTATTCCAAAAATTGAAAGGGAAAACTTCCAATTTCATTCTATGAGGCATTACCCTGATATCAAAACCTGATAAAGACACTATAAAAAAAGAGAACTACATCATCTCTGATGAACATAGATGCAAAATCCTCAACAAAATACTAGCAAACTGAATCTAACAATGCATTTTTAAAAACCATTCACCATGATCAAGTGGGATTTATTCCCAGTATGGAAGGGTGCTTCAATATTTGCAAATTACTCTATGTGATACATCACATCAAGACCAGAAAGGATAAAAACCATATGATCATTTCAAGAGATGCAGAAAAAGCAATGAACAAAGTACCACATCCATCCAGGATAAAAACCCTCAACAAAGTAGGTTTGAGAGAACATACCTCAACACAATAAAGCCCATAAATGAAAAATCCATAACTAATATTACCCTAAATGAAGAAAGACTGAGAGTTTTTCTTCAATGGTCAGGAACAAGACAGGGATGTCCACTCTCACCACTGTTACTTAACATAGTACTGGAAGTCCTAGCCACAGCAATCAAACAACAAAAAGAAATAAAAAATATCCAAATTGTCAATGAAGAAGTAAAATTGTCACTTTTCGCAGATGACATGATACCAAATAGACAAAACCTTAAAGACTGCACCAAAAAACTGTAGGAATTGATAAATGAATTTAGTAAAATTGCAGGATACAAATCAATGTACAGAAACTTGCTGCATTTCTATACAAAAAATGAAACAGCGAAAAAGAAATTAAGGAATCGATCCCACTTACAACTGCACCAAAAATAATAAGATACCTAGGAATATACCTAAGCAGAGTTTAAAGACATGTACTTTGAAAAGCATGAAAGAAACTGAAGATGAAACAAAGAAATGGAAAGACAGTCCATGCTCATGGATTAGAAGAACAAATATTATTAAAATGTCTATACTACCCAAAGCAATCTCCAGATTTAATGCAATCCCCACCAAAATACCAGCAAGATTTTTCAGAGAGCAAGAACAAACAACCCTAACTTTTGTATGGAACCACAAAACACGCTGAATAGCCAAAGCAAACTTGAAAAAGAAAAGCAAAGGTGAAGGCATCACAATTCCACACTTTCAAGTTATATTACAAAGCTGTAATCAAAACTATGGCACTGGCACAAAATTGGCCATATAGATCAATATAACAGAATAAAAAAACTAGAAATGAAACCACAATTACATGGTCAATTAATCTTTAACAAAGCAGGAAATAATATCCAATGGGAAAAAGACAACCTCTTCAACAAATGGTATTGGGGAAAATGGACAGCAACATGCAAAAGAAAGAAACTGGACTACTTACTTTCTTATACCATACAGAAAAATAGGGGCACCTGGGTGGCTCGGTCAGTTAAGTAGCCAACTTTGGCTCAGGTCATGATTTCATAGCTTGTGAGTTTGAGCCCTCCATCGGGCTCCACACTGGCAATGCAAAGTTTAATTGGGATTCTTGCTCTCTCCTCTCTCTCTCTGCCCCCACCCCCTGCCCTGCTCATGCTTTCTCTCTCTCTCTCAAAATAAATAAATAAAAACTTTTTTTAAAAAAATGGACAGAAGACAATAATAGACATTTTTCCAAAGAAGTCATTTACATGGGCAACAGACACATGAAAAGATGCTCAACATCACTTATCATTAGGGAAATGCAAATCAAAACTACAATGAGATATCACCTCACACCTGTCCAAATGGTTAAAATCAACCACACAAGAAACAACAGGTGCTGGCAAGGATTTGGAGAAAGGGGAACCCTTCTGCATCACTGGTGAAAATGCAAGCTGGTGTAGCCACTCTGGAAAATAGTATGGAGGTTCATCAAAAAGCTAAAATTAGAATTACCCTATGATCCAGGAGTTGCACTATGGGTATTTACCCAAAAGATACAAACATAAAAATCCTAAGGGATAATGGACCCTGGAGTTTATAGCAACATTATCTACAATACTATGAAAACAGCCCAAGTGTCCATCAATTGATGAATGGGTAAAGAAAATGTTATGTATATCCATACAAGGGAATATTACTTGGCCATTAAAAAAGAATGAAATCTTGCCATTTGTAATCACATAGATGAAGCTAGAGAGTAAAATAATAAGCAAAATAAGTCAATCAGAAAAAGACAAATACCATAGGATTTCACTCATATGTGGAATTTAAAAAACAAAACAAACGAGCAAAGTGGGGAGAGGGGAGAGGCAAACCAAGAAATACACCTTAACTACAGAGAACAAACTTATGGATATCAGTAGGGAGGTGAGTGGGGGGACTGGTGAAATAAATGGGGACTAAGGAGAGCACTTGTGATGAGCACCTGACCTAGCGATGTATGGAGGTGTTGAATCACTATATTGTACACATGAAACTAATACTACACTGTATGTTAACTAACTGGAACTTAAATTAAAACTTTAAAAAACATAAATGAGAAGGAGTACTGGCCAGTCCTCCTACCATCTCTAGTAAAATATGATCTTTAACGAGATTCACAACTACAAATTGGAAATATGGGATTTTTAAACTATTAAAAATTAAAAACCTTTAGAGCTAAAGAATGTAAAGGCAGTAGAAAAATATGGTATAATAAAATTAAATGTTAGATTTTATTTTAATTTGGGGACTTTTTAAGCTGATTTTCCAAGTTGAATAGATAAGTGTCCTTTTTTGTAGAGGAGACGGAAATAGATTCATTTGTATGGGCTTTGATTTCTAAAGGAAGTTCTATAACTTAAATAACTTATATAGCTACCTTAAATAGCATAGCCTAGATTTGCTACATACTCTATAATAGTTTTGAATACAGAGTACTCAATAAAAAGTGACATTCTCTGATCAGGTTGCTTGACATCAATTAATCCTGCTCTCTAGGGAGAAAAAAGGCAACATAATAGAAAATCACATTCAAGCAAAATTATTGGATGTTTTCCAATCTGGAAATCAGTTTAACACAAACAATAAATCAACTACCACCATGGTGCTATGAGATTTGATACAGAGTGATGTGGAAGTTCACTCTGCATTGTCCAGACCCTTTAGTGAGAGGAGAGAATGGAAAGGCTGCACCTGAACTCAGCTCCCCAGACTCATGACTCTCTTCTCCCAAGAAAAAAAAGGTCTGAAATTTCCCATGGATTTTATGCTCTCCAGGTGCTGAGCAGCTAGATTTCACAGAAGTCTCCTGAAAATAGCTGACTACTAAATTCAGACTGTCTGGCACCCACATAGACTGTTCCCCCCACCATCGTATTTCCAAAAGACAAGATTGCTCTCATGTCTTTCCTATAAGAAGAAAGTGTCCTACTGTGGAATGTAATCCTCCTACATCTTGACCCTGGCCCAGCCTGCCTCCCTGGATGTGAGTCTGTGTGCCCCTTCATACTGGCTCTCAGATCTTAAGTTTTCCAATCAATCCTGTTCTTTAACTTAGACCAAATGATGTTGAAAATCTGACCTTACTTATCTAACAACACTTTGTATACAAAGAATGATGGCAATCTGTGATGAAGGGGTCTATTCAATAGCCACATTGTCATGGAAAGAATAGAGATTATTTCCCTGCTATCATCTGCCCAACTACAGTCTATCCTCATTATTCAGATTCCATATTTGCAAACTCACCTACTCACTGAAATTTATTTGCAACCTTAAAATCAATCTCCACAACTCTCTCATGGTCACTAATGGGCATGCACAGAATGGAGAATAATTTGAGTTCACCAACACATTCCCACCTGGGGTCAAATGAAGAAACCTCTGTCTTCTTATTTCAACTTTATTCATGTAAAAAACTTTTATTCTTGTGCTCTAGTGATAACCTTTTTCACATTATTGTGCTTTCTCTTGGCGATGTTGCTGTTGAAAATGGCCCCCAAACATAGAGCTGAAATGCTATCTACTGTTTCTAAGTGCAAAAGGCTATGATGTGCTTTACAAAGAAAATACATGTATTAGATTAGCTTCCTTCAGGAGTGAGTTACAGTTCTGTTGGCCAAGAGTCAAACATTAACAAATCTACAAAACGGTATTTCTAGGAAAAAAAATAGGATATTTGCTATTTGTATATGAGGACACTCTAGAAATGCTGACGTAACATCTATAGTGTGCAATGAAGTTATGGAAAACATGTAAAGTGAATAAATTTGTGGATTCATCAGATGAAAACCAATTTTAAAAGCATAGTGGAGAATACCATTGTAAGACTGAAAATCAAAGAAATTTATGGTCATGTTACCAAGGTCAAGAAAATGTTAAACACTTCTTAGCTAGTGCTGGCTGCTTACATATTTCAAAAGGCAATAAAGAGTGAAAAATGTTAAATTTCCAGGAAAGCAATTCATGCAGATCACAAAGCTGTAGAAGAACCTTTTAAAACACCTGCTAGGTATTATACAAAAACAGAGTTATGTGGAAGAGCAGGCTGTCAATGCCTATGAGACTGACTTGTTTTACAAGGACTTTGGCAAAAGAACCTGTATGAAGCAAATGGTGTTTCAGCTGACAAAAATGCTGTAACCAAAGGCTCATAGAAACTTAACTCTGTATTTATCATAGGAGCAATAGTTCAGCATTCACCAATTCAGTGTTTGTGACAACTTTATAGAAACATCACTACTATAAGTAAAGAGATTAGGGTTAATGCAGTCGAAATGTTTCTCATTTGAATGGAGAATTGCTGAAATGGTAAATGTTTGAGGATCAACAGAAACGTGAAAGCTGCTGAGTGCAATCTGTCTTTCTGAAACAGAGGATTCCATCAACTCTGATACACACACACATATACATACACACATATATACATACACACATATACATACACATATATACACAAATATGTATCATATATATGTACACATATTTGTAGGCTGATGAGGTCAAACAGATAATACATACATATACACACATCTATATCAGTCTACATACATACAACCAATGAGTCAACAAAGAAGCCAAATGAAATTTAAAAATACCTTGTGACAGATGAAAATGAAAACACAAAAATTCAAAATCTTTGGGATGCAGCAAAAACAATTCTAAAAAGGACATTTATCTCAATTCAGGCCTACCTCAAGAAAAAAGACAAATTTCAAATAATCTAACCTTACACATTAAAGACCTAGAAAAGAATAGCAAACAAAGCCCGAAGTTAGAAGAAAGGAAATAATAAAGATCAGAGCATAAATACATGAAACAGAGACTAAAAAACAATAGGGGATATCAGTTAAACCAAGAGATGGTTCTCTGAAACGATAAACAAAATTGATAATCCTTAGCCAGGCTCATCAAGGAAAAAAGTTTTAAATAAATAAGTCATAGGGATGAAAAATACAGCATAGAGAATAAAGTCAATATTTTAATAACTTTGTATGGTAACAGTAACAACACTTACGTTAAGTATTTTGTAATGTATTTGTCGATTCACTATGTTGTATACTTAAAACTAATATAATATTTTATGTCAACTATACCTAAAAATTTTAAAAATTAAAAAAATAGTAATGTTTGCAGATGAATCTGTGGATGTTAGTGCAGAAATTTCAGGGAGTTTTTTTTACTAAATGCTGCTTTTTTTCTTAGTGCAAGGGCTGTTATTTTCCTTACTAAATTAACATTTCTGTTCTCTCTTAGAATAGTGCTATGTATAAGGTTGGATTTATACTAGGCTCTATTTTGGTAAGTATATAATGACACAATGCACTATTGTGTTTCAGACTTCTTTTTCTTAAACAGGATTTAAAGTCTTGCATAAGTATTAGCATTAAAATTATTTGAGCAGTTTGATTTTTAAAGTACCTAAATGGCAATGGAATTGGAACGTTTGTCAGTCCCATAGATTCTTCGACAATTTGTCGATGTCAAACTTGGTGTATCTTATTCACAGTTGTCCCCGTCCCATTAGGCTTTTAAAGATTACACTATGTTATGATGTATTCAATTCCCTGGAGCAAGAAATAAGATGGTTTCCTATAGGTAAAAATACTTATTTTTACATTCAAAATGATCATTTTTGCCTCCTATCCTTGACATTTACTGTTTTCCATTGTAGATATGGTGTTAAGAAATGAATCATAATTTTAGGCCTATATATAAAGTAGAATGTGGATGCAAATAGAGTTTGTTGAAACATTACTCTAAATTGTGTACTGACATTTGATAGAATTTTACTACTTTCACATGGACTATGAATGGTCATGATAATGGCTTATCCTCAAAATATAACGATATTTCTCAGGAAAAAAAAAAGAAAAAGTAATCATTCTTTTAGGTACATGTAGACAATTCTGATGCCATAATGAAGGGAGGGAGACACATAATTGGAACTGTATTATATGAAATATAATATAAGACAGAAAAAAATGATTAAACAATCTCAAAAAATATGGAGCCAGTCTCACATAACCTCTTTACTTTCTAGAGTTTCACATTACTATACTGCTTGGTAAGTGTCTAGCAAAGGAGAGGTAAGTAGGAGGAAAACTGTTCTGTGCTAATAATATTCTGAAGTTTAGATATCTGAATTTAAAAAAAAGTCATGATCTTTCTATCCACTTATGTATTCATTTCTATCCCTCTCAATTAGATTGATATCCAAGGTTGAAAGGAGTTATAAAACCAAAGACTTAAAAGGCCAAAAAAAAAAAAAAAGACAACAATGGCAATACAAAATTACACTTTATGAATCATTATTTGAGGAAAATTGCATGAAAAATTTTATGTAGTTATCCACATTGCACCGTACAATCAAGTGGATGTGGCCACTATGACATCATTACTTGTTCATTTTCAGCCTGATTGATCACATCACCACTAAACATCATGCACAATGGAAAATTACTTTTAATTATTATAACCTCTCAAGTGCTTAAGTTAAAATATATTTATTAATAAAAGTAGTTTAATAAAAGAGAATATGTACTGTATATAATAATATATACAATAAGAAGCAATATGCATCCATTAGTACCGAGATTATATTACAAACATATTACATTAACAGGCCAAAATTGGATATTTTTCCACAATAATGAATTTTTTATATCCATCACTAAGAATTTTAACACATAATACTAAATAATTATTTGGTTACAGAGGAAACATAAATGAAAATTATGAACTATATAGAAAAAAATTACATCATTATATATTGAAACCTGTGGGATGCTGCCAAAGTAATACTCAGAGGGCTATTTATAAGGTAAAATATATTTATTATTACACAACTGAAAATAAATGACATAAGCTTTGATTTAATAAACATGAAAAAAACAAAGTAAACCAAATATTAAACACTCAGATTCATCACCAGATCCCCCTTCAAGGAGAGACTTTCTACTCAGGGACATATAGGAAATACGGTCAGCAGGCAGCCTCCAGCTGCCAGCCTCTTTAGGGTCCACCTCAGCTGCAAAGAGCCCTCCTTGTTTGAGGCCACATTTTCCAGGGTAGCCTACACCTGGTAACTGAGGGAAGTGGGATATAAAGGCCCATTATCTTTTTCTAATCATTGAATGAATAAGTCATAGGAATAAAAGGCACAGCATAGGGAAGATAGTCAATGATATTGTAATAACTATATGATGACAATAGCTCACTTGTAGTGAGCATAGCATAATGTATAAACTTGTTGAATCACTATGTTTTACACCTGAAACCAATGTAACACTGATGTCAGCTATAGTCAAATATAAATTAATTAATTAGTAAGTAAATAGGTAAGTAAGTAAATCAATAAGCAAACCGAGATTTTCTTACCTACAGAATAACTTATATAACCATAAAATCTCACTCAGGGGATAACCACTATGAGTCATAATGGTCTGAAAAAGCTTAATGGGTGTGTTTCAGTCTCAAAAATAGGCTTTGATTAGAATGAAATGGACATAGGCATCTCTAAGTCTTTGGGAGGAAGAAGTGATCTTAGAGATGATGGATGATATGTCAGATGAGAGGGTATGAACAAAAGCTAAAAAAGAAACAAAAATCTTGGTTGCACATTAATGTAAGAAAATAAAAACAATTTGAGGTTTATGAACAGGAAGTGACAGGAAGGCAGCAGGTGGCAAGGGTAAGCTGTCGATGGACTCATATAAGTGGAAACATGAGGCCCAAAGGACAATACAAAGAGTTAAGGCATGAGTAATGAAAGGCTAAACCAAGATGGTGACAACGAGAGTATTTTAAGAGGTATAGGTGGAAATCATTTTAATACAAGATTTGTTGGGCCTTAGAATGTAAAATGGGAATACAGAGAAGACACCAGTGTTAGGAATTGAGGAGGAAATTGAAAACCTAACATGTAGTTGGGCTACAAGTTCTGACTCAAAAATTGAACTCAAATTTGTACATGAGATAAGGAGGCTCAAAAGCTCTAAGGCAGTAAACTAACAACACCACCCAATACCAATCCCTTGAATTTTTGAGAATAGTAATATTCAACCATTTGATAATAAAATAATAAAAACCTTAGAGAAAGGCAGTAACTGGGATAAAAAGTGGCAATATGTTTACAGACAAATAAAAGAGGGTAAATGATAATCTCCAAATAAAGAATGAGCAAATACTTAAGGGAATATGTGCACATGAAAGTTAGACAGCCAAGAATTATGTAAAAAGAAGATGCAAGAACAAGGAATTAGCAATAATATGGAAGAAGAGGAGTCAGAGCCATGGGCTCATAAATTGCATGGAGAAGCTTAATTGAGTTGTCAGGAGAATTCTTCCTGAGTTACTTAGACTGGGGTTTCCCACAGAGGCCTGAAACCAGCTACTTTAATCAGGCTTTGGCAAGGGGGAATTAAAAGTATTCTGGATACTGAAATTACCATCTCCATCTTTATGGAGAGAACTGTGGGAGCCAGGACTATAAAAGGTAGTGATTCAGGCAGTCTACCATTTTAAATTTCAGTTGACAGGTAAGAGTGAAGAAAGTATAGACAATCCTAAGGTTTAAACATAAATGACTAGGAAGAAAATGACGTCTTTAACATACATAGCAAACTCCAGAAGGAAGTTTGGTTAGAGAAGAACATGAGTTTAAATTTCAACCTACTGAATATAAATGGCAGCAAGATATCAGGTGGAAGTTTATTGCTATCTACGGGAAACCTATATCTGAAGCCTGTAGGACAAGCCAGGACTTTATGAGAGCAATAGAGTTCTAGAAATCAGTTTAAAGGGGGAATATTTAAAGTTATATAATTATAGGGTTGGCAGTGGGGGGACCAGTAATGCTAGAAGAGGGTGAAGAAAAAAAAAACCTTGGGAAAACTCCACATTCACAGGAGAAACAGGAAAAAGAGTCTTACAGGAGACTGATGAAACATTTGAGAGGCATTAAGACAATCAGAACAAAGACATCAACAAAGAAGCTTTTAAACATAAGGATACAATCAAAGTATACTGAAAGGTCTAAGAGAGTGAAGCCTGGGGAAAGCTCACCATATTAGTTTGGATCTAGATAAGGCTATGATAGTACAGGCCCATATTAACAGGTGGTTTAAACAAAGTAAACATTTATTTCTCTATTATATTAATAGTCTGGATGAGGGTGATCCTCCTTTATAATTTATAAGGTTGTCAGAAATCCAATCTTTTTATTGCTCCATTATTTCTAGGATGTTGCTCTCTTTTCTTGTTTCTGATGACTTCTCACAATCTCACATTTTAGGATGTCATATGGAGAGAGAGAAGGAAAAAGACTATGACCCAAAAGTAGCACAAATCACTTCCCTTCACATTCTTTTAGCTACAACTTAGTCAAATGGCTAAAATATAGTCTATAGCTGAGTACACATGTACATAACTAAAATTCTATTATAATACAAGAAGAGGAGGACAAATATTCACTACCACTGTCAGTGAATGTCCCTGAAGCTCAGTCTCTTTAGATAACCATTTTCGATACTCTCAGAGTACCTTGTCATAGCATTTACCATATTAACCTGAATTATTTTGCCTAAATGTTACCCTTTTGAGATTATTAGCACCTTGAAGACATGGATTATGACTTATTCATCTTCATATTCCTACTTTCAAACATAATACCTGATATTAATAAATGCTAAGTAAAGCAATAATATTTGATGAATGAATGAGACAACCTTAAAAGTAGATCTAGGGCACCTCGGTGGCTCAGTCAGTTGAGCGTCCAATTTTGGCTTAGGTCATGATCTCCCAGTTTGTGGATCCAAGCTGCACTGGGCTCTGTGCTGACAGTGCAGAGCCTGGAATCCGCTTCGATTTCTCTGTCTCCATCTCTGTCTATCCCTTCCCCATTCATACTGTCTCTCTCTCTTTCTCTCAAAAATAAATAAGCATTAAAAAATATTTTTAGTAGATCCATGCCAGTATTTTGAATTGTTATTTTTCTTACTATTGCTATAAAAACTATTTATATATTTAGAATGATAGTCATGTATACGATATATATCTTACAAATATTTTCCTCAGGCTGTAAACTGAGTTTCACTTTCTTAACTGTCTCTTGAACAGCAATGTTTTAATTTTGATTAAATTTCAATTGTCAATTTAAAAAATAAAAATAAGAAATAAATAAAAGCAGATCCAGTATTGGTACAACTTTTGCAATTTAAGTGATAAAGTTGAAAAACTGTTTCCTCTAATGAATGTAGGAATGTTCTGGCATTTTTTCAGATACGGTAGAAAGTGTCTGCTTTGAAATCCCCTTGAAATAATTAATATAATAAGCACTGTGACTTAGACAAGAAAAACATCTCCAGAGAAGAAAACATGAAAATGAATTGATTAAAATAAAAAGGAAAGTACAGGTTGCTCAAAATCCGTCATGTGGATACACTCAGTAAAAACCTATGTTTATGACTTGTACTTTTATTTATCCTTTACTAAAAGCTCCCCCTCCTTGTATATTCTGATCCATGAAATTCCAGTAAGACTAAACTTCTCCAGTGCAAACATGGTTTAAAAGTAGTTACTTATTCAGATACAACAGTATTTAGCTCTGTCAGTGAGATTTTCTTTTAGTGAACGAAGCACAACAAAATGTATATTTCTGACTAGGGTAAAATACAGGTTTCAACTGGCAGGATCTCAGTTGGTGGTAAAAGCAGCTTCCACCTATGATCCTAAATTGCCTTGAAATCATGAGGTCCCTCTAAGTGAATATATAGCATAACTAACACTTGTTTTTCAATGATTTCTTGGCCAGTTTGGAGATATATACCTTGAGCTCAAGGACTTTAAAAGCAACTTGGAGACTCAGGAGAGACTTGGGGGAGAAACTAGATTAAAGCTTGAGACCTATAGAAAAAAAGTCTTCTGTAGTCAGGTGATGGCATGCTGACAAAGAATTAAAAAAACAAAATCTATACATAAAAATTAGCACTAGAAGTATACTTTTCTAATATTGTAAAGATTTCATATTTCCACTCAGCAGCCAAAATCACACTTATTGAGTCAGTCTTATTAAAGTCCCAAACAAACAAAAGTGCTCTGAAAGTTCTGAAAAGCACATTAAGAAACTGAAAGAAAAGCACTAAAAGTATAATTAGTTTCAGAAAATATGATTACATATCCAGAAATTCCAGAAAATCATAAAAAAACTTAGAATTAATAAGAGAGTTATGAAAAGTGGCTATGAATAAGGCTCTCTATAAATATATTTGTATGTATACACATATATATGATACATACTTGTATATATATCTTTATATTATTTATGTTTATGTTTATATTTATATTATATGTATGTATAATTTTACCAGCAATAATGATTTTAAAAATATGATTCTTCACATAATAATAAATACAACAAAATGATAAAGGGGTCAATTAATCAAGAAGAAATCATTTATGGGGCACCTGGGTGGCTCAGTCAGTTAAGCATCCGACTTTGGCTCAGGTCATGATCTCGCAGCTTGTGAATTCGAGCCCCACATGGGGCTCTGGCTGACAGCTCAGAGCTTGGAGCCTGCTTCAGATTCTGTGTCTCCCTCTCTCTCTGCCCCTCTCCCACTTGTGCTCTGTCTGTGTCTCTCTCTCTGTCTCAAAAATAATAAAACATTTTAAAAAGCTTTAAAAAAAGAAGACATTTATGTACCCCCCAAAAAAATACATTTACCAAAATCTAATAGCACTGCAAAAAGAAATAGAAAATTCACAATTACACTAAGAAATTCAACTTGATGGATAGAACAAGTGATCAGAACATCAATAACGATATTTAAGATTTGAATAAAGCTACCAATCAACTTGACCTAACATTTATATAGCATACCACTCAATAACAGTATAATACAAATTTTTTTCAAGTATACCTAAACATTTAACAAGATAGACCACATGTGAAGTCATAAACTTAGCCTCAATGAAATTAAAAGGATTCAAGATACACAAAGTTTGCTCTCGGGCCACAATGAAATTAAATTAGAAACCAACAGCAGAAAACTCTCTAGAAAATTATCTAATATTTAGAAATAAAATACTACATTTCTAAATCACCCATGGACTAAAAAAGTAAGCAAAAGAGAAATTATAAAATAGTTCTCACTGAATGAAAATTAAAATATACCGAAATTATAGAATACAGCTAACAGAGTTACTAAAGAAAAATTTAGAACACTAAATTCGTACATGGGGAAAGAAGAAAAGTCTCAAATTAATGATCTCATCTTTCACATTACAAATCTCACAAAAAAGAGAAATCTAAATGCAAAGGAAGCAGAAAAAGAAATACTAAATATCAGAGGAGAAATCAGTGAAAGAAAATCAGGAAGGTGATGCAAAAAAGAATGAAAACAAAAGCTGATTTGAGAAGATCAATAAAATTGATAAACCTCTAGTCAGACTGACCAAGAAAGAATGTATGGAGACAACTATCTATCAGGAAGGAGAAAGCAATTCTACAGATATTAAAAAGGGAAAGGTCAATACTTTCAACAACTTTATTCCAATAAATTTGACAAGTGAGATGGACAAATTCCTTTAAAGACACAAACTATCAAAGCTCATGCAAGAAGAAATAGATAATCTGAATAGCCTAATATCTATTAAATATTTTGGATTTGTAGCTAAAATCTTCTCAGAAACTTTCCATGCCTAGATGACTTCGCTATTAAATTCTACCAAATATTTAAAAGAAGAAATAGATGAATTCTACACAAAGTCTTCCAGAATTTGAAGACCAGTTAATACTTCCCAACTCATTTTATAGGGTCAGTACTACCATGATACCACAACCTAAGAACATTGCAAGAAAACAAAACTATGGATCAATTAAATTTTCCCCAAAAATATAGATGCATTCTTAATAAAACTGCAGGTATTTGGCAAGTACGGTCTTNAGACAGAGACAGAGCATAAGTGGGGAGGGGCAGAGAGAGAGGGAAACAGAATCTGAAGCAAGCTCCAGGCTCTGAGCTGCCAGCACAGTCTGATGCGGAGCTCAAACTCACGAACTGTGAGCTCATGACTTCAGCCGAAGTCAGATGCTTAACCAACTAAGCCACACAGGTGCCCCGAGAAGATATATTTTAATCATCTCTTGAGGAGAATCTTACTTTGGTCCTTGGATCAGAGTAAAGGATACTAAGAAGAAGTAGTGAGGTGGGAGAAAAGCAGAAGGAAAACATATAGTAAGAGCCAAATGACAAAAATATTTTAAGAAGCTGTCAAGTATTGATTGCCTTTGGAAACACATACATCATTCGTGGTATCATCGGTAGATGTAGTCTCAGTGAAATGGTGAGGGTAGAAGTCAAACTATGTTCCAATATACCACTATGCTTCCTTGTAATTTCATTACAGCAAGATGTAAAATTCCTATAATCTTTCAATCTAATTGGGTCAACTCAATATACACTTAACCACTCAAGGGTAACAAAAGGTAAGAAGTGGTAGACAAGTAGTGTAGACTTGAAGTTGCATTTTAAATGCAGTGAGCTGACTGGGTATTTTAAACTAGCAGTAATACCAAGCAGTATCACTGATGCATCACAGAATCTAAGGAATGGAAAGAACAGTGAAGTAACATCCGAGAGGGAGAAAATGTATGGCATGCAAATCTATTTTAATCAATCACAGCACTTACTTATTCCTCGTGAGCTTGAACAGTCTCAGAGGCCCACAGGACTCCAGGCAGCCTTTACAGTTGGCATGGGAATTGAATAAATTTGCCATCCTTATCCTAAATCCCATCGAAGTCCCATCTCCTTGACTAATCCCATTTACTTCACCTATACACACCACAAGCAGTTGGGGCACCTGGGCAGCTCAGTGAGTTAAGCACCTGACTTCGGCTCAGATCATGGTCTCATGGCTCGTGGGTTTGAGCCCTGCATCACACTTTGTGGTAACAGCTCAGAGACTAGAGCCTACTTCAGATTCTCTATCTCCCCTCTCTCTCTACCCCTCCCCTGCTCATGTTCTCCTCTGTTTCTCAAAAGTAAATAAATGTCAAAAAATATATTTAAAAAAAAGATCAGATGCAGTCATTGAGCTTCTGTTTCAATAGGGATAGGAAAATTCTATTCCTTTTTGAGGCTGAGCCAAAAGCTGCTTCCACTATCCTCCACTCCCTGGGAATTACTAGGACTCCAAGAGCCACCATAATCTTTTTTGAATCCATATATAAACCTTTTGGGTTTTCTTTTTTTTTTTTTTTAATTTTTTTTAATGTTTTATCTATTTCTAGGAGAGAAAGAGAAGAAAGCGTGAGCATGGGAGGGTCAGAGAGAGAGGGAGTCACAGACTGAAACAGGCTCCAGGCTCTGAGCTGGCAGTCAGCACAGAGCCCGACGCAGGGCCCAAACCCACGAACCGCGAGATCATGACCTAAGCGAAAGTCAGATGCCTAACCGACTAAGCCACCCAGGCACCCCAAACCTTTTGGGTTTTCAAAGACAGCTATCATGTTTTCCTAGAATTTTCTCCTCTCCCAAGGAAATAGCTTTAGCATCTTTATCAAAGGACCTAATGTTACATATCACTTTACTCACTTTACCAAAACTCCCACCTGCCTGAAAAACATACATACCTCCACTATCATGCTTTACATGCTCAGACTGAACTAGAAAATGGAAATACTGACCCTAAACAACAGAGAAAAGCATCTATATCTAACTTATGTGCATTCCCAGCTACCAGATGCTAAAAGTTTTCCCCCAAAGACAGCAGGGAAGTAAGAACAAGTCTAAAGGGCTCCATGGGGATAAAGGGAGATGATGCAAAGCAGGAATATGTTACAGCTGTTGGAACTTCAGCAGTCTAACTACTGAGTGGAACAGATGATACATTTCAGGACGTTTTTCCCTTGGGCCATGTGAATTTTAGGGTTGAAGAATATAGCAGAATAAAAATAGGTTCTGAATAAAATTACAGCATATTGAAGATGAATAAATTTGGCTCTAATAGCCGAATAGAACAGGCTGCATTATCTTTTAGCCAGTTTTTACATAAAGGAAATGCTATTATCAACCCCTTCTAAGCATTTCAAAGGAAAAACTTTTACTTGATTTTTCAAGCTTCATATGAGTTAGTTTATTAGAGAAACATGAAGAATTAATCAAAACAAAAGCATTATATTTTATATCTGAATAGATTTTAAACCTCTTAAGGGCAAGGGCAATTTTTTAAATTTCATCCAGTGATTAGAATATGAAGGATACTAAAATTATGTGCTATTAACATAAAAATAATAAATAAGTAAAAACATTTTATAAGCATGGAAAATGTCTTAAACTTTTGGTTAGTTTTCATTGTCTTTATAATTGAATCTGCAGAAATAACCAAAACTTCCAAATTGTTTTTTGAAATTTGATCTATCTTCCTTGTGTATCCCAAGTTCTTGATAACCACAAGCAACTTAAACAAATCATACTGAAAAGCATTGGGGCCTTACATTTACACAAGACAAGAGGAAGATCTTATTGCTTAATCTTCTCTTTTCATCTTTGGCTTCCCTGTCTTTGCTTGTAACTTTTTATGATCAGCAGTTTCTCTTAAATAGTGTTCTGTTACTCAGAAACCCCAACTACAACCATCTCTTTATAGGACATCATGAAGCCTTGCTTTTTTCCTTTTTCTTTATTTAGTGCTTGACCCCATTGTTTCAGTTTCCAATAAATCTTGTCACTTCTACTAATAAGAAACAATGGAGTCACACTGCCTTATATCCCATATCTCATGAGAAAGAACTGCTGGCTATACATAAACTTTTAAATTCATGAGACTTCTTGAATAAGAAGTTGTCAAAATAACATTGACAGTGGTTGAGTAATTTGAAAAACTAAATTAAGATACTTGGGATGCCTGGGTAGCTCAGTCAGTTAATCTATGTAACAAGGCCTTGCTATGATAGACTACAATCTAGAGTCCACTACCATTTTCCCAAACCTTCAAACAACTTAAATAATCTATAATTTGCTAGCATTTCAAATATGGAGTAATAATATAAGGCTCTCCATATCTCATAGCTTTAAATATTGACCTCTAATGGAGTAATCCTAGAACAGTAATAAGTCATAGGTGGGTATGTCACTCCCCAAACTCAACCCCTCAACAGTGTACCATCATAATTCTTCTAGTTATTACCTTTGTTTCACAACTGCCCCTACGTGTCTCCCACCAGAGACCTTCTTGACATTCTCCTGTGTCAGTTGCAAGTATTCAAGTAAAGAGTGTTTTAGTTCTTCATCCAAAAAAAAGCTTACGAACTTTTTCTCTGGCTATCTAATGGTCTCTATTTTAGAGTAGCAATGTATCACTCTTTATAGTATTATGTTTGGTTTGGTTTAGTTTTTTAAGATCAGTTGAAGTTTCTTGATCTTAATGTAATTAATTATGCTCACCTAGTTGACATTGATAAGAACAATTACAACAGAATACTTACTGAACACTTCCTATGCACTGGTTAGCTAGACATATTACAAGCTTTGTCTCATATAATCATTTCAACACTTTGACCTATATGCTATTAATAACTCTTGTTTTGTTTATGTGGAAACTGTTAGGTGTGTGATCTTGGGAAAATTCTTTACCTTTTTAGATTTCTCTAAAATGGGAGTAATATTAATCTCAATGAGGATTCAGTAAAATAATCCATAATTCACATAAGATGCCTGACCTACAGTAAGTGCTCCATAAATGTTAGCATTCATTGAGTAACTTGCCCCAGGTCACATAGCTAATAAGTGGTGAAGCCAGGGATCAAAGCCAGACAGTTAGCCTCCAGAGATACACTTGACTGTCTCAAACGGTATGCATAAAGCACTTATAAATAGTGGTTATTATCAAACTTGAGAAGCCGAGATTCTGAAGCATGAAAACAGATATCTCCTTAGAGTATGCTTTTCCCAAATGAACTTTAAGTTTGATTCCTGGATTTTTTAGTTGTAGTTTTACTATCTCCTTCAACAAATTTAAAATTCTGAAGCAGCAGTCTTATATTTATTTAACATTCATTATAAATTCTGACACATAAATGTTATCAGTGAAAATTTTAAGTCCAAGACAATATTAACAAAAAGGCATATAGACTTATAGCAAGGAAATCCATCTTTTGTCTCAACAGAGTTTCAAAGTTTTAGTAAAGAGACTAAGTATTATACAGGAAATACTGAGAAAATCTCTGATTGGCAAGTGTTCCATAAAAACGGGGATTCTAGAAGTAGAGGAAGACTTTCCAATTGGTCTTCATATAAATTGACAGTCCTTGGCTGACTATAAAAAGGCTAACAGAAGTTTAGAGACATTTCAAAAAGAAGAAGGAAAAAAATCTTTGCTTCTGTTTGGGGCATTTCCTGGAACAAGTTGAGTTGATAGTGGCTCTTATGGCAAATCATTTCTCAGTATTCCCATGTGATGTTTATTGGAAAACCCTGCGAGGAAGGTGGGCCAGACATTCTTATTCCTCCATTGCCAGTGAAGAAATAGTAGCTTATGAATTAAGGCTTCCCAAGACCACACAGCTATTTAAGTGAAGAACCTGGACTAGAATCTAGATCTTCTCATCCCCTATTCATTGTTCTTCCCACCATGTCATGTTGATTCCATCTCTCTTTTGTTTTGATCGGAACTAGTAATCCTTTATTTAATGTCGATTTAAAAATATTTTTACCACATACTAGAGAAATAATTTGACAATCATTTTATTTCCACTGGCCATTAGAAGGGATTTAACTTTCCAAAGATGAAAACTGTGTGTAGTATTATTTAAAAGTGTCTCCTGTTGACCTCTAGAAGAAAAAATTTGCTAATCTGATCTTTTGCCTCCCTTAAATATCTCTTAAAATCATGTAAAAACTGTGCAAGCACTATCCATTTTGTACATAAATGTATTTTATGCATAAGATATATTTTTCTTATTTTAGCCTAAGATTTATTCTGTATTTCTTATTTCTTCTTTGACAGCTAAAGCTACTGATTTAGAAGAATCTTTCTTGTAACTGGTAAAGTGGTCAGGTAAACACATAGAGACCTTTGTCCTCTACATACAAGTTCCTCTCCATTTTTGTAAAGTCTGGCCTCAAGCAATTTCTTCTTGCTCAAAAATAGCATGACACAGCAAAGAGCCCTAAGTGGATTGAGGTCATTTAGGTGCCTGAACAACAGAGCAAGCACCAGGAGACTTGCATAACTGGCTTTAATGAATACCCTAAAAATACAGTTACAGAGTTCATATTCTAAAACCTTTTGTAACTGTCAAACAATTAGTAACTGTAGAAGAAAATGCAAACTGGAACCACAACAATCTCCAGTATTTTATCCTCTTTCTTTCCCCTACCTCTCTCCTCACCAGTGTGAAGATTAATGATGCTGGCAAGTGAATTTTAAAACTTAAAGTCATCATTCCCAAGAAAATTATATCCATTTTAATTACTAAAATTAGTGGTAATTACTATAATCCATCTTAGTAATACCAATACATTTTCTGGAAATTGCAAAGAAACTATATATTAAGATTTAAACTGAAAATCTACGGAGGAAGGCCAGTATAACCTCTAAGGGTTGTATTTTTTAACTCAATTGCTGATTTTTGAGAGAGGAATTTAGTTTATAATTTGCTATTAGCATGCATTAAAGAAAAATAAGAAGGGGGTTACAAACTAGCAAAACTATAAAGGCAAACTAACCCTTTTCTGTGATTAATGTAATCATAGTCTTGGGGAAGGGGAAAGAGAAAGGACCAATGGGTTGTCTCTTCCTGAATCAGCGCTCATTAGCTACTAAGAAAAACAAACCAGACACTGAGACCAAGATATTCCAAAGAGGGAATGTGACTACAAGTGCTCTCATTTCAAGCTAAAATTTTTATGGGCTAACGGAAGCATAGTGAAAGATTACTGAGAAAGGTAATGGATTATACCTTAAACATTTACCTCTATACTTTTTTCTAATTTATCATCCTTTTAAAAATTTAATCATTTAAAATCAAGTTAGTTAACATACAGTGTAGTATTGGTTTCAGGAGCAGAACCCAGTATTCATCACTCACATTTAATTTTTTTTTTTTTTTTAGTCTTTATTTTGAGAGGCAGAGACAGAGAGTGATCAGGGGAGGGGCATAGAGAGAGGGAGACACAGAATCCAAAGCAGGCTCCAGGCTCTGAGCTGTCAGCACAGAGCCCAACACAGGGCTTGAACTCACAGACTGTGAGATCATGACCTAGGCTGAAGTTGGTCACTTAACTAACTGAGTCACCCAGGTGCACCTCATCACTCACATTTAACACCTAGTGCTCATCCCAAGAAGGGCCCATCTTAATGCCCATCATCTATTTAGCCCATCCCACCACCCACCACTCCTCAATTTGTTCTCTGTACTTAAAAGTCTCTTACGGTTTGCCTCCCATTCTCTTTTTATTTTTCTTTCCCTTCTCCTATGTTCATCTGCTTTGTTTAAGTTCCACATATGACTGAAAGCATATGGTATTTGTCTTTCTCTGACTGACTTGTTTCACTTAGCATAATATACTCTAGTTCCATGTTGTTGCAAATGGCAAGATTTCATTCTTTTTGATTTCTGAGTAGTATTCCATTGAATATATCTTCTTTACCCATTCATCAGTCGATGGACATATAGGCTCTTTCCATAATATAGCTATTATTGATAGTGCTGCTATAAACATTGGGGTGTCATGTCTCTTCAAATTAGAACTCTATGTATCCTTTGGATAAAGACCTAGTATGCTGGAAACTATAGAAAACTTACAAAAGAAATTGAAGAAGACACAAAGAAATGGAAAAACATTCCATGCTCATGGATTGGAAGAACAAATATTGTCAAAATGTCTATTATACTACCCAAAGTAATCTATACATTCAATATAATCCCTATCAAAATACCACCGGCATTCTTCACAGAGCTAGAACAAACCATCTTAAAATTTGTATAGAACCAGAAAAAACCCCTAATAGTCACAGCAATGTTGAAAAAGAAATCCAAAGCTGGAGGCATCACAATTTCGGACTTCAACCTGTATTACAAAGCTGTAATCATCAAGACAGTGTGCTATTGGTACAAAAATAGACACATAGATTTAAGTTACCATCTTTAAAATAGTGGTAGTTTAACATTGTTGAAGCTTACAAAAGCAAAGTTTATGTTTTAGATAAAATAAAAATACACAGAAAAATAAATCATAGAGATATAAGAAGAACACTACTGCATAGAAATCCCAGAGAATGGTTCTAGAACTTAAATCTTTCCTTTTGGAACTAACAACAGTAGCATCTATTGTTACCTTGTAGCAGTATATCGAGGTAGGAGAATAATCTTTTTAAAAAATGGTATTAACTTCTTTACATATAGAATCTAAAAATGAAGACATGATGTGACGTCTAATGAATTGTCATGACATTTTTTGTGGGGGAGGCTGGATTAAATGATGATTTGCTTGTCTGAGGTCTCCTTTCATTTACTTTTTTTTCCCTCAAACTTAGTTAAAGCTGAGAATATCATTGTAATAAGCTATCCTAAACTTTCAAGTATATTTATTTAGCTTAGGTAAGAACTCTACAAAGTAATTTGAGGGTCAATTGGTAGAACAGTTAATTGGATCATTAAACAACTACCTAATTTGATTGCTATAAAAGCTCAATTAACAGGAATGTGAAATGGATGATTTCATAATTTCATCCATATTGCAGCTAAACTGAACAGGCCATGTGTCCCACAGATTTATTGCTCAATGATTGGCCATTAAGACAAGAAAGAAAATGATGAATATAGGTCTCATCTGTGAAGACTGTACTATGACATTACAAGAGCTCCCAGTAATGACTAAATACACACACACACACACACACACACACACACACACATTCTCTTTCTTCTATATTACTTTTCCCATACCACATGACTTCCAAATCACAAGTTAAGACTGAACTGTTTAAGGTCCCAAATTAGGACTAACTTTCCAGCTTTCCACTAGTTTTTAGTTGTCCTTTCCAACAGTAAACTCAAGACCAAAGAAAAAGAAAACTACATATACCTAAGTCCTATTGTGTCAGGAATTTTCATTCATAGCATTAATCGAATCTTCACAACTACTGAGCATGAAAAGTGCTGTTATTTCCACTGTCTACAAGAGGGTCTTCAGGCTCAGGGAAGTTAAGGAGGCAGTCAAAAATACATGAGTATTAAGTGACAAGTCTCCTCCAACCACTCCCCTTCTCAAGTAGTTTTAAATTTTACCTTTAAAAAAGAATCTTGTTTCTGATGACATGTGATCACTGTAAAAATTAAAATTGTATAAAGAAAGTTAAAGGATCACCTCACTGTCAGTTTAGACACATACATACAAACACATATACACACCCCAAATATAACCATATGGCAGTCCTGGCAGCTTGCTCCTTCCCTGTAAGGAAACAGTCTTGAATGTTCAATTATTTTAATTTTTATTGAGCTGAAGTAAAATCTGCCTACTAAGGCTATGCAGAATAAAAACATTTTTTTTCTTCTGTTAAAAGCTTTTCCAATACTGCATTTGAAAATAATTCTCATGTCCCAACTTAGAATTTTCTTCTTCAGGCTTACCAGGCCCAGTTCCTTCAACTCTCTCTCATCTGATAAGGTCTCCAGCTGTATAATTATCTTGGATAATATCCTGGAATTAACAATATTCCAGATATAGTTTGATCAGCTGTAAAATACTTAACTCTCTTAATTTGGACAAAGTCATTACTTTTGTGACTGAAATCTAGGTTTGCATTTACTTTCTAGGGCATTTATAGCAAATTTTCTGTTCCTAATGAGTTTATAGCCAATTAAAATGCCTAAGTACTTTTGCCAGATCATCTCCTTTGTATATGAGAACACTGATCTGTCTTAATCTAATTGTGTATTCTCCACATTAATTCCTACCATGCTACTATTATTTGCCTATAATCCAAACTTGACAAAGACTTTAATCTTTTCTCTCATCTAGTAAATTAATTATCCCTTCCAGGTTATGTCATTTCAGACTGAATCCATTCAGCTCCCATGTCTTCAGGTCACTAATAAAAATGTCAATCAGGTTAGAACAAAGGTCATGGCCTTGCAATTTGTCACTCAAAACAACCCCTCCACCTTGATATTAATCCATTAATCAACTGCCTTTGTGCACCATGCCATGATGCAATGGAGAAAAAGTCATTCAATGGTACTTTGAATTAGCCCTAAATACCTCCCATACTTCACTTAATGATTGCAGCATAAAATGTGATAAAATTACATACTGGTTGCATTCAAGATGACATGGGGCCATCATTTTTTTGTTCATTGTTACATATGTATTATAGGGTATATTATAAAATATATCACTGGTACATAATAGATATTTTCAGGGCGCCTGTGTGGCTCAGTCGGTTGGGCGACTGACCTTGGCTCAGGTCATAATCTCACGGTTCATGAGTTCAAGCCCCACGTCGAGCTCTGTGCTGACAGCTTGGAGCCTGGAGCCTGCTTCGAATTCTGTGTCTCCCTCTCTCTCTGTCCCTCCCCTGCTCATGCTCATGCACTCTCTCTCTCAAAAATAAACATTAAAAGAAAAAATTAAAAAGAGAAAAAAATAGGTATTTCTTTTAGAATCAAGAGAACTTTAAGTTTTAAGCAATGAATTGATTTAAAGAAAACTTTTAGGTATATAAAAATAGAAATGATGTGTGAATATGGCAAAAAAAAATTAAAGTTTTAAAAAAATGACTGAAAGTAGGGAAACCCTTACTACAGAAATACAGAAAAACTTGTGGTTCTTTTTTATTTAAAAAAATTTTTTTTAGTGTTTTGTTTATTTCTGAGAGAGAGAAACAGCATGAGCAGGGGAGGGTCAGAAAGAGAGGGAGATACAGAATCTGAAGCAGGCTCCAGGCTCTGAGCTAGCCATCAGCACAGAGCCCAATGCGGGGCTCGAACCCATGAACCGTGTGATCATGACCTGAGCTGAAGTCGGACGCTTAACTGACTGAGCCACCCAGGCGTCCCAAACTTGTGGTTTTCAATACACAATATGCATCACCTGATCCACATAAAACCGCAATAGAGAGTACATGAGGGATATCAAATACGTACAGAATGCCTCACAGAATATATAGCCACTATTCAGTAAGCTTCAAAAAAAAAAAAAAATAGGAAGAGTTTCACGCAATTTTACTTGTCCTAAGCAAACATTTACAGGTTCCTAGGAATCAACACCTGCCTCTAATACTCTACAAAAATAGGCAGGATTAAAATATAACAATAGAAACGTACTTTTCAGTATTTTCCCCAAAATACTCATAAGCCCTCTAATAATCTGCTTTACAACTGTGTATGGCCTAAAGCTTGTGAATCTATGACTTCTAGTATACTTTTACACCCATTATAAAAACTAGAGTCCTTTTGATACTTCCACTACCCAAAATTCCTCCAAGATAACTGGAAATAGTTCCTAAATCACAGATAGAGTTTTTTCACTACTCTAGTGTGTATTTCATTTGACCTCAAGGACTTGAATTAATGTAAACCATCTGCATACTCTCATCAGTCAGACAATAACCATTTTGAACATTCACTAAATGCTGAATAATATGTTTAAAATTGTTTCCCCTGGGAAGCTTAGAGTTTAGCAGAGAAGAAGTAGATGTAAATAAATACATATTTACATACAATATGACAAGTGCTGCAACAGAAATATGTACAGAATGCTATGTGAATACAGAGGAAAAACTATCCATCTTCGCATGGCTTTAAAAAGGTGGAGGTGTGTGAGTTGAGTTAGGTCTTAAAATTGTCCATGAATTCCCCTGAAAAAGAGGAGCATTTGCACAAAAGGATTAGGAAATCCAATATTCAAGAAATACTGAAAAGTTTGGCAAAGTTTTTGAAAAGTTTCAAAAAGCATGAAAGGAATAGATGAGATAAAAGAAAAGCTCAAAACATACTATGATGGGCTTTATGTACCATGATAAGAAGTTTAGGCTTAATCCTATAAAGTATATAAAACTAAAAAATGTTTTTAAGCATGGGAATGACAGGATTTATTTTTAGAGAAATAATTTGTGGGAGTAAATGCCGGAGACCGAAACTGCACAGGTCATCCCTGATGGCAAGGCCCAGGGAAACACCTGTGTGAAAGGACTGCACAGGTCATCCCTGATGGCAAGGCCCAGGGAAGAGACTGCAAGGCAGTCAGAAGAACCCCCGGGAGAATTCTTCTTCTCTACTTTGTCTGTACCTTTTACTCTCACTTCTGCTGTTAGTCTATTCTAGGGTTAATACGAAACCAGAATCGCCCAAAGTTCCTCCCTTCCTCCAAAATGGAATGTACCTAAATATCATGTCCGCCCCCTCACTCAGATGTTGTCTAATGAATATTGTAGCAATTAGCAAAACTGGAGACAGTCCACTATGCATGGAGTCTATAAGAGACCTAGAATTCATTTTCCTTGTATGGGTCTAATTGCCAGTAAGAATACATATTATCCCATAAGCAGAGACAAAAACAGGACTTAATAGTTGTGGAGGACTTTCTCGAAATAGTGTTATAGAAATATTTGCCTGCTGACCTCAAGCCTGTAAGGCAACTTATGGATTGTTCTGGTCAAAGAATGAGATCGGTAAATGCAGAGACCAAATTCTAGCTGATCCACGTAAAACATTTCCATATGTCATCTATGATAAATGTTGACATTGTTCTTTCTTAGTAAGGGGTTGTGAGAGTCTGTTACCTACAACTGCAGGTACAAGTATATCCTGTTTTTGCATGTCTACTGAATTTAAACAATTAAAGGGCACTGTGATCTCATGTATTCTGGCAATATACTTATCCTTAGATACCCTGTCATACGTAGTAAAGAATATGTAAAACTTTGTTATGACTACCTGGTTAAATTTTATTGGTTGAAGTGGAAATTATGTACCGTGAAATCACTGTTGCCAAGAAAACTTAGAAATGTTAAGTCTATGACTGTACTCAAAAAATGTAAACTGTTTAAGCACGATTGTTTGAATCTGCTATATAAAAACCCTAAGCTGAAAAATAAATTTGAGCAGTCCACCTGAAGAGGCTGGCTCCGTGTCTTCTTTCGCCGATGCCAACCATCACTCTCCGGGCCAACCCTGGCTTGCAGAGGCTGGACCCCTGCAAGTAAAGAAGTTGTCTTCTTTACTTGATTGGAAGATGAGGGAAGGAAATGTATGCCAACAAGCAAGAAGAACTATTTTAAGGAGGCTGCTGAGATAATGCAGGAAAACAATAATGAGGGCAACAATCAAGGTGCTATCCTATTTGAGCCTTCAGTTTCTCATCAATGTGTTCTGCCAATTTAATAATCAGTTTTGATAGAAGAGGTGAAAGAAAACAGAGGACTAATTCTACTATTTCTCCATCACCTATTAATGTTAGAATTTCCCCAAGTGAGAACTATCATCTGTTTTTCTACTTTCCAAAAAATATACAAAAAATTTTAAATAATCAAAAGCCAAATCTTTTAGAATTTTCTATATGCTTCAGATTATTCTAGGCTTTTATCCTTTATGACATTATTATTACAGGTTTCTGTTACTCTTCTATTTGAATTTGGTTACACATATGCAGCAAAATTCGCTAGATGCCTTGCAGTATGTGTCTATCTCTAATTTACTAATAGAACTCCAAAATTCTAGGTAGAAACACAGTTATCTAAAGTTTGTATTTCCCAGTCTTCAATATAGGTAGGTGTGGCCATCTGACTATTTTTGGCCAAGGGAAGAGGAGCTAGTATGTTCAGCTTAAGAGTATCTTTATAGGGTAGAGACAAGTCCTTCTTCCCTTCTTCCTTCATGGTGGATGGAATGTAAGGTGATGGCTGGAACTAGAGAAGTCATACTAGAACATGAAGTGACCTTCAGAAAGGTGTCTATATGTAAAAGAAGCACAAATAAGGCTGGGTCATAAGAACCTTATGAAATATAGATACTGTGGAAATTCTGGATTATCTACCTTCACAGTTTAACAGGAAAGAGAAATTTCTATCCTGTTTAAGCTACTATAACTTTAAGTTCCTAGCAACCAAACCTAATCCTAAGTGATAAGGTATCCCTTTGAAATTTTAAATTTTAATTTCTTACATATTTTCTTTAAAGATCATAAACTACAAGTAGAACAATAAGTACAAACACCACTGTCACTCTTTCTCCGTATCACTCAATTCTTGTGTACCACATAGGTTTACTTGGTGCCTCTCTTTCCTTCCTCACTGGAGAAATATCAAATTGTAAAGTCAACATATCATGTGAAGGCCTGTTGTCATTACTAAGACATCATTTCTTTTAAGTTCATTGGTCAAGGGAGTCTACTTATCTTTTCTAAAAAGTCTTTGAAATCTACATCCTTAGAGAAATAGTTCTAAATGCAGACTGCCTGAGTTAAAATCTGGCTCTACTGATTACCTTTAATACTGGGCAAATTACTTAATTTTTCTAAGCCACAGTTTCTTCATCTTAAAACTGGATTAATTGTTTCTGTGAGGATTAGAGGCAATGTAAAACACTTAGTACAGTGCCTTGTATATTGTAACCATTCAATAAGTAAAGCTACCATTACTTAGCCTGACTTACATTCCCTCATTCTCTTTCTTTGGTTTTACAAATTCCAAAATGACATGGTCACTGTGATCCATGGCCTTTCACACTTTCACAATTCCTAGAAGTTATCTCCACAAGTTTTCTACAAAAAAAATTTATATTTTTAGTTTTTCATTTATTTACCTATCTAAGCAAATATTTATAGTTGGTGTAAATTTGTCCATTATGACCACCTCAATATTATTCAGTATTGACAAAAGATTTCAGCACCCACATCTATGTATGTATCTGGTTATAATGGTGCTAATTACTTTAATTATTGAGGGTTCCTGAGAAAAAAATAGAAGTTGACTCAATACATAAATGATGTACTCACACCAAACAAGGTCTTAATGGTGTCACAGAGTAATGTATGACTAAAGGTTCTGAAGCAATTCAAATGGGGAAAAAATGGTAGCACACAATGACACAGGCATAACAAAAACAAAAGACCTATCTCTATAATCAACACTATATTCACATGTTGAGTAGAGATTTGGTTTTAGCAAACCAAAACATTATCTGTCTCATTAAATTTATACTAATTGAAATTTTGCTAAATTTTCAGTTTCACTCATAGTAAATTTATAAAATTTGGTTTTTCCTTGTACAAAAATTACAAACACAAATGGACTATATAAGCTTTTGTATATTTATTTTAATAAAAATAATTTAGGGCACCTGGTGGCTCAATAGATTGAGAGTCTGATTTCACCTCAGATCATGATCTCACAGTTTATGAGTCTGAGCCCCATGTTGGGCTCTCTGCTGACAGCTCAGAGCCTGGAGCCTGCTTCGGATTCTGTGTCTACCTCTCTCTGGCCCTTGTCCACTCACACACTCTCTCTCTCAAAACTAAATAAATATTTTAAAAAATCATTCTTAATAAAACAAAATAAAAATAATTTAAATCAGCACTGACCATCTATAAAAATTTTTCTTATCTTTAAAAAGGGACTGGAAATGTATATCTTGATTTCAGTGGTAGTTACCTGGATGAACATATATATACAAATTCACTGAACTAAACACTTAATATTTGTATAGCTGTATCAAACCTCAGTGAAAAAGTATTAAAAAATAAAACACAAACAAACAAAAGTAGTTTGTATATTTCCTCTGTTTGAGGAAACATTGACACAGCAGATTTAAAATAGACAGATTTAACTTCCAGTTGCAATTCTATTACTTAATAGCTAGGTAAACTGGGATACACTTCTTAACCAGTATAAGTCCCATTTTGTCCACTTGTAAAATGAGGATAAAACAGATCCTTGCAATGTGTTGTAAGGGTTATAGGGACATTTTGTAGGTAAAATACCAAAAGCAGACCTGATATATAATGGTGCTTACTAAATAACAGTGATAAAATGAAGGAAGGGAGATAGCATGGCAGGGAAGGTGGGAGGGAGAGAGAGAAGTAGAAAGGAAGAGCGGGGAAAGCAAGGAAGGTTTTGCTTAACATGTACACACATGCATACATATACACACATATAACCACATGCATGTGATTCTGAAGGTTTTAAGCAAGGTAAATAAAGAGGAAGATAAATAAAGCAGTCCTTTAGAACTACAGTGTGACAGTTTATTAAGGAAGGGTTAGAGTAGAAACCAAAGAATAGGAAGTTTACTAAAAATTCATCATAACTTTCAATAACCAAACAGTTATAAATCAGTAAATTATATGTCTTGCAGTGAGCTTTTAGAGAGCTTCAAAAACTATTCAATCTATCTGAATTTTTCTCCAAACCTCAAAAAAACATTTATTCAGTACCTGTTTTCTGTAGAACTAATAAAAAGGGTCATGATTATGCCTTTTCAGGAACATATGAGCTAAATGGATACACTAAGATCCATAAAGTGAAAAATTTACATATTCATTTTAGATTCAAGTAAAGAAATAATGGCTTTGGATCTAAAAAAGGAAAAAAAAAACCCACTGTGATGATATTCATTGTCAGCACCACTGAGACGCTAGAAGGAGGGGAGGGCTGTTTCAGATAAGGTGGTCAGCAAAGGTCTCTGTGGGAAGATGACATGCAAGTAGTAGAAGCAGCAGCTAGCCAAATGGATGCTTAGAGGAAGAACATTTCTATAGAAGGGAGCCAAACTCGTGTGTTCAAGGAAAAGCAAGGAGCAAAATGAGCTAAAGAAAAGGAATAGCAGAAAATGAGATCAGAGAAATAGTGAGGGAGAGATCAAAGGGAACATGTGGACCAAGATAAGAACTTTTAATTTGATTCTAAATGAGTTGAAAAACTATTGGAGAATTCTTAGCAAAGGAGTGACCTAATCTAACTTGAATTCTTCAAAGGATTACTCTGGATTCTATTTTGAGAAGAAACTGTAGGGGGCAGAAGACAAAAGAATGGAGAACATTTGGCAAGGGGATTCATAAAAGTAGAAAGCATATTGGCTTTCTTCTCTTCCCCCAGTAGAAGAGCCACTAAAGAACCACTCTTACAGGCTGAAAGAACCTTAGGAAAGGGGAGATGAATAAATATGTTCTTCTGGGGGTAGGGTTTTGCTGAACCTTAAAACCCAGACCATCAAGGCTATGACCACCAAGGCTGGAACTCTAAGACAGCTGATATATGACCCCTGGCATTTGGGAATATTTCAGAACAGAGAGATGGATACTTGCCTCCCACACGAAAAGTATGAAGGTGACTAGAGCTTCCCATGATGGTGGCAAAGAGAAAAGGAGGTAAAAGGGAACAGCCTACTTGTTGTCCATTGTTAAGGCAAATGGCAATGTTGTCCATTGTCAGTTCCTGTGGGCAAATAGGAAACCACAGAAGGTAACCAGGCTGGATCTACCCCTCGTAATCTAATTTTCTGCCAGGAACAGAGAAACCCAGGATAAAGAGGGAGAGGGTGTGTATCGCTAGGAGCAGGGGCTGAGGTTGGGTCATAAGAGTTCAGCCTGGATACACTGGCTGCACAGTGCTTTCTTTATTATATTAGGAGGCTGTCATAAGTAAGATTTTTCACTTTTCCTATACTCTCCCTTCTCTCACCATCTATCCTAGAAGGAACCAAAAAAAAGTAGAAAAGGAATAAAAAATAAAGAGATCTAGTGCAAGCACAGATTCTACCCCACCTTTCTTTATTTCATGAATGCTAACTCTTGCTTTGCTCCATAAGTATATTGAAAAAAAAATTTTAATAAAATAGAAAAAAATCATACCCAGAGAATTGTCTTTGGGGCCACTGCTACTCATTTCTCATTATAATCCAACATGCATTGTAAGAACTCAAGGTAGTTTGCATAATATTTAGAGACAACACCATAGCCAATTATGTAAGTGAGGTTTTTTTCTAAATAGAACATAGAGAAAGAAGGTCATTCCTGTCTTCAATCTAAATGTTGTTGTCTTTATTTGATCTTGACAGAAATTCATCTGTAATTGCTTGCATAAAGTATAATAATAATCTCTTTACGTCTGTGGGGAGCCAAAAAAATGAAGCTTTAGAATTTCAGCTACTTAGTACACGTGCATAATCATATAAATAAATGACAGACAAATAAATGATATACAGAGAATAAATAAATGACAGAAGATATCAATCATTATAGTATATGTTAATATAGATTTATTCATTCAGCAAGTAAATATTGAGTATTACTATGTGGTAGGCACTGAAAATTAAGTAGAGTTCTTACAATCCAATGGGATGGGTAGATATTTTAAAAGTAAACACACAAATCATTATATAATTCTAAATTCAGATGAATACTATGAAGCAAAGGACAAGATGTAGTGACAGACAACTTTACATTTGGAGGACAGGGGAAACTTTTCTGAGCTGATACCTGAAGGATAAAAAGGAACAAGCAGATGAAGATTTGGAACAAAGCCCCTGATGTGGAATACAGCTTGGTGTTCACCAGAAACTTATTTTGTTGTTGTTGTTTAATGTTTCAAGTTTTTATTTAAATTCTACTTGGTTAACATAGAGCATAATATTATTTTCAGGAGTAGAAATTAGTAATTCAACACTTACATAGAACACCCAGTTCTCATCACAAGTGCCCTCCTTAATATACATCCCCCATCCACCTCCCCTCCAGCAACCCTCAGTTTGTTCTCTGTATTTAAGAGCCTCTTATAGTTTGCCTCCCTCTCTTTTTTCCTTTCCTTCAACGTTCATTTGTTTGTTTCTTAAATTCCACATGAGTGAAATTTAAACAGAGCCAATACAACAGTATAATATAAAGTTACATGGAAGTCCTAGCCTGTGCCTTAAAGACATTCAAGGCCTTTTAGACCTTCCAAAGCACTTGTTTGGATTTTATTCCAACTATAATGAGAAAACGTTGATGGTTTTTTTTTTAACTTTGATGGTTTTAAACTTGAAGATCTACATTTAAAAAGATCACCTGGGCTGCAGGATGTATGGGAAAATGTCCTGAATAGGAGCCAAGGGACACCTGGGTGGTCGGTTGGTTGAGCGTCTGACTCTTGGTTTGGGCTGAGGTTGTGATCTCACGGTTCATGACAGTGTGGAGCCCTTTTGGATTCTTTCTCTCCCTCTCTCTCTCTCTCTGCCCCTCCCCTGCTCAAGGTCTCTCTCTCCCAAAATAAATAAATGAACATAAATAAATAAACAAAATAAACAATAAACAAAAAAAGAACCAGGGGTCTCTGGGTGACTCAGTCAGTTAAGCAACTGACTTAATCTCAGATCATGATCTTGCAATTCACAAGTTTGAGCCCCACATCAGGCTCTGTGCTGACAGCTCAGATCCTGCTGCCTGCTTTAGATTCTGTGTCTTCCTCTCTCTTTGCCCCTCCCCTGCACATGCTCTGTCTCTCTATCTCAAAATAAATAAGCATTTAGAAAATTTTTAAGAGTCAAAATAGAGAACACGGAGGGAATTACTGCAAAAGAATTAAGATGTTGGAATCTTGGATTATATAGTAGCAGTGAAGATGAGAAAAACTGCTTTCCTTCTGATTCTACATGCTTGTGAGGGACAAGTTCATGACATATTCAACCACCACTTCTATGCTGATGACTCCTGAATCTTCCTCTTTGGATGCAACCTTTCTCCTAAATTCCCAACACTTCCTGCACCCTCCCCATATCCAATTGTTTAATGGACTTTTCCTTTCAGGTAGCACAAAAGCAAATGGAATTCTTCATCTTCCCCTCAAAACTTGTTGCCTTCTCATTATTTTCCCCAAAACTTGGAATCAAAACTTTGGCATCAACTCTGATGCCTCCTTTCTATACAATTCCCATATCCAGGATAGTGAAGCATTAACATTATGTGTTCTGGAGTCAGCATACTTAAGCCAGTGGATTGGAATAGTGTCACTGACATTTGCCCAGTATATGATTGTCATTGCTATGTTCAGATCGCATATTATATCTCAGAAATTCTTTTTAATTTCAACTTCTGCATGCTCTGTAATGTGCAGGAATCCGAACTGACCATACCAGCAGGTACAATCTGTCCAAACTAAGTAAACATAAGAGCATGGAATCAGAAAATAGATATCTGATCCTCCCTAGTTACGCTGAAAGGAAAAATATTGTTTCCTAAGTTGACTACAGTTTTCTTGATGAATAATATGCAAACTCCCACAGTCCTTACACTGAAAAAGAGGTATATACATAGTGGGCTATGGTGACTCTAGAGGAAGAGGACCCATTTTGTGGTTTTGGTTTCTCAAAAAAATTAAAAAACCAACCTAGCTAGAGTTGATAGAGCTGAAGTTTTAGAAAAGACTGTCTTGGTAGTTATAAGAAAGTGAAAAACAGTGAGATCACCAAGGAAGAGAACTTTGAGCAAGAAGAACTGATGATTGGGGCACTTGTGTGGCTCAGTTGGTTAACTGTCCAACTCTTGGTTTCAGCTCAGGTCATGATCTTGCTGTTCGTGACATGGAGCCCCATGTTGGGCTCTGCAATGACAGCACAGAACCTGCTTGGGATTCTCTCTTTGCCACTCCCCTGCCCATGGTTTCTCTCTCTCTCTCTCTCTCTCTCAAAATAAATAAACTTAAAAAAAAGAAAAAAGAAAAACCAGTGATTAAGGAGAGCGCCTGCACGTAGTGGGAAGGAGAAGGAATCAGAACCTATGAAGGATTCAGAAAAGCAGAGGTCAGACCGAATGTTAATGATCTTCCCTTTGCCCCTTCTAGATCCATTCTCTACCTGCTCTGTGGTGAGAGAAGAGGATAACAACTTCAAGCTTTCTTGTACTGTTCCTTTCAGCTGGGTACAGTCAATGGTATGTGCAACAGCAAAGATAAGAGTTAAGAGAGGTTGGGTATTTATTCCTTCCACAATGTTTCCATGGGCTAGACTGTGACCCTCAACTAAAGACCATAGGTCCTGCTAGCAACAGGCCACTGTTACTACGCCCAGATTTCCATATTATCACTTGTATTTTCCCTACATCCTGACCCTATACTTTTATAAATTATCACCTTATTAAACTCTACACAAATTATCCAATTTGCATGTTATGTTTGTTTCTTGCCAGGATCCTTTCTGAGAAGAGGTAAAGAAATAGAATTAGAATCCATGACAATAATCTTAAAAAAAAAAAAAAAAGGAAGATTACTGAGTTACATGTTTAAAAAGCGAGCTGTTCTTTTGTTGAATGTAGAATAGAAGGTCTCCAATGGGTATCCTCACCCCCATCCCAGCTTCTTTCCAGGAGCTGATTAAATGGTATATATACCATTTGAGCTGACTCCAAGGAAATAAGCAAATGCCTGATGACAGGTTTCATTTGACCTAGATCATCTCAGGAAAGAGTCCTACTAATGTCTAAAGTTATTGGGGGCTGAGGAGTGAAGTATAACAGTGGCCAAAAAAAAAAAAAAAAAAAAAACCCACCAAGGAGCCAACTTTCTTTTATTATTTTGAGAGACAGGAAATTTTCAAGCTCAGCAAGCTTCCCATTCTGCAGTGAACCTAATTAAAGTAAACAGAATTTTAAAATGAACCAAACCCAATTAGGCAGTGGGAGCTAACATTTCTCCTCAGTTATTATGTAAGGTCACATTTCATAGTTGTATGCTAGACACCTTCCCCTTTATTCAACTTGTCTTCTCATCCACTGCCCTTACCAGGGTGCCTAAGAACAAAGACCCTGAATCCCAAAGACCCTAATGAATGGTCTGAGCCAAACCAGCCTCCTTGCTTCATCCCTCTTGTTTGTGAACAAATAGATGATATACCAAATGAGCAACTCACAACACGAAGGTGAAGAACGGCGAAGGTGGCAGTTGAAGACAAAGACACAAAGGGAGAAAGTCATGAATTTTTAAAATACTAATTCTGTAGCCAGAGTTGATACTCCTTTACAGTTTATAAATTTATGATCTGACTCCTGAGAGCACTCTACCATCTGAAAATGGAGAATTGCCACTATTTTCATAAAAAAAGAAAGGGTTCCTGCCTATAATGTCATGAATAACCTAAAGAAAGTTGGAGGTTTTGAGGGTGGGGGTAAAGAAGATCAGATTGTCTCATCCAGGCAAATGAAATATGCTTTATTTATTATATAAATGCTGCTAATGATAATATCTGGTAAAACTAGTACAATTCAAACACTGATACTATAATGTAAGTCAGTCTAAAAGGAGGGTGAAAATTTTTAAGAAAAGGAGTTTTTAAAAAATAACACACTGTATTCATAGGATGCATCTGAATTCTTGGAACTCTATATTTGTTAGATAATCAATATATAATTATTATGTACATATAATATTAACACATCTCTTTCAGAATTAGATTTAATAAAATATAGAATTGAATATAAAAACAAACTAAATTTCATAAATACATATAAAACTTTATCTTCCAAATACTTCTTTTTTACGTCCATTTAGAAGTATGTATCATGTACAAATTACTTAAAGCAGAGTCTAAATTTACCACTCAGTAAAAATGGAAATAATTAAAAGGTGACCAGAAGTAAGTTAACTATTTGGAAATTAAGATTCATGCTTCTAAATAACCTTTAGATCAAAGAAAAATTGAAACCAAAAGTTTCTAGAAAGCATAGAAAGATGAACTCTTCATACCATTTATTTATTTGGCCAATGAACATTCGCTGAGCACCTGAAATGGCAAAGAAAGCACTCTGCCTGGAATGTAGAGATGTGAAGACAAATTTGACAGTCCTTCTCCAAGGTGAGGCAATCACAGACTACAGTGGAAATATATGCTAATGACTGTGAGATTCCAGAAGAAAGAATTATGAATTCCAAATGATCTGAATACAAAAGAAAAACAAGTTGTATTTAAACAATCAGTTCCTACTAGCATTACCTAACACCAACATCAGACAAAGACATAAGAAAACTACAGACCAATATCCCTTATGAACATGAGATACAAAACCCCTCAATAAATTCTTAGTAATATTGAGTCCAACAATCTACAAAAAGAATTACCACTACAATCAAGGGAACTTACCTCTGATATGTAATGCTGGTTCAACATCTGAAACTCAATTAATGCAAGCCATCACATGAACATACAAAAGAAGATAATTCATATGATTATATCAATGAAAAAATAGTACTTGACAAAATCTATTTTTTAATGTTTTTTAAAATTTATTTCTGAGAGAGAGAGAGAGAAAAGCACGGGAGGGTCAGAGAAAGAGGGAGACACAGGATCTGAAGCAGGCTCCAGGTCCTGAGCTAGCTGTCAGCATAGAGCCTGATGCGGGCTTGAACCCACAGACCATGAGATCATGACCTGGGCCAAAGTTGGATGCTCAACCAACTGAGCCACCCAGGTGCCCCAGTACTTGACAAAATCTAACATGCACTTATGATACAAAAATCTCGAAAATAAAAATAGAGTGGAACTTTATTAACTTAAGAAATATCACCTACCAAAAACTTGCAGGAAACATTATATTAATGATAAGAAACTAAGAGCTTAATGATTGGGAGCAAGGCAAGGATGTCCACTCTGACCATACCTAAAAATCTAAACAGGTACCTCACCTAAATATATACAGATGTCAAGTAAACATACTAAAATATGTTTAGCATATATCCCTAGGGAATTGCAACCTAAAACAAAATAAGAATTAACTACATACCTTTTTTTTTGAGAATTCACTACATATCTTTTTTTTTCTTTTGAGAATTCTCTACACATCTATTAGAATGACCAAAATACAAAATATTGATGACACCAAATACTGGCAACGGGATATGGAAAAATAGGAACTTTCATTCATCACTGCTGGAATTACAAAATGGTAGTCACTTTGGAAGACATTTTTACAATTTCTTGCAAAACTAAAGATATTCTCACCATACTCTCTAGCAATTTCACCTCCTTGGTATTTACCCAAATAAATTAAAAACTTATGTCTCCACAAAAACTTGCACACGTGTGCTTTATTCATAATTACCAAAACTTGGGAGCAATCAAGATGTCCTTCAGTAAATGAATGGATAAATAAACTATGGTACATCCAGATGATGGAATAGTATCAAGTGCTAAAAATAAATAAGCTATCAAGGTATGAAGAGATGTAGAGGAGACTTAAATTAATATTGCCAAATGAAAGAAACCAATCTGTAAAGGCTACATACTATGTGACACCCCCCCCCCCAATTATATGACATTATGGAAAAGGCAAAACTATGAAAACAGTAAAAAGATCAGTGGCTGCCAAGGATTAGGGAGGAGGTTAGAAATGAATAGGTGGAACACAGAAAGTTTTAAGGAGTGAAGTTATTTTGTATAATACTTGAATGGTGGATACAGGTCATTACATATTTGTCTAAACCAATAGAATGTACAACACCAAGAGTGAATCCTAAATAAACTTTGGATGTTAGATGACAGAAATAAACAAACAAAAACTATGAGTTCTGGGAGAATGTGCTGGCTTTCATTAGATGGAGAAAATAAAGGAAAAAGGACATTCCATGCTGCAGGAAGGCACAAAGTCACAGAAGCATGAATGTGGAACAGGTGAAACATAGAAGTAAAACTAAACCTGTGAGAAGCTGAGCCTGTAATGGCAAGATTAAAAATGAAAATAAGGTGTGGATGGCCTTACATGCTCAAGCTTTAATGGGCAAAGCTCCTGGAGATCTTGTTAAAAGGAAGATTCTGATTCAGTAGGTTAAGGATAGGGCCTGAGATTCTGCATATCTAATAAGCTCTGAGGTCAGGAGTAATGCTAACATGGCCAATATTTTGAACAGCAAGGGGATAAAGGAATCAAGTTTTGGGATTATGGACATTCAGTGTCCTTGGAGAAAAGTTTGCAATATAGCTATTAAACCACAGTGTTCGGAGTCAGAGAGATTGGATTTATTACAGTTCCACTTATTAGCTGTGTATCCTTTGGCAACTAACCTTTGGAGCCTTAGTTTCCTCATTTATGAAGTGAGAAAATAATTATTACCCCAAAGTACTACTAGGATTATATGAGATAATGCTTATAAATAACTTGGGATAGTAGACAGCAAAAAGTAAATACTCAATATTTTGTGGCATTATTTCTTCTCTGCTGCTTCCATTAAGCAGGAACTCATAAACTTTCCTTTTTTTTTTCTTTCTTTCTCATTCATACTCTGTAAGTGATGAAATAATCACTTAAAAACAAATGCTTTTAGATGTTTACTAAATCTTCACATATAGGTTTATTGGGAATATTGGGATTATTTTAAATTAGAATTAAACTCAAAGTCTCTCTTCTTTTTTTTTAAATTGAGATATAATTGACATATAACACTGTATTTGTTTCAGGCATACAACATAATGATTTGATATATGTATATGTTGCAAGTGATTACCACAATAAGATAATATTCATCACCACACAGTTACAAATATTTTTCTTCTAGGGAAGGTGGGTGGGAGATTGGCTAAGTTGGTAATGGACATCAAGGAGGGCACTCATTTGAATGAGCACTGGATGTTATATGTAACCAATGAATCACTGGATTCTAAACTTAAAACTAATACTGCACTATATGTTACCTAACTTGAATTTAAATAAATAAATTTAAATTTTTTCTTCTAATAAGGACTTTTAAGATCTACTTTCTTAGCAATCTTCAATTATATAGTACATATATTAACTATAGTCACCATGCTATACATTAATCACTGACTTTTCTGAACAGTGCACTATGTGCTGGTTCTTCCACACTGCCACCAGAAATTGACATATCATAAAGGACAAAACAAAGAGTAGGTACATGGTTAGAAATTTTTAAATGGTTAAAACTTATGATGGAAAGCAAAAGTGTGGACTTAAAACCTACAAAATATTGAAGGGATTAAGAAGTTGTGGTTCATGTATTCCATGTTCATGGACTGGAAGAATTTGCAAATGATATATCCAATAATGTGTTAATAGCCAAAAATATATAAAGAGATTATACAAGTAAACACCAAAAAAAAAAATAATCCAATTAAAAAATGGGCAGGGGGCCTGAATAGATATTTTTCAAAAGAAGACATACAGATGGCCAAAAGACACATGAAAAAAATGCTTCAGTATCACTAACCATCAGGGAAATGCAAATCAAAACTATAACGAGATACCACCTCCCACCGGTCAGAATAGCTAAAATCATAAACACAGGAAATAAGTGTTGGCAAGGATGTGGAGAAAAAGGAACCCTCATGCACTGTGGGTGGGAATGAAAACTGGTACAGCCACTGTGGATAACAATATAGAGGTTCCTCAAAAAATTAAAAATAGAATTACCATATGATCTAGGAATTCCATTTCTGGTTATTTATCCAAAGAGTATGAAAACACTAATTAAAAAGATATATGCACCCCTATATTTATTGCAGCATTATTTACAATAGCCAAACTATGGAAGCAATCTGAGTGTCCACTGAAGAGGTAGTATGTATATATATATACATGTATGTATGTACATGTATGTATGTACATACATATGTACATACACATGTACATACATACATGTATATATATATATAAAATGGATGGAATATCATTCAGTCATAAAAAAAGAGTGAAATCTTTTACCATCTGCAACAACATGGATAGACCTTAATGGTATTCTGTTAAGCAAAATAAGTCAGTCAGAGAAATAAAAATACCATATGATTTCACTCATATGGAATTTTAAAAATAAAACAAAGAAAAAAGAAAAAAGTGGTAAACAAAAAACCAGACCTTTTAAATATTTATTTGTTTATTTTGAGAGAGAGAGAGAACAAGCAGAGGAGGGGCAGAGAGAGAATGAGAGAATCCCAACCAGGTTCCATGTTGTCAGTGCAGAGCAGAACACAGGGCTTGATCTCATCAATCAAGAGTCAGACACTGAACTAGCTGAGCCATCCAGGTGCCCCCAAAAAACAGACTCTTAAATATAGAGAAGAAACTGACGGTTACTAGAGAGGAGGTGGGAGGGAGGACAATGTATGAAATAGGTGAAGGGGATTAAAAACACTTTTCATACAAGAGAGAGCACCCAAATAGACAAAATTATNCAATACAGAAAATAAATAAAATATTAAAAATTTTTTAATATAAAAATAAATTATAAAAATAATTTTAAAATAGAAATACCATACATCCAGTAATTTCACTACTGGATATTTATCCAAAGAAAATAAAAACACTAATTCAAAAAATATATGAACCCGTATATTTACTGCAGTATTATTTATAATAGCCAAGATACAGAAGCAACCTAAGTATCCATCCATAGATGAATGGATAAAGAAAATGTGGTATATATACACAATCGAATATTATTTAGCCATAAAAAAGAATGAGATTTTGCCGTTTGCAACAACATGAATGGATCTGGAAGGTATTATATGCTGAGTGAAGTAAGGCAGAGAAACATGATTTTATTTATATGTTGAATCCAAAATGACAAAAGAAATAAACAAATAAAACCACAAACAGACCTGTAAATACAGAGAACAAATTGGTGGTTTCCAGAGAAGAGGTTGGTGAGGGGATGAGCAAAATGGGTGAAGAGGAGTAGAAGATACAGGCTTCCTGTTATGAAATGAATAAGTCATGGGGATGAAAGGTACAGCGTAGGAAATATAGTCAACGGTATTGTAATAGTGTTATATGGTAATGGTAGTTACACTTGTGAACATACGGACTTGTGGAATCACTATGTTGTACACCGGAAACTAATGTAATATTGTGTGTCAATTAAAAAAAAAAGAAGTGATGGTTCAAGTTTAGATGTAAGCTAATTATGGTTCTGCTTAAAACAAAGATGATAGTGCGAAAAGCGATTAATTTCAGAAATTCCACAAAGGAAACGTGTTCAGTGGATTCAGAAAGGTAGGTTTGAAGGAACAGACAAACAGGTTGTCAGGTTTGTAAATTCACAAAATATAGATAAGAAATGCCTACTACAGGCCAATGATTTTGCTAAAGGGGAGTAAAATTACTAAGGAAATAAATATTCCATAATTAAAGTTTAAGGACAGCTTCATATTTTTTGTCAGAATGGACTGGCTTCATGAAAAGAAATAAACTTCTATTATTTTAAAGATATATCAATTTCTAATCTTTACCAATGAGTCATTTTTTTATTCCTTAATTAAATTATTACATAATGTCAACTATATGCAAATATTTTTATATGACTCCATTTGTAACTATACTTTAGGCAAAATTAAAATCTATCACTGCGGAGTCTACCAGAGCTGGTAAATATGAGCCATAAGTTTGTTGATGAGTAGATAAACCGTACCCTAAAATTGGTTTCAAGTACAAAACAAAAACAAAGAGACATTGATAGCTTGTGTGATGGTGTGAATTCAAGAAAAACATTTGTGTCTGACCTTGTTATAGACTAGTTGTAAACTTCAGGAGAAACTGGAAATAAAGTTCTTACAAAAATAACATGTCATGTTGAAAGTGACTCATTCAAGACATTTACTGGGCATCTTCCAGGTGCCAGGTTCATAACGGAATTCATGGAAACTAAATGAAATAGTTGAAGGTTGGCAGAAAATTAATTCCTGGAAAAAAGAGCCTCCTTTATCATTCCATGTTGATGACACAAAAACATGGATTAATAATACTTCGTTACTCAATCCAGTTTTTCACAAAGGAACCCTTTATAACAAGGAAGTAGTTCTTTCACCAAGTTGGAGATTCCATTCTCAACAGACTAGAGACCTTGCAGAGAAAAGTAACCAGAGTATGAGACTCATCTCAAATTCTAATATTTTCATCAACTAAAGTTCATTGCTGATCTCTTCTCTTCAAATATTACAGCAGTGTTACCTCACTGGGGATGTGTTTGATCTGGCCAAATAAAACTCCCATCACCCAATCTTTGCTTGTCTATCATCCCCTCTTAGAGTATGGTCCTTAAATTCAAGGTTATTTTTTTCCTGATGTTATATGAGTCTGCCAGCATGATTTTACCCTATGTCTAATTCTATTCTCACCAGAGAAATTATGCCATTAACCTTCATTTGTAACTATACTTAAGGCAAAATTTAAAGGCCACTGTGAAGTCTACCGGAGTTGGCAAACATGAGCCATAAATTTGTTAATGGCTAGATAAACCCTGCCCTAAAACTGATTTCAAGTACAAAACAATAACAAAGAGAAAAAACATAATCATACTACTATGGTCACTACTACTACCAAAATGAAACAGGGAGGGAGAAGAGGAGAAAGATGAATCACTTATTGCACATTTATCATTTTCCTGGCACTGTCTCATTTGATTTTCACTAACATAAATCAAACTTTGCAATAATTAACTTCATTTATAGATGACAAATTAAAGCTTTGAGAGGTTAGATACCTTGACCGGGATCACACAACTGGGAATTTGGAATTACAGAGCAGAACTTAAACCAGCAATCTAATGCTGGATCCCACATGCTTAGACCCTCTCTTTTCATCTCCTTAGAATCAACTGATGAACTTTGAGAGACATTGGCAAGACCCACATCAATTGTAAATGAAATAGCCAGAATTCCATTCCTGGCCCTCCAACTATGCAGCCCACCCACCTTGCCACTACCTATCCTAGCTTCCAGCACTGTGACTCCTGGTTATTGCATGTTTAAGCAATCAATAGAATAATCTGCCCCTTTCTTTGTCTCACTTTGTTAACCAAATCAGGAACAAATAATTCAGTCATTAACAGCAACTGTATAACTAGAATACTTAGTGATTCCTCCAAAATCCTTCTTTTCCTCAGAAGTTTTGGTTTAGGGCGCTCATTAATCCTCTCATCCCAAAAATTGGGTCAGCAAAGCTCCACCTCACCTTATAAGAATAGATCAGTCAATCCTGTCAACATTGACAAATCAATAGCTATAGAATCCTAAATTTAAAAAGACAAATGTTAGTAATTTATTTAACCCTTAAAACATTGTAGATTAGGGGCACCTGGGTGGCTCAGTTGGTTAAGCGTCCGACTTCAGCTCAGGTCACGATCTCACAGTTCGTGAGTTCGAGCCCCACATCAGGCTCTGTGCTGACAGCTTGGATCCTGGAGCCTGCTTTGGATTCTGTCTCCCTCTCTCTCTGCCCCTCCCCAAGTCATGCTGTGTCTGTCTGTCTCTGTCTTTCAATAATAAATAAATGTTAAAAATTAAAAAAAAAAAACCATTGTAGACTATATGGTGCAACTACTGAAAACTCTCAGTTGAAATGTGGCAAGTGGGAAAACTAAAATGCATGGCCCTTGACCTGATAACCCTCCTCCCAGATTCATCATGACTGCTAATAACAAAATGAATTCTGGAGGATGAATTCCCTATCTTTAAAGCTTCAAAACTTTTTTTTATAAGAAATTCTGACAATTTAACTTTACTAGAAATAAGGATGAGTAGACCACAGGCATTCTGGTTAATGCCAAAAATATTTCTGAATATCCTGTAACTTAGAAGAATTTATTATTTTGATGTTGATGGAGCTGTCATAGAACACATTTAGCATTTCTTAACATATGTATTCTCTCTTTCAAGGTCTTAATTCTATAGTCGTTTCATATTTACATGATTAATAAACTCTTTGAAGCTCAAAAATCTCAGTAAGCAAAGGCTGGATTTGGAAAGATTCTGCAAATATCCATTCTTAGTAGGATTAGGAAGATTACTTCCCAATATCTCTCCTCCATTACCTTCTCACTGTAGTTTAATACAATTACACAGCAAAACATTAAGAAAGTTTAAAGCATACAGCATTCTCAAATTCCTTCAGGAGACAGGTATATAGATGTATATGGGATGGAATAGGTATAAAAACCTAGGAAGTAGTACTGCCTATGGTGAGCTACAATGCATATGACTAACCTAAAAAAGCATCAAGTTTAAGGTTTTAAAAACACTCTCCATCCAAATACATACATCTTGCAGGCTAAATTTGGCACTAGGACCACTAGTTTGTGATGCGATTTCTAATCAAGGATCCAGCATTGTTGATTTAAAACTTAAACTTTCTTCACTACCAGTAACTGTTTTGATACAGAGCTCACAGTTGGAAACTACTCTTTCCCCTTCCTGTGTTCTGTTACATTCATGTGTTCTAACTGTTCAAATAGCTGGATCTAGTACTACACATACCACAAGGGAATAGAGAACTTCTTTCACTGCCTTCTGTGAGAACTTTCTATAAATTGTACTGACTAAAATATGCTCTGCTTCCTTTGTAAAACCCAAAGACTTGAAGCCTGTAGTAGATTTCATAAAGATTAATCAGAAGCAAATAAATAAATAAATAAATAAATAAATAGCCTGAAAGACAATTAACATGTGCATTACTCAGAGGAAGCTAAAAATGAACGCTTCAAGTTTTGGGCCAATTATAAAGAACTTACTTCTTCAAAAATGTGGACTACTATAAGTTTTGTTAGAAGGCTCTGAACAATAAACGTAGATAAGATTCACTATTGCAGGGTTTTGGCAACCAAAGTAGAGGTAAGACATGTTTCCAAACATAACAATGTGGCTTCTCTTGATTTTATAACTCTATGGTATTCACCCTATGATTATTAGTTGCAGAATCATTAGCGAAATCTAGATGACCTAGCCAATCTGTTTTATATTGGTGCTCTTGAGAGTTAAAAGTTTTAATAATATTTATTGTGGTTATGACTATGACCAGGCTATAATTTAAGATCAGTATGACATCATTATCAATCAAAGAAAAGTGTTCTTGAAACAAAATTCATCATTAGCAAGACTTTTTAAAAATCTGGCTAACAGTGTTAAGATACTGGCATCCACTTTTCTGTAAGTTTATTGGAGATTTGTATTTATTTTGTATAATACCTATTCATATCTTTGTAAGTTTTTTTAATCAATTGGTTTTAAAACAATAACAGTAATACTGCTCATTAATTTTTTTCATGAATTGAAAATTCCTCCTTGAATTGAAAAATTCCTCTCCTTTCCCTAACCTCACATACCACATATACTACATATCTATTCATCAGTCAATGGACATTTGGGCTCTTGCCATAATTTGGTTACTGGTAATAATGCTGCTATAAACACTGAGGGACATGTGCCTCTTCGAATCAGTATTTTTGTATTCTTTGGGTAAATATCTAGTAATGCAATTGTAGGATCATAGGATAGGTCTATTTTTAACTTTCTGAGGAAACTCCACACTGTTTTCAAGGTGGCTGTACCAGTTTACATTCCCACCAGCAGTGCAAAAATGTTCCCCTTTCTCTGCATCCTCAACATCTGTTGTTTCCTTTGTTGTTAATTTTAGCCATTCTGATAGGTGTGAGGTAGTATCACATCATAGTTTTTATTTCCCTGATGATGAGTATCTTGAGCATCTTTTCATGTGTCCCTTGGCCATCTGGATGCCTTCTATGAAAAAGTGTCTATTTATGTTTTCCACCCATTTCTTCACTAGATTATTTGGTTTTGGGCTGTTGAGTTTGATAAGTTCTTTATGGATTTTGGATACTAAGCCTTAATCAGATATGTCATTTGAAAATATCTTCTCCCATCCCATTGGTTGCCTTTTAGTTTTGTTGATTATTTCCCTTGCTGTATAGAAGCCTTTTATCTTGGTGAAGTCCCAATAGTTCATATTTCCTTTTGTTTCCCTTACCTTCAGAGACATGTCTAGTAAGTGGTTGCTATGGCTGAGGTCCAAGAGTTGGCTGCCTGTCTTCTCCTATAAGGTTTTGAAGGTTTCCAGTCTCATATTTAGGTCTTTCATCCATTTTTAATTTCTTCTTGGGTATGGTGCTAACAAAGTGGTAGAGGTTCATTCTTCTGCATATTGCTGTTCAGTTTTCCACCACACCATTTGTTGAAGAGACTGTCTTTTTTCCATTGGCTTGCTGAAGATTAGTTGACCATATAGTTGTGGTTCCATTTCTGGGTTTTCTATTCTTCCATTGATCTATATGTCTGTTTTTGTGTCAGTCCCATACTGTCTTGATGACTACCACTTTGTAACATAGCTTGAAGTCTAGAATTGTGATGCCTCCAGTTTTTCTTTTCTTCTCAAAATTGCTTTGGCTATTGGGAGTATTGTGTAGTTCCATACAAATTTTAAGATTTTTTTGTTCTAGCTCTGTGAAAAATGCTGGTGGTATGTTGACAAGGTTTACACTGAATGTGTTGATTGCTTTGGGTACTATAGATATTTTAACAATATTTGTTCTACAAATTCATGAGCATGAAGATTTCTCCATTTCTTTCAATTTCTTTCTTAAGTGTTCTATACTTTTCAGAATACAGATTTTTTTACCTCTTTGGTTAGGTTTATTCCTATGTATCTTACGGGTTTTGGAGCAATTGTAAATGGGATTGATTCCTTGACTTCCTTTTCTGTTGCTTCATCATTGGTGTATAGAAATCCAACATTTTTCTGCACGTTGATTTTGTATCTTGCAACTTTACTGAATTTGTGTATCAGTTCTAGCAATTTTTTGGTGGAGTCTTTCAGATTTTCTACATAGAATATTATGTTATCTGCAAATGGTGAAAGTTTGACTTCTTCCTTGCCAATCTGAATTCCTTTTACTTCTTTTTGTTGTCTGAGTCCTGAGGTTGGGACTTAAGTGGTAGATGGATGTCAGTGTAGTGTTCCTGACCTCAGGGGGAAAGCTCTCGCGTTTTTCCCCGTTAAAGATGATATTAGCAGTGGGTCTTTCATATATGGCCTTTATGATCTTGAGATATGTTCCCTCTATCCCTTCTTTCTTAAGATTTTTTAATCAAGAAAAGATGTTGTATTTTGTCAAATGCTTTTTCTGCATCTATTGAGAGGATCATATGGTTTTTATCCTTTCTTTTATTAGTGTGGTGAATCATGTTGATTGACTTGTGACTATTGAACCAGCCATACGATATATGAATATATATCAGCTGATTATGGGGAATAATTCTTTTAATGTACTGTTGAATTCGATTTGCTACTATCTTCTTGAGAATTTTTACATCCATGTTCATTAGGGATATTGGCCTGTAATTCTTTTTAGTAGGGTCTTTGTCTGGTTTTGGAGTCAAAGTAATGTTGACTTCATAGACTTTTTATTTTTTTTAACAGCTCGAGAAAAATAGGTATCAACTCTGCTTTAAATGTCTCATAGAAATCCTGGGGAAGCCATCTGGTCCTGGACTTTTGTTTGTTGGGAGATTTTTGATTATTCATTCCATTTCTTCACTGGTTATATGTCTGTTCAAACTTTCTATTTCACCTAGTTTCAGTTTTGGTAGTTTGTATGCTTCTAGAAATTTATCCATTTCTTCCAGATTGCCCAACTCATTGGCATGTAATTTTTCATAATATTCTCTTATGATTGCATTTCTGTGGTGTTGGCTGTGATCTCTCTCCTTTCATTCATGATATTATTTATTTGGATACTTTCTCTTTTTGATACAGTCTGGCTAGTGGGTAATCAATTTTATTAATTCTTTCAACAAACAAGCTCTTAGTTTCATTGATCTATTCTACTTTGTTTTTGTTTGTTTGTTTCTATATCATTTATTTCTTCTCTAATCCTTATTATTTCCCTTCTGCTGGCTTTAGGCTTTATTTGCTGTTCCTTTTCTAGATCCTTGAAGTGCAAGGTTAGGTTATGGATTTCAGACTTTTCTTGCTTCTTGATGTGGGCTTGTATTGCTACATGTGTCCCTCTTGGGATCACTTTTGTTGCATCCCAAGGTTTTGGGCTGTCGTGTTTTGATTTTCATTTCTTTCCATGTATTTTTTTAATTTCTCCTTTAATTTCCTGGTTAACCCATTCATCTAGTAGGATGTTCTTTAACCTCCAAGTATTTGTGGTCTTATCCAGTATTTTCTTGTAGCTTACTTCAAGTTTCATAGCATCATTGTCAGAAACTATGCATGGTATGCTCTCAATCTTTTTGTATTTGTTGAAGCCTGATTTTTGACCTAGTATTGATCTATTCTGGAGAATGTCCCACGCGGACTCGAAGAGAAAATGTAGTCCCTTCCTTTAAGATGAAATTTTCTGAATATATCTGTTAAGTCCATCAGATCCAGTGTGTCACTCAAAACCATTGTTTCCTTCTCAATTTTCTGCTTAGCTAATCTGTCCATTGCTGTGAAGTGAGGTGTTAAAGTCTTCCACTATTATTGTAATATCATCAATGAATTTCTTTATGTTTGTTATTAATTGATTTATATATTTGGGTTCTTCAAGTTGGGGGCATAAATATTTATAATTGTTAGATCTTGTTGGATAGATTATTATGATACAGTACCCCTCTTCAACTCTTCTTACAGTCTTTCATTTAAAACCTAGTTTGTCTGATATAAGTATGGATACTCTGACTTTCTTTTGATCTACATTAGCATGATAAATGGTTATCCATCCCCTCACTTTCAATCTGCAGGTGTCTTTAGGCCAAAATGAATCTCTTATAGGCAGCATATAGATGGGTCTTGTTTTTTTATCCATTCTGATACTCCATCTTTTGGTTGGGATATTTAGTCCATTTGCATCAGAGTGATTATTGATAGATATGAATTTAGTGCTATTTTGTTACTTGTTGAGTGTTGTTTCTAGAGAAACAATGTTGTTACTCTTTTCCTTTCTTGTCACTTTTGGTTTTTCATTCTCACTCAAAGAGTCCCCTTTAATATTTCTTGCAGGGCTGATTTAGTGGTCACAAAGCCCTTTAGTTTTTGTCTGGAAAACTCTTTGTCTCTCCTTCTATTCTGAATGTCAGGTTTGCTGTATAAAGTATTCTTGGCTAGATATTTTTCCCATTCAGTACATTGAATATTTTCTGCCACTCCCTTCTGGCCTATCCAGTTTCTGTGGGTAGATCTACTGCTAACCTTATTTATCTTCCATTTCTGAGTTAGGATTTTTCCCTTGCTGCCTTTAGGAATTTTTCCTTATCTCTGTATGTTGCAAATTTTACTACAATATGTCTTGGTGTTGGCCTGCTTTTGTTGATTTTGGTGGGAATTCTCTGTATTTCCTGAATTTGGATGTCTGTTTCCTTCACCAAATTATGGAAGTTTTCAGGTACAATTTTCTCAAATAAACTTTCTGCTTCTTTCTTCCCCTCTCTTTTTCTTTGGGGAGACCTATGATATGAATGTTATTATACCTTATGGAAGCAACAGGAAGCTATTAGACTACATGTTTCAGTAAAATGAGGATTCATATAAAAAAAGAGGACAAAGTGAGAACCCAGAAAATAAGGGATCTGAAACAGGAAAGCAACAAAGGAAAATATCAGGATGAGAGCTTGCATCAGACCAAAGAACAGTCATTCAGGCTGATGCAGAGACAGAGATCTTTAGAAGGGAGTTCTACAGTGCTGAAAAGAAAAAGGAATGGACAGACTGGTTGGGATTGTGTTTCAATTAAAAAAAATTATTAATAGACTTTAAAAATATGATGAAGAATTTAAAAAATAGCAAATGGCACATTGAAAATAACTGTTATTAAAATGACCACAGAGTTGTAGCTGAGAGACAACCAAGATAAATGAAAACTATTATAGAGCTAAAAAACAAAAGAAAACAAAAAACCCTTGAAGAGAAGACCTTAAATTGAAAAATAATGCAAACTCTAATCAGACTGTAAAAATATAAGCTGAACGCAATCATTTGATGAAGAAGATAAAACATGAAAAAGACTACTAAAGAACCAGGTAAGGAGTTGCAAGACTAAACCCCAGATGAAAGCGTAGACTTCCAGATCCCCATGTACAATAACTGTGATGAGAATGATTCCAGAGTGCCCATTTGTAATTTGGGTAGAATCACACTGAAAGTTTACAGTCCTTAGATCCAACTTAGAATGTCTGACCTCCAAGCAAATATATTAAAATATTAAGTTTTTTAATTTAGTAAAATGTATTCCTTTTATCCTAGCTAAATGACTTTATGACTCTAGGAACCTACAGAATGAACTATGGAAGTCATAGAGTATGACAAAATCTTAGTATTCATATTTTTTGCATTTGCTTTAAGATAAAGTTTACTACTTAAAATGTTTATAAGGGGCACCTGGGTGGCTCAGTTACTTAGCCATCTGACTCTTGATCTCAGCTGAGATAATGATCTCATGGTTCTTGAGTTCCAGCCCTGCATCAGCCTCTGCATACCCACTTGGAATTCTCTCTCTCCCCCTCTCTGCCCCTACCCCACTCATACTCTCTCTCAAAAATAAGTAAATACGCTTAAAATAAAATGTTTATAATATCTAAGAAAATCTGACATCTCAAGCTGTGATTTTAAGATCTCAGGTATAGGAGAATTTTTTAAGTTTGTAAAAAACATTGGAATGGTTAAGATAATGCTTCCCTCTAAGTTTAATTAAGTTCTTAAGAGTTGCTGAAGTTGTCACGACGTTTTGTTCACTGGGGCTTTAAACCTGCCCTTTTGGATATTTGAAAGGCTAAAGTATTGAATATGTTAAATTTAACAATGAAATGTTAATGTTTAAGGCAATTTAGAAGTTTATTAATAGAAAAATTAATATTAATTGTTCAGAGGAATTTAATCTTTTCCAATTGAATTAATTGAATTTGAATCCAAAAACAATGAAATGTTACTTTTATATTAAAAAAATACTTGACTTTAAAATATAATAGCAAAAAGTAAGTTGAACTTAAAGACTTAATAAAAACCAGATTTTTTAGGGGCATCTGGGTGGCTCCAACGGTTAAGCGTCCAACTTTGGCTCAAGTTATGATCTCACGGTTCATGGGTTCGAACCCCGCATCGGGCTCTGTGCTGACAGCTAGCTCAGAGCCTGAAGCCTGCTTCAGATTCTGTATCTCCCTCTCTCTCTGACCCTCCCCTGCTCATGCTGTCTCTCTCTCCCTCAGAAATAAAACATTAAAAAATTTGTAAGATTTTTTAATATATACCTTTAATTAATCAAATATTATTAAACATCCCAAAACTGTAAGATATTTTTTCATGTCCCCTATAAATATGTATATATGTGTTTCACAATATACTTTTTTAAAAAATAATTGTCTTATTACCTTATCATTAGATTTCTCTGGCTTCAATATTCTTGTCTTTGTGACTATTGCTATCTCCCTCATAGATTTATGGGGGATAGTTAGAGATATGTATATGAAAAAGTTTTCTAATCAAAACTAAAAAGGCTACACAAGTATAGATGTTAATTCTACTTTATAACTTTAGTAACCATATGAGGATCCCACAGAGAGCCAGTCATTTATTAAAGGATTTTTAAAATAAGAACTAAAAAAAAGAAATTAAGGATAGAATTATTTTTACCTATAAAACAAAAACAATATAAAGGAACAGTTAAAGGTGCATATACAGAAAAAGGATTTGTATGCATAGTGTATTGAAACAAGCATTTTAGGTGTCAATTAATAGGCCTCCCCTCTCCACTTCCTTGTATGTGACCCTGTCCTTATTCAGAGACATATATTATCACAAGAATGATTTAGGATCAGGAATTTCTACAGTTCAGGTTACTACCTCCAAAAAGCCCATAACAGAGCTAACAGCCTTTAAAGTCAAGGTTTCAGTTTCAAGAGGTAGGATCCTTGGAGAAAGAAAAGTGGTTTATGGTACCAAAAAGACTAAAAGCTTGGTGGTTTCAGCATATATCATGCACACCATAAACTATTATGATGTGGAATAATGAATGTTCATGTAGAAGTCTTATTTTCAGAGACACATGAAAAAATATTTAAAAACAAAACAAAACTGTTGGACTGAAAAGAAAGAAAACTGCAAGGACAGAGTGGAAAAAAGAGAATGTGAACTCAGATATGACAGCACCCTCTTTGCCACCGACTCACTGTACTATGAGCTGACCTTAGATTCCCTCATGGAAAAAGGAAAGAGGAAGGGAAAAGACAAGACCCTTAATTGATTATGTATTTATTGGAAAAAAAAATGTGAGACAAAATTCCCAAGTGCCTATGTTAACCTCTCAGTGGCTAGTTAAATTCTCTACCAATAGCAGGTATGGAGGTTTAAGAGCTAAGTATAATTATAAAGAAATAGTTTCCATTTTTGCACATCCAACATTATAGCTATGAAATTTCTAAGCCCACCACAATAGCACAACATTCTTACCATTTCCACCAAGATAGAACAGGAGGGGAAAAATGTAAGCTAAATTTCTATTTTTTTCATATTTTAAATTATCAATATTCTTCTAATATAAAAAGTCATGAGTTGACTGTATTAGAAATTCCTTTGCTATTTTACTCTATGAAGAATATTCATATGAAGTCATAATGCATCACAGATAGTTCTAAGCAGTATTTCCCTAAGAATATGTAAAAGGTACTTACTAGAGATAGGCAAAACAATTTTAGATGGTACTTAACTGTACATTTTTCATCTTAATATACACTAAGAAAACATTACTTGTTTTCTTGTATACTTGAAATAACACATTATTTCATGGACGTTATTGCTTAAGACAAGACAAAGTATTTACATTTAGTGATTTAACTCAACCTAAAGAACAGTAAGAAAATAATAATGTATGCAAACACTGCAAAAATAGATAAAGTGGTACATACACACAAGACTGAAGTCTGTAAAATGCTGTACTAAGGTAATGGATTGATCATATGATTTAAAAACAAAGGCATGATTCAACAGAAGAGAACCAAACTAGAATTTTGGAAGCCTGGATTGTTGTGCTAGCTTCACAACTCTGTGATTTCAAGATCTTGTGCAGGTCAGCCTTTCTGGTTCTTAGTTTACTCATCTATAAACCAAGATAACTGGATTAGGTGACACTCATCCTTCTAAGCCTAAAACACTATTATTTGGATAAATAGTCTTCAAAGCATTTCAACAGGTATTAGTTTTATTTTGGTATTACCCATTAACAAGTATTTATTGAACATCTATGTGCCAATGATCTGGGTGTTTGGAATGTGTCAGTGAACAAAACAGATGAAGATTCTTGCTTTCTCAAGGGGCTTACATTTTAGCTCCCATCCTTTAGGTAATTACTATTTCCATTTTACATGGAAAGAAGTTTAAGGTCATATGTAGGCAACTTTCCTAGATAAGTTACTAGGAATCAGAGTTAAGATTGAGACTCAGGGCTTCTGATGAACAGATTATGCACTTTCCATACTACACACATCATAAAGAACATAATTCAACAGGAAAACAACTTTAAGAAATATAAAAGTTGCTGCTAACTTAGATGGCTATTAGATAATGTTATCATATGCTCTTATTTGGGGGTCTTTGACAATGTTAATCTTCTTTTTAAAAGAACTAAAAACCCTGACGGCACTAAATAAGGAATAGGTCTTATGAAACAGATGGCTTAGCAGATGGTAGATTGCTCCTTTTCTTCTTGGCACCTCCTGCTGAAAAATGTGATATACAGGATGGTTAGGTATGTTTGACTTCTTGGGTCTTAACTAGTAGATATTTCTGGAACAGATGCTGCTTCGTTATCCTGAGCTCAACAAATTCACAAGTACAATCTGTAGCATTTCCTTTTCTGCCACTCTTCTCATATTGTGTCCAGTTTTATCAACTCTAAAATATTTTACATTAAAAATGTGGACTAAAATGAGTAAGGAGTTTCAAAACAAGTAACTGAAAGTTATTGGAAGCCCTCAATTCCTCCCAATAAAATGTATAGCAATCACAATCTTTGGGCAAGTCAATGTTGCATTAAACACATCTGCCAAGCAGGGCTCCTGAGTGGCTCAGTCGGTTAAGCATCTGATTTTAGCTCAGGGCATGATCTCATGGTTCATGGATTTGAGCCCCATGTCGGGTTCTATGCTGACATCTCAGAGCCTGGAGCTTGCTTCTGATTCTGTGTCTCACCCTCTCTTTTACCCCTCCCCCCTCAAAAACAGATATTTAAAAAAAATTTTTATAATATATCTGCCAAGCAACAGAATTTATTAGGCAACACAATGTGTAGACCACAGGGATAGATACTGTGGGATGAGATGTGATGTTGGTCTTCAAGGACTTTGCCATATAGCACAATCATTATAATGCAAGGTAGAAAATTATAACTGCTATAAGGCTAGTTCACATAGTTTGGGAACTCAGAGGAAGAAGAACTGACTTCCTCTTGGCTGGACTAGGATTGGCTAGGGCATAGTAGAGTTAGCATGAAAGCACTTGCAAAGGTAAGACTTTGAAGGATAATGAGAATTTCTGTAACTAGAAATGATAGGGAAGACTTTCCGGATAGGAAGTGCTTAAGTGTGGAGGAGGGAATGCTTACAGAGAAGTTACCAACTTTGAATAAAGCATATAAAATATATGAAGGAACTGGATTGTGTTGGCCTAGCAAGTCAAAGCAAGCTATCTGAGCTTGGACCAGATTGTGATAGGAAATTATTGAAATATTTTGTGCAAGAAGATGATATGATCTATGCTTTGTTTTAGCAAGATTAGTTTTCATGAGGTGGGTTGGATGATAGAAGACAGAAACAGAAAACAGTAAGACCATTTAGGAGGTTCTTGTTATAGACCAGAGAAGAGATAATGAGGGCATGAAGTAGATCTAGCACTTGTTAAAGAAGAAGAAGAACAATAGGAGAGATGTTGAGGAGATATTCACTATTATTTCTCAATTAAGAGGAGAAAATCTGTATCTTCTTTAATAATTACAAACTAAAACCTGATTGAGGTTGCTAGGGACATTAAGTAACTAAACCACTAAGGTAGAAGCCATAGGGTTGATTAAACTTCTTTCCTCTAATTTCAAAAATTGCTAGAGAATGCTTACATGTAATATACATATACCCAAATGATTTAAGGTCTTCTGAGCATTCAGTTATGATTTAAGCACAACCTAACAGTTAAAAACCTAAAGCAGAGGGGTGGGTGCCTGGGTGGGCTCAGTTGGTTAAGCATCCAACTCTGGCTCAGGTCAGGATCTCATGGTTTGGAGGTTCAAGCCCCACATCAGGCTCTGTGCTGGCAGCTCAGAGCCAAGAGTCTGCTTTGGATTCTGTGTCTCCCTCTCTCTCTGTCTTCCCCCTGCCTGTGCTCTATCTCTCTCTTTCTCTCAAAAATAGATGTTAAAAAAATTAAAATAAATAAACAAAAATCTAAAGAAATTTTCAAAATTAGCTTTCTTTAAAATATTTCATATTATGTAATATAAGGTGCCCTTTGATTCTTCATTGTGATTATATTTAAGCATGCAGTATCATAATAGCAGGTGCTATTAAATATTAATCAATTTTCCTCTAACCAATCCTCTATCCAACAAGATTACTGCAAATATATTAAAAATAAACTGAATTTCTTACAGTGTGTATCATTCAATGTTTTTTTTATTATTTTAAAGCAAATCTCTATCTTTTAGAACTAAAAGTGTCTGAGTTGTGTCTGAGTTCTGACACAACACCATGGAATGGATTCAGGCCAAGTTCCCTGGAGCCAGACAGAAAAGAGAAGAGTGGTCTGTATTGCCTAGAGTCTACAGAAGAGTTAAACTAGGCACAAAATGCTACTAAATCATGCTCTAGTTAAGCCCTCAAATTTTAGTCCACCACAGAAAAGAGATCATTTTTGCAACCCTGAACTTCAACCACCAGAAATAAAGTTACACAACACCCAAAGTTCTAGCCAAATATAATTATTATTCACTCTTCCTGGGACATCCTCCTGAGCTCCCCATAAAGCCTTCTCACATTTTCACTGACAAATAATCTTTCCCAACTCTAAGTCCCCATGGCACACTATCTGAGCTACATTTTTAGGCTTGCCATTTCCTAACTCTTAAATATTATTTTAAGTGTAGGTCACCTCCCCTATTAAACTCTTAAGTTCCCTGAGGGCAGAGTCAAAGTCTTCTTTTCACAGCTTTATGGTATCTAGCACTGGACTCTTTCCACACAGATCACACAAGAGGAGCTGGTGAAGGAGTGCCTCGGTCTCTATCCTGCAAAGAGCACTCCATTAGTTGAAAAGAGAGAGAGAAGAGAAGAGAGAGGTAGAATATTCTTTTAAAATTACCAAACTTGTGGGGCACCTGGGTGGCTCAGTCACTTAAGCATCCGACTTTGGCTCAGGTCACGATCTCACAGTTAGGTCCCCACATTGGGGACCTGTGCTGACAGCTCAGAACCTGGAGTCTGCTTCAGATTCTGTGTCTGCCTCTTTCTCTGCCCCCTCCCCTGCTCATGCTTAGTTTCTCTCTCTCAAAAATAAATAAACATTAAAAAAAAACTTACCAAACTTATTATGTAAAATTGGATGAAATCTCCTGGGTCTCATTAACAATTATAATCACTCAGATCTATCTCATGCTAAATCAACATTTCTCCAGTAGGATCCTTCCTTCCTCATTATTTTATCCCTTCTCTTAGGCACCCATTATAGTTTTTGGAATGAACAATACAACATAGTCTAAGTATTTTCTTTTTCACAAATTGAAGTTTTATTTTTAGATGATCTTGTTTTTCCTTTCTGAGCTTGTCTTTCCCTCCATTAATCACAATAACTTTTCCTTTTTACAAAGATCTCTGCCCTTTTGGGAAGTAATCATTATGTTTTAAACTATACATGGAAAATAATGTTATTATCTTGCACTGTGGAGCTTCTTCCACTCAAATTGCTATTTCTTAGAAATTGAACATACAGTGGGATTCTCTGTCTCTTCACAGTGGCTGTTGTGTTAATCCTAGAAAAGTGCTACAGGCTTCCATCTCACCCATTTTAAATCTGTTTGTATAACACTTTATATTTAGTGTCTAAACCTAGTGTAATTGTACTGAAATTGCCAAATGGTGTGGCTGATAGATGCACTGCCACCATTTAGCTTCCTATACACTCTGATCCAAGGCCTTTAATTTACTTGCCAGTTCCTCTCTGACTCTTGCCTTTGGACACACTGGGGATTAATAATAACAGAAACACCCTGAGCACTCTTTACATAATGAATTTAGTGTGCACAGATGACATGTTAAAACAATAAACTGAAATGAGAAGTACAAAAAAAAATTTTTAAGTCTGGTTAAGGCTGAGGGGTTAACCAATCCAGCATCTGTTTTCCCTCACAGCTCATTATGTCACTAAGAAAATATTCAGGGTATAGGAAATGTCCTTCAAAGCTTGACTTATGGTAGTTTCCATTTTTCAACTCAAAGAGTTGATGAGGTATTATCCAATGCCACTGGACCATTAACTGAGAATTCACATCATACATGACACTTTAAATTTTAATTCCAGTATAGTTAACATATAATGTCATATTATTTTCAGGTGTACAATATAGTGGTTCAACAAATCTATAAATTACTCAGTGCTCATCATGATAAGTGTAACTTTTTAATCCTCTTCATCTAGTTCACCCATCCTCCCACCTCTTCTCTGGTAACCATAAGTTTGCTATCCATATTTAAGACTGCTTTTTGGGGTGCCTGGGTGGCTCAATTGGTTGAGCATTTGACTTCAGCTCAGGTCATGATCTCACAGTTTGTGTGAGCCCCACATCGGGCTCTGTGCTGACAGCTGGGAGCCTGGAGTCTGCTTCCAATTCTGTGTCTCTCTCTCTGTCCCTCCCCCACTCGCGCTCTGCCTCTCTCTCTCAAAAATAAATAAACATTTTTTGTCCTTCTCTGCCTGACTTATTTCGCTCAGCATAACACCCTCAAGGTCCATCCATGTTGCTACACATGGCCAGATTTCATTGTTTCTCATTGCCATGTAGTATTCCATGGTATAGATAGGAGGATTAGGAGGAACTTGATGGAGGAACAAGGGGGAGAAGAAGGGCGGAAATGGTGGGGGAAAGGGAGAGAGGCAAACCATGAGAGACTCTTGAATGCTGACAAAAAATGAGGACTGATGGATGTGAGGGGGAGGGGGAGATGGGCATGGAGGAGGACACTTGTGGGGATGAGCACTGTTATGTGGAAGCTAATTTGACAATAAACTATTTGTAAAAAAATAAATAAATAAATAAACATTTTTTAAAACTTTAAGAGTGTTTTTTGGTTTGTCTCTTTTTTCCTTTATTTGTTTTTTAAAATGCCACATATGAGTGAAATAATCTGGTATGCGTCTTTCTCTTACTGAACTTATTTTGCTCAGCAAAGTACTTTCTAGTTCTATACATCTTGCAAATGACAGGATTTCATTCTTTTTTATGGGTGAATAATATTCCATTTTTATGAATATATCTACCTATCCTTTATTAATTTATCTATCAATGGACACTTGGACTCCTTCCATAATTTAGCTATTATAAATACTGCTTCAATAAACATACAGGGGCATATCATTTTGAATTAGTGTTTTCATTTTCTTTGGGTATATATTCAGAAGTGAAATTACTGGGTCACACGGTAATTCTATTTTTAATTTTTTGAGGAACCTCCATACTGTTTTCTTCAGTGACTATGCCAGTTTGTATTCCCAACAACACTGCATGAGGGGTCCTTTTTCTCCATATCCTCAGCAATAGTTGCTGTTTCCTGTGTTTTTGAGTATAGCCATTCTGACATGTATGAAGTGATATTTCATTGTGGTTTTGATCTGCATTTCCCTGATGATGAGTGATGTTGAGCATCTTTTCATGTGTCTGTTGCCCATCTGGATGTCTTCTATGGAAAAGTGTTCATGTCCTCTGCCCATTTTTAATCACATTATTTTTTCTTGTTGTTAAGTTGTATCAGTGCTTTATATATTCTGGATGCTAACTCTTTTTTGAATATGTCATTTGCAAATGTCTTCTTCCATTCAATAGGTTGTCTTTTACCTTTGTTAATTGTTTCCTTCACTGTGAAGAAGTTTCCTACACTATAAGCGTAGTCTCAATAGTTTATTTTTGCTTTTGTTTCCTTTGCCTCAGGAAAGGAATATCTAGAAAAATATTCTATAGCCAATGTCATAGAAATTACTGGCTGAGCTCTCTTCTATAATTTTTATGGTTTCCAGTCTTACATTTAGGTCTTTATCCATTTTGAATTTCTTTTTGTGTATAGTATGAGAAGGTGGTCCAGTTTTATTCTTTTGCATGTAGTTGTCCAGTTTTCCCAACACCTATGTTGAAGAAACTGTCTTTTCCCACTGCATAATTTTTCCTTCTTTACTGAAGATAAATTGACGATATAATTGTGGGTTTAATTCTGGGCTTTCTATTCTATTGCACTGATATATGTGTCTATCTATGTGATCTATGTTCCATTGATTTTGTGTGAGTAACACTGTTTTGATTATTACAGCTTTGTAGAATATCTCGACAGCTGGGATTGTGGTACCTCCAGTTTTTTTTTTCCCTCATTTTCATGATTGCTTTGGCTATTCTGGGTCTTCTGTTGTTTCATACAAATTCTAAGATTATTTGTTCTAGATCTGTGAAAAGTTGGTATTTTGACATGGATTGCATTAAATCTATGGATTGTTTTAGGTAGTATAGACATTTTAACAATATTTGTTCTTCCAATCCATGAGCATGGAATATCTTTCCATTGTGTCATCTTCAATTTCTTTTCATGCTACATATTTTTCAACTCCTTGGTTAAGTTTTTTCCTAGGTATTTTATAATTTTAGTGCAATTGTAAATGGGACTGTTTTCTTAATTTCTCTTTCTGCTGCTGCATTATTAGTGTATAGAAATGAAACAGATTTCTATATAATGATTTTGTATCCTGTGACCTTACTGAGTTCATTTATCAGTCCTAGTAGGTTTTTGGTGGAGTCTTTCAAGTTTTCTATATATAGTACCATGTCATCTTCAAGTAGTGAAAGTTTTAATTCTTCCTTACCAATCTGGATGAATTTTATTTCTTTTTATTATCTGATTCCTGTAGCTAGAACTCCCAATACTATGCTGAATAAAAATGATGAGAGTGGACATTCTTGTCTTCTTCCTGATCCTAATGGACAAGCTTTCCATTTTTCTCCATTGAGTATGACTTTAGCTATGGGATTTTCATACATAGCCCTTACAATATTGAGGTATGTTCCCTCTAAACCTACTTTCTTGAGGGTTTTTATCATGAATGCATGTTGTACTCTGTCAAATACTTTTTATGAATCTTCTGAAATGATCATATAGTTTTTATCCTTTCTCTTGTTGATGTGATAAATCTTGACGATTGATTTGTGAATAATGAACCATCCTTGCATTCCAGGAATAAATTCCACTTGATCATAGTGAATAACTTTTTTATTTTTCATTTATTTTTTATTTTTTTAAAGTTAATTTATTTTTAAGAGAGAGACAGAGCCAATGCAAGTGGAGAGGGACTGAGAGAGGGGAGAGAAAAAAAGAATTCCAAGCAGGCTCTGTACTGTCAGCACAGAGCCCGATGCGGGGCTCAAACCCATGAAGCCGTGAGATCATAAACTGAGCCCAAACCAAGCTTAACTGACTGAGCTACCTCAGTGCCCCAATCATGGTGAATGACTTTTTAATGTATTGTCAAATTCAGTTTACCAATATTTTATTGAGGATTTTTGCTTCTATGCTTATCAGACATATTGATCTATAGTTCACTTTTTCTTAGTGTCTTTATCCCATTTTGATATCAAAGTAATGCTGGCCCCATTTGGAATAAATTTGGAAGTTTTCTTCTCTTTTTGGAGTAGTTTGAGAAAAATGGGTATTAACTCTTCTTTAAATTATGGTAGAATTTGCCTTTAAAGCCATCTTGTCCTGGCCTTTTACTTGTTGAAAGTTTTTTTTTTTTAATTCTTTTTTAATTTTTGTTTATTTTTGAGAGAGAAAGTGTTAAGTAGGGTAGGGGCAGAGAAAGAGGGAGATGCAGAATCCAAAGCAGGTTCCAGGCTCTGAGCTGTCAGCACACGAGGCTTTAGCTGTGAGATCATAACCTGAGCCGAAGTTGTACACTCAATCAAATGAGCCACCCAGGTGCCCCAAAAGTTTTTGAATATTGATTGAACTTCTTTCCTGATTATCTGTTCCAACATTTTATTTGTTCTATTTAAGTTTTGGGAATTTATGTTTCTAAGAATTTATTTATTTATTCTAGGATGCTCAATTTTTGGCATATAATTTTTCATAAAACTCTTATAATCCTTTGTATTTCTGTGGTGTTATTTCTCCTCTTTCACTTCTAATTTTATTTGAGAACTTATTTTCTCTTTTTGATGAGTTTTGGCTAGAGGTTTATCAATTCTGTAGATCCCTTTAAAGAACTAGCTCCTCGTTTCATTTTCTGTTCTATTGGGTTTTCTTGGGGGAGATTTTTGTTTGATTTTAGTTTCTATTTTGTTTATTCTGCTCTAATCTTTATTATTCCTTCCTTTTGGTGGTTTTTTGTTTTGTTTGTTCTCTTTCTGGTTCCTTTAGGTGTAACATTAGGCTGTTTATTTGATATTTTTCTTATTTCTTGAGATAGCCCTGTATTGCTATTAGCATCCCTCTTAGAACAGCTTTTTCTGCATCCCAAAGATTTTGGAACATTGTATTTTCATTTTCATTTATCTCCATGTATTTTTATTTCCCCTTTAATTTCTTGGTTGACCCATTCTTGTTCAGTTGCATGTTATTTAACTTCTGTGTATTTATGTACTTTCCAGATTTTTTTCTTGTAATTGACTTCTAGTTTCATAGCATTGTGATTAGAAAAGATACATGGTATGACTTCCAATGTTTTGAATTTGTTGAGACTTGTTTTGTAGCCTAACACGTGATTCTTTTTTTTTTTTTAATTTAAATCCAAGTTAGTTAACATATAGTATAATAATGGTTCTGGAGAATGTTCCATGTGCATTTGAAATGAATGTGTATTCTGCTGTTTTAGAATGGAATGTTCTAGATATATCTGTTAGATCCATCTGGTCCAATGTGTCCTTCAAAGCCACTGTTTCCTTGGTGATTTTGTTTGGATCATGTATCTCTCAATGTAAGTGGGATGTTAAAATCCTCTACTATTATTGTATTATTATTATTACTTTCTTTATGTTTGTTATTAGCTACTTTATGTATCTGGGTGCTTCTATGTTGGGTGCATAAATATTTACAGTTTTATCTTCTGGTTGAATTGTTCCTTTTATGATTATATAGTATCCATCTTTGTCTCTTGTTACAGTCTTTGTTTTAAAGTCTATTTTGTCTGATATAACTATTGCTACCTTGGTTTTCTTTCCACTTCCATTGTATGTTAAATGCTTTTCCACCCTTTCACTTTCAATCTGCATTTGCCTTTAGGTCTGAAATGAGTCTCTGTAAGTGGCATTTAGATAGGTCTTGCTTTTTTATCCATTCTGGCACCCCAATGTCTTTTGATTGGAATATTTAGTCCATTTACATTAACAATAATTATTAGTAGATATTTACTTATTGCCATTTTGTTACTTGTTTCATGTTTGTTTTTGTAGCTCTTCTCTGTTCCTTTCTTCTCTTCTCTCATCATGTGCTGCCTTTCTTTACTGATATGTTTGGATTCCTTTCTCTGTATTTTTTTGCACATGTATTACTGGTTTTTGATTTGTGGTTACCATGCATACTGTAATCTATACTAAGCTGATGGTTGCTTAAATTTCAATCCATTCTCTACTCCTTCCTGTCCCCAAAATTTTAGGTATACTTTAGGTCATACTTTACATCATTTTATTTTATGAATCTCTTGATTGATTTTTATAGATATACTTAATTATACTGCTTTTGTGCTTTCTATTTTTCTTACTCTGGCTTATGTTCTTTCCTTTCAACTCAACGAGTCCCCTTTAACATTTCTTGTGGGGCTAGTTTAATGGTCATGAATTCTTTTAACTTTTGTTTGCCTGGGAAACTCTATCTCTCCTTCTTTTCTGAAGGATAGCCTTGCTGGAGAGAGTATTCTTGATTGTTTTTTTTTTTTTCTTTCAGCACTTAAAGTATGTCATACCATACCCTTTTGGCCTACAAAGTTTCTGCTAAAATATCAGCTGATACCCTTATGGAATTTCCCTTGTATGTAACTATTTTCTTTTCTCTTGCTACTTTTAAAATTCTCTCTTTATCACTTATTTTTCCATTTTAATTACTGTGTGTCTTGCTATAAACCCCCTCATTGGTTTTGTTGAGGGTGCTCTGTGCCTCCTGGATCTGGATTTCTGTTTCTTTCCCCAAATTCAGGAAGTTTTCAGCTATTATTTCTTCAGATAAATTTTCTGCTCCCCTTTCTTTCTCATCTTCTTCTGGAATGCCTATAATGCAAATGTTATTATACTTGATGATGTCGCTGAGTTCTCTAAATCTATTCTCATTTTACATAATTTTTTTTTCTCTAACCTGCTCCACTTGACTGCTTTCCATTAATCTATCCTCCAGGCTGCTACATCGTTCTTCTGCTTTACACGCTTCTGCTTTTATTCTATATAGTGTATTTTTAATTTCATTTATTATTTTCTTCATCTCTAACTGGTTCTTTTTTATTGTTAAGGGTCTCACTGATACCCTCCACTCTTTTGTCAAGTTCAGAGAATACCTTAGTGGTAATTACTTTAAATTCTCTGTCAGGCATATTATTTACCTCCATTTTCTTAGGTCTCTTCTGTGATTTTCTCCTGTTCTTTCATTTGAGACATATTGCTCTGTCTCCTCATTCTGTGTAACTCTTTATGTCTGTTTCTGTATGTTTGAAAAATCAGCTACATCTCCTGCTCTTGAAAGTAGTGGCCTTATGAAGAAACGGCCCTCCTATGCCCTGCAGTTCAATGTTCCCTTTCATCAGAAACTGGTACTTCAGGGGTATCTCCTATGTGTGCTGACTGTGCTCTACTGCTGTGGCTGAGCCACATTTCCCTTCAGTCCAGTTGTTTGCAATGGTTTTGGGTTTTTTTAAAAAACATTCTTAATGTTTATTTTTGAGAAAGAGAGAGAGAGAGAGAGAGAGAGCATGAGCAGGAGAAGGCAGAGAGAGAAGGAGACAAAAATCTAAAGCAGGCTCTAGGCTCTGAGCTGTCAGCACAGAGCCTGACATAGGGCTTGAACCCACTAACCATGAAATCATGACCTGAGCCAAAGTCAGATGCTTAACTGACTGAGCCACCCAGGCACACTGCAATGGCTCTCTTTGCCTGTGGACAGGGTTTGGTCCCTGTTGTTAGTGGGCCAGTCTGGAGTTGCCCTGGGCTTGAGCTGAGTGAGACCAGGTGTTTGCCATAGATGCAGTAGCACCAAATTGTAGGGTGCTTTCTCTGTGTTGTCCCCTGAGAAGCTTTCACTGGGACCTAAAGTTTGACCCAATGTCTGCCCCCAGCCCACTTTTAGGGCCACAGATGGAGTTATGTGTGTGGTTTTCTTCCCCTCTCCCTGGGGCAGAAGTCACTCTGGAGTGGAGGTGGCCCATGAGGGCTGCATGCCCACTTCCAAGCTTGTGGCACTGCTCTGTATGGGTCCTAGTCAAGGGTGTATTTGAGGGGGCAGGTCCACAGGAGAATGTGGGGACAGGGTGTGTGGTGCCAGCAAGATCTGCACTGATCTGCTGTGGGAGAGGGCCTGCATCCACCCAGGAGAACTCCTCAGGCTGTGATAGAGACTGGAATTTCTGCTGGAGTATGAGGGGGCCAAACACCCTGTTAGCATGCTAGGTGGAGAGTGTTCATATAGGTATCCATGTATCTAGGCTTTGGGACAGGGTAGGGAAATGACACCCACAAGCTCCTTTATTCTTGGAAAAATCTCCCAAAGTTCCCTGCCCTCCAGTGCAAACTCTGAGATTAGTAATGAACCTTCCTGCATACCCCAGGCATTTTTCAAATTATTACCTTGTAATTTCTATGGGACTTTTCTCGACATTGATTAAATGTTTCAGTCATGTATTCATGTTCTCAAAACTACTATAAAAGGCATCAGAGTAGGCATGGATCTCATTTTAAAATTGAAGAAATGAAGAAACAAACATTAAACAATTTCACAACAGTTCCTACCATAAGTAACAACAATGCTCAGAACAGTTAGGCAGGACTATTCTTACTTGCTGATCTACCTTTCTTTTTACTTAAAACCTTTAGATGGTTTCACTTTTGTTTGTGCCTTAGGCTTGTTTTGGACTATGCTGAAAAGTACAGTAGGACAGAATATGCATAGTTATTAAGAACATGGCCTCTGGAATTGTGCCTGGGTGTCTCAGTTGGTTAAACGTCCAACTCTTGATTTCAGCTCAGGTCATGATTTCACGGTTCATAAGACCGAGGCCCACAGTGCGCTCTGAGCTGACAGCACTGAGCCTGCTTTGGATTCTCTCCCTCTCTCTCTCTCTCTCTCTCTCTGCCCCTCCCCTGCTCATGTTCTCTCTCTCTCAAAATAAGTAAATAAGCATTTTTTTTAATTATTAAGAAAAAAAAAGAACTTGGCTTCTGGAACTAGACTACCTCTGTTTCAATCCTATCCCTGCTATTTACTGGCTCTGAGAGGTTAGGCAACTGACTTAACGTTTCCATGTCTCAATTTGCCCTGTCAAATTAGGACAATAAGTTATCTACTTGTGAGCTTGTTATGAAGAGTTAATATATATAAGATCCATATACAATGCAAAACCCTTAAAAAGAGGCTGACACAGAGTATGCTTACTTTTTTTTTTCTAACAGATCTAGCTTTACCATGAGGCAACTTACTTAAATCTCAGTGATAACACAGGTTATGTGATTTGGTAACTTTCTGGCCACAAATGAATTTCTAGCCAGTTATCAGAAAATCAAATTTCCTATTATTGAGGAGGTAAAGAGGACTTAGGTCTTTGATAACCTCAGGCATGCCTATGTAGATGAGGTATCATCTGAATTCACACTGCCTGAGTTATAAATAAAATTAGAAGGACTATCACTTACCCTAAGTGCTATCTGAAGTCCAATGACTTCTGCTAACTCTGACTCATAGCTCTACATCTCTGATTTTTTATGTCTAACTTTCTATAGCTATTCTCTTCCTATTCTATACCAAACCAAATGTGGGACTGAGCCAAATTTCCTTGATACTCCTTCTCCAAACTATTCACTCAAGGTATATTTCTGTGACATCCTTGAATGAAGGTTTGGGCTCATAGCGGTGGGTACACTATATTCAGTGAACCATGTTTCCCAGAGCTGGGTAGCAAGGGGGGTTATACAGAGTAACACAAATGACTTCAACTAAAATATTGGTCACATGTATCTGAGGACATTGTTAGCTACCACAAAGATGGAATTTCCTACTTCCTCTAGAACCTGAGGCTTTCTGCCAAGTGGTGTGGCAGCCTCTCTTTCCAACACAGTCACCTTCATCTGCCTCCTCCCTTTCCTTTGCTTTTACTCATCTATACCCAGAAATTCCTACGTATTTCTTATACATGCTTTTCCCAGGGCATCACCTTCCACCTGACAAAGCCATTTATGAAAGCATTTTCCTAAATAAGGTAGTTCCTTTCCCAAAAGGAATTATGATGTCAGTTAGTAAAATATAATTTTCTCTGTCACATTTATATGTAACATATAAGTGTCCTTCTATCACCACAAAAGTATGGATTCAAACATATAGTTAATGTAATCTATTTCACAAATACTTATTGAGCTCTGGGTAGAGATTTTCAGGAAATTCAAAGGACTCAATCTTGGATCTTGCCCTAGAGAGATGCAACTCTTTCTAAAGCCATGACAAATATAAGGTCAAAGTAATAAATGATTTAAGAGAAGTCATGATGAAGAGGTATGAAGGTTTAGATTTAGATGAACTCTACTTTAAAGGGCCCAGGGCAATGTTTTCAAGACTTGCTAATTCCATTTTCAATTTTTTTAAATTTTTTAATGTTTTATTTATTTCTGAGAGAGATAGAGAGAGACAATGTGAGCAGGGGAGGGTCAGAGAAAGGGAAACACAGAATCAGAAGCAGGCTCCAGGCTCTGAGCTAGCTGTCAGCACAGAGCCCGACATGGGGCTTGAACCCATGAACCGTGAGATTATGACCTGAGCCAAAGTCGGACGCTTAACTGACTGAGCCACCCAGGTGCCTCTCCATTTTCGATTTTTAAATGGCTGATTATAAGCCAGTGAAACCTGAAAGACTATCTAGCAACACAGGAGAGAGTATTAAGGGTTATGTCTCTTTCTCAGGGACTTTAAAAGTTCTTATAATTTTCAGCTTCACACTCAACTTTATACTCATAGTAGTATCAGATACTTAACAAAGAACTGAAGTTTTGGGGCACCTGGGTAGCTCAGTTGGTTGTGTCCTACTTCAGCTCAGGTCATGATCTCAAAGCACCTGAGTTTGAGATCTGCATCAGGTTCTGTGCTGACAGCTCAGAGCCTGGAGCCTGCTTCAGATTCTGTGTTTCCCTGTCTCTTTGCCCCTCCCCTGCTCATGCTCTGTCTCTCTTTCTCTCAAAAATAAATAAACATTTAAAAATTTTTAAAAAAAGAACTGAAGTTTTGCTATCTATAAATTCCTTTAATTCCTCCGCCACTCTAAGCAAGTAGCCAAGGCAACATAATGATGACCATTTAGGAAAAATGTGTGTATTAAGAGAAAAGACAAACATATATGCAAGGAAGTTGTTAACTTATAAAATGATAAAAATTATAAAATATTAACATGTATGACTAAGTTTTATACTTGATTACATAAATTTGATTTTTCATTATTTTGGCAGAAGAATGATCAAAATGAAATAATTTTGCAAAATTAAGAGGACACCAAGAGGGGAAAAACAACTCTCTCTGTAATCAACTTTAAGTAGAGAACGATGGCCTGTGATTACAGGGAAGAAAAGATGGAGCCATGTGGAGCACTGCTAAAGCAAATTAGGTCATTAATCTTCGGACTGTTAAACAACATATCTAAGTGAATTATTTATCTAACTTGGTATCATTAATGGTAACAGTTCTGCATAGATGTCAAAAAATACTTTTAAATATTGAATTCATTTTTCCCCTATTATAGGCTATTGGCTTTTTGGGTCTCCATTTAGGTGGAGAAGATTTCAGAGATAGAAGGGATTTTAGAGGTAAATTTTCTACTAAGAACAGGTATGTCTGCTACTACAACAACTCTAACAATAAATTAGCATAAGTACTTTCAACATTAAATGTTTATTAAATGCCTGCTCTGTGACAGCACTATGCTAGGGGACGGCTGGACCTTAGGGAACCAGATGGTCACACCCTTTTGGGGCTCACTGTTTAGTAAAGGGGGCCTACTTTCAGACTAAGCAGCCCTATTTCTTTTTGAATGACCTTATATATTGGAAATTTTTCTTTTATTTAACTAAAATCTGTCTCCTTGAAACCTTTATTCAAGTTAAGCCTTCTGGAATCATGGAATCTGGAATCTGTCTTAAGCCTTATCCTACAGGCAGAAGAAGCTTTTAAAAAATTACTTCATCAAAGTCACTTAAAAAAATGTTAATAGGACAAGGCCATTATATCAATTAAGACATCATTTTCCACATACTGGACAAATTTTTTACAGAAATATGGTCACTGGTGATTTTAAAAACTGAAATATACAACAATAAAAGAAATTAAGGAAAACGGCACATTCATTTCATACAATATTATGCAAATACTTGATTTTCATTTAACTAATATTTATATGAGTATGTGATAATATAAGAACTTTCATAGAATATTAAATGCAAGAAAAACCTTGAGAGACCAACTCAAAGTATTCTGAACACATGAGTTTATATCTCCATTCCCTCACAAAATCCCATTACAATGCCAGTGATTTTTAAAGTCATAAAATCAAAAGAACAAGGACTATGGAAAAGAAAATAGCCAACAAGAGGTGATTAGAAGAAAATTCCAAACTTTATACATATATGTACAATGGAATATTACTTAGTAATCAAAAAGGATGAAATCTGGCATTTGCAATAATGTGGATGGAACTAGAGTGTATTATGCTAAGCAAAATAAGTCAGTCAAAAAAAGAAAAATATCATATGAATTCACTCATATGTGGAATTTAAGAAACAAAACAGATGGAACATAGGGGAAGGGAAGGAAAAATAAGATAAAAAGAGAGAGGGAGGCAAACCATAAGAGACTTAAATACAGAGAATATACTGAGGTTTGCTGGAGGGGTATTGTGTGGGGGATGGGCTAAATGGGTAACAAGCATTAAGGAGGGCACTTGTTTGGATGAGAACTGGGTGTTATATTTAAGTGATGAATCACTAAATTCTACCTCTGAAATAAATAAATAACAATAACATTAAAAGAAAAAATAAAAATAGAGATTTAACTTGATAAAAGAAAATAAAAAAGGAAAATTTCACTTAAAAAAAGTTAATTTTAGGGGCGCCTGTGTGGCTCAGTCGGTTAAGCGTCCGACTTTGGCTCAGGTCATGATCTCATGGTTTGTGGGTTCAAGCCCCGCGTTGGGTTCTGTGCTAACAGCTCAGAGCCAGCTCAGAGCCTGGAGCCTGTTTCAGATTCTGTATCTCCCTCTCTCTCTGACCCTCCCCTGCTCATGCTGTCTGTCTCTCTCTTAGAAATAAATAAAACATTAAAAAATTTTTTTAAGTTAATTTTATGTAAGGCTTTAAAATATCAAGGGGCACCTGGGTGGCTCAGTCAGTTAAGCATCTGACTTCAGCTCAGGTCATGATCTCATGGTTTGCAGGTTCGAGCCCCACGTCAGGCTCTGTGCTGACAGCTAGCTCAGAGCCTTGAGCCTGTCTTTGGATTCTGTGTCTCCCTCTCTCTCTGACCCTCCCCTGTTCATTCTATATATCTCTCTCTCTCAAAAATAAAACTTTTTAAAAAAATGAAGTAAAACATCAAATAGGGGAGCCTGGGTGGCTCCGTTGTTGGAGCATCAACTTAGGCTCAGGTCATGACCTCGTGGTTTGTGGGTTTGAGCCCTGCATCAGGCTCTGTGCTGACAGCTCAGAGCCAAGAGCCTGCTTTGGATTCTGTGTCTCCCTCTCTCTCTGATCCTCTCCCTCTCCCTCTTTCAAAAATAAGCATTAAAACTGTTTTTTAAATATCTAACATATTTCCACACTGCCTTTCATATACACTCCCTTATTCCCTCTCCCATCACCACTCTCTGAACTCAGACTCTCATCAGCACTTCTCTAGATTACTTCAAGTAACCTTAAAACTGATTTCCTAGATGCCAAGATTCCCCTCTCCAAACCATTACCTGTGTTGAATTTGTAGTCTCCTGTCTGCTGCATCTTCTTTATTGCTCATATTGTTCTAATGCTTGAAAACCTCTTCCCTACTCCCATATCTGTAACTCAACGTACCAGATCGTTTCTCATGGTCCAGCTCAAGTTTCAACTCCATGATCCACACTCAAGTTTTACCACTCAGAATTAGTCTCACTATTCAGCTATTTTCCCTCTAAAAAATTTTGGTACCTTTATTATTATTCCTATCTTGATCTATTTCAAGGTACATATCATCTTTGAGTCACCCAAAACATCTAGCATAGGACTTTATTCCTAGCAGAAGTATAATAAATGCTGGGTTAAAATTTAGCTCAAATGGACAAAAGTGGATTAAAAAAAAATCTGATAATACCAAAAATAAGACCCAGAAGAAGTCCACATACCTTGCAGCCATTTATCTTTCCATTAAAAATTCTTTATTTTTAAATTTACTGATCTCATGGGCATTTGGCAATTGTTTAAATTTCAAGATCCTACTTACTAATTTAGAGCGATGTTAGTTCACATGCACACATTTATCTTTTCTTTGTCTCATTTTTGTTTCATATAGGAAATCTATTTTTCTGGTATCTAGATGAAAGAAAATTAGTCTGTCCACTGAAGTGAATAATGCCTTAGATAAAGGACAAGTCAATGCCCAGATAGCTATGAAATTCCATTGTTGTACTACATTTCCTCATAGAGGATTTTAAGGAAATGAGTGGAAATTAACTCAAAGGGCTCCAATATTTTATCACATGTTTGACATTTAATAAAAATAGGTAAATAGGAGAGCAAGCCATATTTTCAACTTCAGATTATTTTTTCAAAACTGACCAGAACTCTGTCACCAAAAGTATCAATAAATAAAAAAGAAGTTTAGAATCAAGAATGCCAATTAGCATCCCATAATCCAACTTTTTAAAAAAATTTATTTATTTTAAAAGCGAGAGAGAGTGCATGTTGGGGAGGGGCAGAGAGAGAGGATAAAGAGAGTCCCGTACTAGGCTCTGTCCTGACAGTATGGAGCCTATTTGGGACTTTAAGTCACAAACCTTGAGATGGTAACCTGAATTGAAATCAACACTTAGCTGACTGAGCCACCCAGGCACCCCCCATAATTCAACTTTTTTAAAATGTATATTTATTTTTTGAGAGAGACAGAGCATGCAGGGGTGGGCAGAGAAAAAGGGAGACAGAATCTGAAGCTGGCTCCAGGCTGGGAGTTATCAGCACAGAACTCAACAGGGCAGCTTGAACATGTGAACTGCGAGATCATGACCTGAGCCGAAGTCTAATGCTTAACCAACCGAGTCACCCAGGTGCCACCATAATTCAACTTTTTAAAAGTTGGGTTTCCTACAGTAATCTCTTTAACATCAGCCATAGCAACACTTTTCTAGACGTGCCTCCACAGGAAAGGGAAACAAAAGCATTAATTTAAAATTAATTAAATTTAATTAAATTAATTTAAAAATTAATTTAAAAATAAATTATTGGGGGGCATCAGCAAAGCTCAGTTGCTTGACTGTCCAACTCTTGGTTTTGCCTCAGGTCATGATCTCACAAGTACTTGGAATACTCTCTCTCTCTTTCTCTCTCTGCCCTCCCCCTGACCTCAAAATAAATAAATAAATAAACAAACAAACAAACTTAAAAAAATAAACTATTGGGACTACATCAAAATAAAAAACTTGTGCACAATAAAGGACATCATCAACAAAACAAAACACAATTTGAATGGGAGAAGATATCTGGAAATGATATATTTGACAAGGGGTTAATATCCAAAGTATATAAAGAACTTTTACAACTCAACAGCAAAAACAGTGTGGAGGTTCCTCAGGAAACTAACAATAGAACTCCCCTATGACCCAGCAATAGCACTGCTAGGAATTTACCCAAGGGATACAGAAATGCTGATGCATAGGAGCACATGTACCCCAATGTTCATAGCAGCACTCTCCACAATAGCTAAAACATGGAAAGAGCCTAAGTGTCCATCAACAGATGAATGGATCAAGAAGATGTGGTTTATCTATACCATGGAATACTACATGGCAATGAGAAACAATGAAATCTGGCCATGTGTAGCAACATGGATGGACCTTGAGGGTGTTATGCTGAGCGAAATCAGTCAGGCAGAGAAGGACAAATATCATATGTTTGCACGTATAGGAGGATTAGGAGGAACTTGACGGAGGAACAAGGGGGAGAAGAAGGGCGGAAATGGTGGGGGAAAGGGAGAGAGGCAAACCATGAGAGACTCTTGAATGCTGACAAAAACTGAGGACTGATGGATGTGGGGGGAGGGGGGATGGGCATGGAGGAGGACACTTGTGGGGATGAGCACTGAGTGTTATGTGGAAACTAATTTGACAATAAACTATTAAAAAAAAAATCAAACAATCCAATTTAAAAAGTGAGCAGACAACCTGGATAGATTTTTCCAAAGAAGTCATCCAGATGGCTGACAGACACATGAAAAGATGCTCAGCATCACTCATCATCAGGGAAGTGCAAATGAGATATCACCTCATACTAGTCAGAATGGCTAGTATCAAAAAGTCAAGAAATAACAAGTGGTGAAGATGTGGGGGAAAATGAACTCTTCTGCACTACTGGTGGGAATGTAAATTGGTGCAGCCTCTATTGAAGACAGTATGGAGGTTCCTCAAAAATTTAAAATAAAATACATATGATTAAGCAATTCCACTACTAGGTGTTTACCAAAAAAAAAAGGGAAAACACAAATTTGAAAAGATAGATGCACCCTTATGTTTATGCAGCATTATTTACAATAGACAAGATACAAAAGAAACCTAAAGTGTCAATATGATGAATGGACAAAGAAAATGTGCTATATTTATACAATGGAATATCATTCAGCTATAAAAAAAAAAGAATGAGATCTTGCCATTTGCAACAAAATGGATGGATCTATAAGGTATTAGGCTAAGTAAAATAAGTCAGAAAGAGATAAATACCATATGATCTCACTTATATATGGAATCTAAAAAACAAATGAAAAACAAAAGCAAAAACAGACCATAAATACAGAGAACTGATGGTTGCCAGAGGGGTGGGGAAAAGGAGATGGGAAAAAATGGGTGAAGGGGAGTGGAAGGTACAGGATTCTAGTTATGGAATTAATAATTTACAGGGTTAAAACATAAAACATACAGAATATAGTCAATAGTAATGTAATAGTGTTATATGGTGACAAACTGTAGTTACCTGTGTTAAGAATAGCATAATGTATAGAGTTGTCAAGTCATTATGTTGTTCACCTGAAACTTAGGTAACATTGTGTGCCAACTATACTTTGGTGGAAAAAATAAAATTTAAATTTAAAAAATTAAATTGGCTTTCCTTTCCAGTGGAAAGTCCTGTTTTCACTTGATGAATTGCTACAAAGATGCAATATTTAAGTGTCACAGACTTGTTCCACTAAAAGTTTTGCACATATAGTTTTAAACAAAATTTTTCTAGAAGAAATTTCCTATAAGGGCATAATTCAGTTTAGAAGTAGGTAAATTGTATTCTTTCATTTCCTTATTTATAGCATTTCTCTAAATGCTTGGGATAAAATATGTACAGAATATCCACAATCCATTAATTAATACATTATGTATCAGTCAGGGTTCTCTAAAAAAAAAAAAAACAGATCCAAGATAATAGAGATATAGACGTCATATACAGTAAGATTTATCTTAACTCCCCTATAACTGTGGGAATTGCCAAGTCTGAAATCTGTAGTGCAGGCCAACAGACTAAACATTCGAGCAGGATTTCTGAAATAGTTTTTAGGTAGAATACCTTCTTGTCCAAAAACCTTCTAATTTTCTTCTTAAGACCTTTAGTTGACTGGATGAGGCCCATCAATATTATGAAAGGAAATGTACCTTATTGATTATGTTAGTCACATTACTAAATACCCTCACAACCTCATCTAGACTAGTATTTGACAAAGCCACATGGGACTATAGCCTAGCCAAACTGACACATAAAATTAAACATCACACATTCAGTCACTAAATATTTATTAAGCATCTCCTAAGGGCCTAATACTAAATACTCCAAGCACAGATTTTCACCTCAAGGTCACTGCATTATTGTATGAGAAACAAGCAAGTTAATAGTTATATAACAGCGTGGAAAATACTATGCTGAAGAGGCTAGATTAAGAGCGTCAAATTCAGCCACAGTGATTTTGAGAACCATTAGAAGATAGATAATGATTGGACAAAATTTTGAAGGAAGCATAAGGGTTACTGAGCAAAGCAGGAGAAAAAGGAGAGACAAAGTCATATACAAATGTGATGTGCCTGAAAGAAAAAGATGCAGGTGCATTTGATTTGTCTAGAGCAAAGGATGCAGATGCCACTAAGGCAGAAAATTGAGCTGAATAAGTGGTCAGATGCTAGAACACAAAGGGCTTTATGTGCCAAGCCATGGCATCTGAACCATATCCTGAAATCTATGAGAATTAATTCTAAAGGAGTTATACAATCAAACCAGCATATCAGAAAGATAACCTTGACTGCAGGGCTGAGATGGGGCTGGGGCCACAGTTGGGAGAGTGGAATGAAATGGGACTGAAAGCAGAGAGCAGTTTGGAGAATACATAGAGAAACTGTGAAGACCTGTAGCAGTGGAGAAACTGAAAGATTTTAGGAGATAGAATAAATAGGATTTAGTAACTAACTGATGAAGGCTGAGAGAGTTGGAGATATGTGATAACTCTCACAGGTTTGGTATTTTGATAAATATGAATATGAGGGTGCCATATCATAAATCAAGCATGATGAGAAAGGTAGAATAATGTAAAAGGAAAAAATAGAGTGAAAAGTACTCAAGCAACAACCATTACATCTTTCTGCATCAAGAGCAGATGGTGAAAACAATTTCATAGACTTCTTCTTAATCCTCTACATTTTCTTATACATGGACAAACTATGCTTTGTGCAGAACAAAACAGGTTTCTTAAATAAAACTTTAGTTTTAGTACATAAGAATTTACTTGCAAAAGAAATCACTCTGCTAAAATTATTTTTGCCTCCTTAGAAAAATATACAAAACACTCAAAAATTCTGAATGGATTAAGTGATAGAGCAACTGTTATCTTCCTGCCCAGAAATCTGCCTCTGATAATTAAAGAAAAAAACAACAAAACAACATATAGTGAAATATAAATATACAGAAGCTTAAAGAAACAGAGTGTTAACTGTATTAAGAAATATGAACAATGTGTCCACTTAGAATTAGAGCAAAAGTAAGTTAGTGCTGTAGAAGTATACATAGGTAGAAATAAAACAAGCATTTCTCAAGGAGAAGGATGAACATCTGGTCTTCCTAGCATGTATATTTCTACTGCTGAGATGCATGAATAAAGCTATTAAAATCTGATGCAATTAACAATTCAAATTCAAACTCCTTTTCCTTTGATTACAGATGCTTTACAGGTCACACGCTTAAAATTTGGCTTCTAAAGTAGGTATCTATTTTTAGTTTGTCCACACCCATCTCTTCTTCTGAATAGAACACTTCACATTTCTGAAACCCTTCCTCTTCTTCAGGGAACGGCCCCTTCTCTTATTCTAGCAATATAACACAGCACTCACCATGCTCTTAAAAACTCAAATCTTAGTTAAAATAGAAAACAATGGAAAACTGAGCCAATGAATGGAGAAACACAGTCCTGATGATATCAGGGTCAAACTATCTGAAAGCTGGCCATAGTTCCTACACCTTTTAGTTACATTAAGTATTAACTTTTGTATTTTTCTTGTACCAGCTGGGTTTCATTCTTTGAAACTTGAAACCTTATAGTATGCACTATTATATAGAGGATACACTCTATCTCTAAGCTACCCATGAACTTAAAGCTCTATACATGAAGAGTTTCTGGTCTTATAAAAAATTAACTGAAACACCAAAACCACGATACCAACATAAGATTCCAGTTAATAAAACAATTAAGTCTAAACTTCAAGTCCACAAAAATCTATGAATCGCCAACTGAAAAGAGCACATTCTTCTCAAATTATGGTCTTGGTTTTCTTAACTGCAAGATGGATGAAGTAGAGAAAATTATCTATATCATTTACCAAATTAGAGAAAATAAGAGTGACTTTTTAATCTTAATTCATATACGGATTACTCGAGTTTAGCTTCGATAGAAAGTCAAGATCACTGCAGCTCTCTCCTCCATGAGAGATTCCTTTTTTCTTTTTAATTTAAGAAAATTACTCCAGTGTCTCATTATTGAATTACTAAAGCATTTATAATTCAAGTCAGAGACAGGGTAGATGATCTCCAAACGTGAAATAAAATAAACTAAATAAAATTTAGCGTAATTATGCATTAAAATGTGCTTATGAAGGCACAGCTCAAAAACAAAATAAATTATGTATGAAATTGAGTTATGTTATTGCTTTAATATCAGAGCCAAAATGTCTCATAGAGTGCACATATACAGAGTTGTCAGTAAATACAGTAAAAGAAGTATGATTATTTTTGACAATGATTATATTTTAAAATTTATCATGAAAAGTATTATCCAATGGCAAATACTTGTTTTTTCCCTTTCCTAATATAGTTTGGCAACTTAAATCAATGACTACATAAATTTGATTATTTGAGGGCACATATCATAATTTCAAATCAATATTCTGTAAACCTTGGGCAGCAGAAAGTTTATGCCCTTACACAATCTTACACATATTAAAAAATAATAATAAATAATGAGGTCATCCTCAAATTTTATACCATTATAGTTGGTACATAAGGAATTTGGAGAAGAGTCTCCAGTAGAAATAATGTGTCTATATAATCTCCCTCAGTCAAGGTGTCAGGAGACATAGTATTTGAAATGTGTTATAACAGATCATCAAACAACAATGATAGATAAATGTATCATAAATAGAAGGAAAACAATGGTTCTCAATATGGAGATTGGGTATTCCCTAAGGAGATATTAGGCAATGTCTGGAAACATTTTTTGTTTCTCACAACTAGGGTGCTATTGGCATAAAATGGGTAGAGGACAGTGGTACTGCTAAACATCCTACAATGCACAGGATGTCCCACAACAAGAAATAACCTGGACCAAAATGTCAATAGTGTCAAAGTTTACAAACCCTGAGCTAGAGAAATGAGAAAAAGAAAAGAATTAATGTGTTTAAAAATGGTGCATTAATTATTAATTACTTATTAGTTATCTATAAATGATCACAAATTTAGTAGCTTAAAACAATACATATTTACTATCTCTGGATTTCTGTGGGTCAGAAATTTGGGGACAGATTATCGGAGTCCTCTGCTTTGGGTCTCTCAGGAGGCTACAATCAAGGTATTGGCCAGGGTTCAGGTCTCATTAGAAGACTTGACTGGGAAGGATTTGATTCCAAGCTCACATGATAACTGGAGGAGTTTTCAGTTCCTTGCAGATTCTCAGACTGAGCTCCTCAGTTTCTGGCTGGCTGTAAGCCAGAAGTTGCACTCAGTCTCTTGCCACATGGGGCTCTCCACAAGGCATTTCCCAATATGGCAGCTTGGTTTATCACAGCCAGCAAGGGAGAAAGTCTCTTAGCAAGACTATCTCTAGCAAAATGATGAGAAAAAAATAAGTACTCAATAAATAGTTGTTGAATTAAGATGAAATAAACATCAGATATTTGACTGATTGCTTACTTAAGCACCTTATTTGTATGAGAAATTACTGAGTAATCTGAAGTCTTCATAGATATAGACAGAGATATATGACATAAACTTGAGCTGAAGGCTCTTCATAAAATACAGTTAATAAATATTAAATATATGGTCATCAATGAACTTTAGAACAAGGCACATTAAGGCCAAATTGAAAGGGCAATGAGAAAAGAGATCCAATATCCATTCAAGGGTTTCTGTGTATTAAGTACTTTTCAGACATTATTTTTAGTAAATGCTCATAAGAAACAAAGAACTCTTATAATTCAATAATGAGAAAATAAATAACACATTTTTTAATTAATAAAGGATATAAATAGACTTTTCTCCAAAGTAAATAGACAAATAGTCAATAAACACATGAAAAGATGCTCAACATCATGAGTCATTAGAGAAATGCAAATTAAGGCCACAATGAGATACCATTTTATATTCACTAGCTGTAATAATAAAAAAATAAAATGGAAAAATAGCAAGTTTTGACAAGGACTAGAGAAATTAGAACTCTCATACACTACTGATGTGAAGATAAAATTAAGACTCTCATATATGGCTGGTGCAACCACTATGGAAAACAGTTTTTGCCAGTTCCTCTAAAACTTAAATATAAGTTACCATTTGAGCTGGAAAATCCACTCCTGGACCTAAGAGTACTGAAAACATATTCACATCAAAACTTGTACATATATGTTCATAGCAACCTTATTCATAATAGTCAAAAAGGAAAAAAACCCAAATGCCCATTGAGTGGTAAATAAGTAAATAAAATGTGATATATCCATACAATGGAATACTATTCAGAAATTAAATAGAATGAAGCTCTGATACACGCTACAAGAATAAATCTTGAAATGTTATGCTAAGTGCAAAAAGCCATTCCACCTATATAAAATGACTAAAATAGGCAAATCTATGGAAAATACAGATTAATGGTTGCCTAATGTTGAGGGGTTGCGAAAAATGGAGAATGACTGCTAATAGGTACAGGGTTTCTTTTAGCAGGCAGAACAAAACGTTCTAAAATTAGGTTGTTGTTATGATGTAGTAACCCTGTAAAGTTGCTTCAAAACAAAAAAAATGAGTTGTACACTTTATATTGGTGAATTGTATGTTATGTTAATTATAACTCAATAAAGGTGATTTTTAAAAACAGATTCAAAGACCCCAAAGTTTGTGTCCAAATGCCTTGCTAGTACACCATTTTGTAATCAGGATGGGATATTATAGTTAGAAGATATTAAAGAAAGAAAATATTTTATTGAGTAAATTCTACTCTTGAAAAATGCAAAAGGTAAATAACTGAATGAATAGGATAAATTCTCAAGATAATTTTGTACAAGCATTTTTCCATTTAATTTTTAAAACTGTATCCTTAGCGGAAAAAATAATCAGGTCTGATGTTTTTATAACTTTTACTAGTTTTCACTTAATTATAGAATGTTATAGTTTAATAAATCCTAATATTTATGTCCCCTATTCTAGTCCATACTTTGGACTATTTGGAACAAATATATATTTTTCTAATTTTATGTTCATTAGACCAAACTGTAAGCATAACTTTTATATTAGCATTAACCCAAAGTTATGTCCCATGAAAATAAGCTTTTTGTGGAAAAACTCAATAACAAATTAGTAATTAAATTATCATTGGTCAGACATAATCCTTAATATCTACAGATGATAATGATAAGGACATGCGAAACGTGATTTAGTGAAGCAGCAAGAGTCTCTCAAAGGACTCACAAAGCTTCTAGTTATCCTCAAACTGTCGTGTGGAAGAAGCCTTGAGCTCTGAGCCTTCTTCCTCTGGGCTAGTACCATCTAGTTGTTTAGCTCCAGAGAGACTGAAGTCTATTTCCATTATCCCTATCCTCCAAAATACACTTAGATATTTAACTTCACTATCTTCAACTTAAATCCTACCTCTCAAAAATAAAGTTAGACACAGCACCTCAATTATATCAGTCTGTTTATACACTAGGCTGACATGTCAATTATCCTTGAGATCCCAGAGACAAACAGAATGAACCCTTGACATCTACAAAGAATAGGTCTCGGTATCTTGGACAATCCTCAACTTGGAATACCATGCCAGAAAATAATTTTCCCCATAAATTGCACTAATGTATAACTTTATAAGAATTATTATAAGGATAGCAATACATAGAAATCAAGAGCCACACAAAGAAACAATTAAGATTACCAGGTACCATTGATTAAAGATTTTCTCTATGCTAGATACACTTTATTAGTATTAATTCACTTAATCCTTACAAATAGTGAATGGTAGTCTAAACTCCCATACTAGATCAGTGTCCTTGTTCTCCACTGCAACCACTGACTGTGCAATTAAAATTTGTGTCTTAGAAAAACAACTATACACTATGACCTGAACTTTTGGGAAGTTCATAAATATTTGAGACCACAAATGAATGCCAGAGTCTATAGTACTGATTTCCTCCGTCATCCCGTACCTCGACTTCCATCTCATATGTCACTATTATTCCAATATCTCATTTCTTCATGACTGCCATTAGTTCTCTTTCAACACCATGAGGAAAGGAAAGAAAAAAGTGATGATTCTATCTCTAATTAGAGTTTCCATTCGCTCTTATACACATACATATATGTGTGTGTATAAGAGAGATATGTATATGTATATATGTGTATATATGTATATATATGTATATTTCACAGGTATATTCAACAATAACCAGTATCAAAATTAGCTAATTAAAGTGCTGTATTATTGGGGAAACTTGAACAATGTCCATTCAGGATAGCTCCCTCTTGAGGCAGGAATTCCTCTTTTATTTTATAATTTCATTTTTCTTCACTGGCCTTATAAATTAAAACACTTTTGCCTCAAAGACAGTGAGAAGGATCTTAAGGGTTTTTTCTATTTAAATTCAAGTTAGTTAACATACAGTGTAGTATCGCTTTCAGTAGAGCCTAGTGATTGATCACTTACATATAACACCCAGTGCTCATCCTGACAAGTGCTCTCCTTAATGAGATCACCCATTTTAGCCCATCCTCTACCCATCACCCCTCCAGCAGTTTGATCTCTGTATTTAAGAGTCTCTTACAGTTTGCCTCCCTGTTTACATCGTATTTTTTTTAATGTTTCTTCTCTGAGAGACAGAGAAAGACAGTATGAGTGGGAAAGGGGCAGAGACAGGGAGACACAGAATCTGAAGCAGCCTCCAGGCCCTGAGCTGTCAGCACAGAGCCTGACAGGGGGATCAAACTCACAAACCATGAGATCATGATCTAAGCTGAAGTCCGATGCTTAACTGACTGAGCCACCCAGGTGCCCCTGTTTATATCTTATTTTTGCATCTATATTTTGCATCTCTTCCCCTATGTTCATCTGTTTTGTTTCTTAAATTCCATGTATGAGTGAAATCATGTCTATCTCTGACTTATTTTGCCTAGCATAATACATTCTAGATCCATCAGGTTGTTGTAAATGATAATATTTCATTCTTTTTGATTGCTAATAATATTGCTAATAGATATACAATGTATGTATATACATACATACATATATCTCACATCTTTATCCATTCATTAGTCGATGGACATTTGAACTCTTTCCATAATTTGGCTATTAGTGATAGTGCTGCTATAAACATTGGGATGCATGTGTCCCTTCAATCACCATTTTTGTAATCTTTGTATAAACACCTGGTAGTGCAATTGTTGGATTGTAAGGTAGTTCAGTTTTTAACTTTCTGAGGAACTTCCATACTGTTTTGCAGAGTGACTAGACCTGTTTGCATAACAACAATGTAAGCGGGTTCCCCTTTCTCTGCATCCTCAGCATCTGTTGTTGCCTAAGTTATTGATTTTAGCCATTCTGACAGGTATGAGGTAGTATCTTATTGTGGTTTTGATTTGTATTTCCCTGATGATGAGTGAGGTTGAGCATCTTTTCATATGTCTCTTAGCCACCTGTATGTCTCCTTTGGAAAAGTGTCTACTCATGTCTTCTGCCCATTTCTTCACTGGATTATTTGTTTTTGGATGTTGAGTTGGTAAGTTCTTTGTAGATTTTGGGTACTAACCCTTTATCTGATATGTCATTTGCAAATATCTTCTCCCATTTTGTCAGTTGCCTTACAGTTTTGTTGATTATTTCCTTCACTATGCAGAAGGTTTTTAACTTAATGAAGTCACAGTAGTTCATTTTTGCTTTTATTTTCCTTGCCTCTGGAGACATGTAAAGTAAGAAGTTACTTGTATCTGGATGGCTCAGTTGGTTAAGTGTCCAAATTCAGTTCAGGGCCTGAACTCATGGTTTGTGCATTTGAGCCCTGCATCAGGCTCTGTGCTGACAGCTCAGCTGAGAGCCTGGAGCCTGCTTTGGATTCTCTCTCTCTCTCTCTGTCTCTCTCTCTCTGTCTCTCTCTCTCCTCTCTCTCTCTCACTGTCCCTCCCCTGCCCACACCCTTTTTATCTCTCTCTCAAAAGTAAACATTTAAAAAAAATTTTTAATGAAGTTGCTGTAACTGAGGTCAAAGAGGTTTCTGCCTGTTTTCTCCTCTAGGATTTTGATGGCTTCCTGTCTTATGTTTAGGTCTTTCATCCATTTTGAGTTTATTTTTGTGTATGGTATAAGAAAGCGGTCCAGGCTCATTCTTCTATATATCATGGTCCAGTTTTTTCAACACCATTTGCTGAAGAGACTGTCTTTATTCCGCTGGATATTCTCTTCGGCTTTGTCAAAGATTAGTTGGCCATATGGGCCCATATGGGCCCATTTCTGCATTCACTATTCTGTTCTATTGATCGATGTGTCTGTTCTTGTGCCAGTACCATATTGTCTTGATGCTTATAGCTTTGTAATACATCTTGAAGTCAGGAATTATAATGCCTCCAGCTTTGGTTTTCTTTTTCAGGATTGCTTTGGCTACTCGGGGTCTTTTCTGGTTCCATACAAATTTTATGATTGTTTTTCTAGCACTGTGAAGAATGTTGGTGTTATTTTGATAGAGATTGCATTAAATGTGTAGATTACTTCTGGTAGTATCAACATTTTAACAATATTTGTTCTTCCAATCCATGAGCATGGAATGTTTTTCCATCTTTTTGTGTCTTCAATTTCTTTCATAAGCTTTCTATAGTTTTCAATGTATAGACTTTTCACCTCTTTGATTAGGTTTATTCCTAGGTATTTATGATTTTTGGTATAATTTTAAGTGGGATCTATTCCTTGATTTCTCTTTCTGAAATAAATTCCTTCATTTCTGGACAGAAATGCAACCAATTTATGTATGTTGGTTTTATGTTCTGCAACTTTGCTGAATTCATCATCATTTCTAGCAGTTTTTTGTGGGAGTCTTTTGAGTTTTTCATGTAGAGTATCATTTCATCTGTGAAGAGTGAAAGTTTGACTACCCCTTTGCCAATTTGGATGCCTTTTATTTCTTTGTGTTGTCTGATGGCTAAGGCTAGGACTTCCAACACTATGTTGAATAACAGTGGTGAGGGTGGATATCCTTGTTGTGTTCCTGACCTTAGGTAGGAAGCTCTCAGTTTTTCTCCATTGAGGATGATATTAGTAGTGGGTCTTTCATGTATGGCCTTCATGATCTTGAGGTATGATCTCTCTATTCCTACTTTCTTGAGGGTTTTTATCAAGAAAGGATGCTGTGTTTTTGTCAAATGCTTTTTCAGCATCTATTGAGAGGATCATGTGGTTCGTATCCTTTCTTTTATTACTTTGATGTATCACATTGATTTGCAGATATTGAACCAGCTGGGCATCTTAAGCATAAATCTCACTTGATCATACTGAATAATGCTTTTAATGTATTGTTGGATTTAGTTGGCTAGTATCTTGTTGAGAATTTTTGCATCCATTTTTATCAGGGAAATTGGTCTGTACTACCTCTTTTTAGTGGAGTCTTTGGTTTTGGAATCAAGGTAATGCTGGCCTCATAGAATGAGTTTGAAAGTTTTCCCCCCACTTCAATTTTCTGGAACAGCTTCAAAAGAATACTGTTAACTCTTCTTTAAATGTTTTATAGAGTTCCCCTGGAAAGCCATCTGGCCGAGACTCTTGTTTGTTAGGAGATTTTTGAATACTGATTCAATTTCTTTACTGGTTATGGGTATATTCAAATCTTCTATTTCCTTCTGCTTCAGTTTTAGTAGTTGTCCATGTCTATCAGAGTGCCTAATTTGTTGGCATATATTTGCTCATAATATTCTCTTAATATTGTTTGTGTTTCTTCAGTGTTGGTTGTCATCTTTTATCTTTCATTCTTGATTTTATTTACTTGGGTCCTTTCCTTTTTCTTTTTGATCAATCTTGCTAGGTATTTATCAATTTTCTCAATTCTTTCAAGGTACTAGCTCCTGCTTTCATGGATCTGTTCTACTACTGTTGTTGTTGTTGTTGTTGTTATCTATCATTGATTTCTGCTTTAATTTTACTATTTCCTTTCTTGTGCTGGTTTGCGGCTTTAGTTGCTGTTCTTTTTCCAGCTCTTTTAGGTGTAAGGTTAGGTTGTGTATCTGAGATCTTTCTTCCTTCCTTAGAAAGGCCTGGATTGCTATATACTTCCCTCTTATGACTGCCAATCCTGCATCCCAGAAGTTTTGGGCTGTCATGTTTTCATTTTCACTGTTTTTCCTGTAGTTTTTAATTTCCCCTTTAACTTCTTGGTTAACCCATTCATTCTTTAGTAGGATGTTCTTTAATCTCCAAGTATTCATGGTCTTTCCAGATTTTTTCCTGTGGTTAATTTCTAGTTTCCTAGTATACTGGTATGAAAATATACAAAATATGATCTTGATCTTGTTATATTTGTTGAGAGCTGATTTGTTTCCCAGTATGTGACATATTCTGGAGAATGTTCCATGTGCACTCAAGAAGAATGTATATTCTTCTGCTTTAAGATGAAATGTTCTGGATATATCTGTTAAGTCCATCTGGTCCAGTCTGTCATTCAAAGCCATTGTTTCCTTTTTGATTTTCTGTTTACATTATCTGTTCACTGCTGTCAGTGGGGTGTTGAAGTCCCCTACTCTTATGGTATTATGATCAATGAGTTTCTTTATATTTTTGATTAATTGATTTATATATTTGAGTGCCTTCATGTTAGGGGCATAAAAATTTTAATTTGTTAGATCATCTTGATGGATAAACCACTTAATTATGATATAATCCCTTTTTCTACCTCTTGTTACAGTCTTTATTTTAAAATCTAGTTTGTCTGATACAAGTATGGCTACATTGGCTTTCTTTTGACAACCAGTAGCATGATAGATGATTCTCCATCCCCTTACTTTCAATCCGAAGTTTTCTGTAAGTCTAAAATGAGTCTCTTGCAAAAAGCATATAGATGGGTCTTGTTTTCTTATCCATTCTGATACCTTATGTTTTTTGATTGGAGCATTTAATCCATTGACATTTAAAGTGGGTGCTAAAAGATAAGAATTTAGCATCACTGTGTTACCTGTTGACTTGGTGTTTCTGGTGATGTTCTCTGGTCCTTTCTAGTCTTTGTTGCTTTTGGTCTTTTTTGTTTTGTTTTGTCTTTTCTCCACTCAAAGTGTCCTCCTTAAAATTTCTTGCAGGTTTAGTGGTCACAAACTCTTTTAGTTTTTGTTTGTCTGGGAAACTCTATCTCTCCTATTTTGAATGACAGCCTTACTGGATAAATACCTGGCTGCATATATTTCCAGTTCAACACATTGAATATATGTTGCCACTCCTTTCTGGCCTGCCAAGTTTCTGTGGATAGGTCTGCTGCAAACCTGATCTGTCTTCCCTTATAGGTTAAGGACATTTTTCCCTTGTTGTTTTCGTAATTCTTTCCTTGTCTGTGTATTTTGTGAATTTGACTACAATACGCCTTGGTGATGGTCAGTTTTTGTTGAATCTAATGGGAGTTCTCTGTGCTTTTTGGATTTTGATGTCTGTGTCGTTCCCCAGATTTGGCTGCTTTTACTATAATTTGCTCACATAAATCTTCTGCCCCTTTTTCTTTCTCTTCATCTTCTAAGACTCCTATGATTCGATGCTATTCCTTTTTAATAAGTCACTCAATTTTCTAAGTCTTGCATTGTGAAGTTCTGCCTTTGTTCCCCCCTTTTTTTCTGCTTCATTATTGTCCATAATTTTATCTTCTAAATCACTGATTCACTGCTCTATATAGTCCATCCTTGCCATCATGGCATTCATTCAAGATTGCATCTTGGTTACAGCATTTTAAATTTTATCCTGACTAGATTTTATTTCTTCTATCTCTGCAGAAAGGGATTCTATGCTTTCTTCAACCCCAGCTAGTATTCTTATTATCATTATTCTAAATTCTAGTTCAGACATTTTGCTTATTATAGCTGTATTGATTAAGCCCCTGGCTATCATTTCTTCCTGTTCTTTCTTTTAAGGCAAATTCCTTCATTTTGTCTTTTGGAGGGAGAAAAAAATTAATAAACTAAAAACTTTAAATTAGAAACAAAACAAAAAATCAAATAAAGGAAGCTAGGTCCTACCTGTGTTTTTGTCTGCTAGTTGAAAGAAGGTTGATAAAATAGAGAAAAAAGGGAAAAAAAAGAAAAAAAAGTTAAAAAAATTTTTTTAATTTAAAAATTAGGGGCACTTGGGTGGCTCAGTTGGTAAGTGCTGGACTTTAACTCAGGTCATGATCTCACAGATTGTGGGTTCAAGCCCCACACAGGCTCTGTACTGACACCTCAGAGCCTGGAGCCTGCTTTGATTTCTGTGTCTCCCTCTCTCTCTCTTCCCATCCCCCACATGTGCACTCTCTCTTTCTCCCTCTCTCTCTCAAAAATAAATATTAAAAATTTTTTGAGAAAATAAATAAAAATTTAAAAATTATATATTAAAAAGGGTAAAAGGAAGTAAAGAAAACGAAATAGAATTTAAAAATCTAAAAATAAGATAAAAGATAAAAATAAAAATAAATTTTTCTCTTTCTGTATCCAAGAATTAGGAATAAAATTCTTTAAAAAAGATTAAAAAATAACTTAAGCAAGAACAGAAGCAAAGAAATAAATGAATTAACAAACAGAATAAAACCCGAATGAAGTAAAATCCAGTTTCTCCTAGAAGTGAAACTATGAACCTTCTATAGTCCGTACACCAAACAAGTGGAGTGACTTTTGCTGGTCTTATAGGGGATGTGCTTGGAGGGTGCAGTTGGGTGGGGCTTGGTGTAACAGCTCCATTCTCTGCTAGGTGTAGCTGTTTAGCTTACCTGGGTGGATCAGTGCAGTGCTCATGTAAAGCATTCATGTGCGTGCACAGGTGAGGTGGAAATGGCTTCACCCAGCTCCCTAGTCTCTGGCACAGGAACTTTGCATTCCACTGTGTCCAAGCAACCCCCCTTTGTCTCAGGCCTCTGTCCACTCCCCACTTCTATCCTGTCTGTGTCCAAGCTGTCCATCTGCCAGGCAGCACCCCCTTCCAGAGTTTTATATCAGATGGGGTTGTGTTTCAAAACCCCTGCTTTAGAAACCCCCATGGTTTGGACACGCTCTGACTCTCTGGGGGAAGTCCTTGCTGAGCAATGGCTAAGTGCTTGCCCCAGAAAACGTTCATGTGATCACACAGCAACAGAGGTTCAGAGATTGTGGCAAATCAGAACACAGAGCCAGCCCCAATGCACTCTGGCATCTCTGTCCCAGTACTAGCAAACATGGGCTGCTCTCTGGGGTCTGCTGAGACCTTTGCCTGTGGGAACGCTATATGGCCTCTACCAAATCCACTCCAAGGAAGAGAACTGCTTCTACTGTGTGGCATGCAGACTCCTCAAACCTCACTGTCTGCTACTAGGGATTCGCCCTGCTTCTTCACCAGAGCACCATCAGGCACTAAATTCCAAAACTTCAAACTCTATGGTCTACTGTTTATAGAATCCTGGTGGTATTGAAACCCTCTCCTTTCTTCCAGTCAATGGTTTAGGGGAAAAAAATTCTTGTTCAGTCCCCTGCGAATGTTTTCAATCTTTCTCTTTCTCTCCAGCTACTTTTGGGGGAGTCCTTTTCTTGCATGATCCTGATATGCCACACTCTCCCCCTTTCCCTTTCTCTGTCCTCTAGCCACAAAAACAGCTCCCTACTCTCCGTGGCTTTTCTCTTCCCCAGTTTACCTCTCTGCACCACATAGCTGCCAAGTTCTGTGGTTCAAGTTATGCAGATTATTGTGTTAATCCTCAAATCAATTTTCTAGCTATTCAAAATGGTTTGGTGCTGATCTGGCTGTGTTTCAGGGACAAGACAAGCTCAGAGTCTTCATGCTGCTCCACCCCCCTTCATGCTCCATCTTAACTCTACCCCCAGTGAATAATTCTTTTAGTGTACTGTTGAGTTAGATTTGCTACTATCTTCTTGAGAATTTTTGCATCCATATTAATCAGGGATATTGGCATATAATTCTTTTTAATGGAGTCTTTGTCTGGTTTTTGAATCAAGGTAATACTGGCTTTATAGAATGAGTTTAGAAGCTTTCCTCCCATTTCTATTTTTTTTTTTTAACAGTTTGAGAAGAATGGGTATTAACTCTGCTTCAAATGTCTGGTAGAAGTCTCCTGGAAAGCCATCTGGCCCTGGACTTTTGTTTGTTGAGAGATTTTTTTGATAATGGATTCAATTTCTTTTCTGGTTATGGGTCTGCTCGAATTTTCTATTTCTTCCTATTTTAGTTCTGGTAGTGCATGAGTTTCTAGGAATTTGTCCATTTCTTCCAGATTGCCTCCTTTGTTGGCATATATTTTGTCATAGTATTTCTGTGGTGTTGGCTGTGATGTCTCCTCTTTCAGTCATGATTTTATCTATTTAGGTTCTCTGTCTTTTTGATAAAAGTCTGGTTAAGGGTTTTTCAATTTCTTTACTCCTTCAAAGTTTAATTGATCTGTTCGTCTGATTTTTTTGTTTTTATATCACTTATTTCTGCTCTAAACATGATTATTTCCCTCGTTCTTCTGGCCTCAGGCTTTATTTGCTGCTCCTTTAGGAGAGGGATTGTGTACTTGGGACCTTTCTTGCTTCTTGAGACAAGCCTGAATTGCAATGTACTTTCCTCTAGAATTGCCTTTGCTGTATCCCAAAGCGTTTGGATTGTTGTATTTTCATTTCCTTCCACATATTGTTTTACTTCTTCTTTAATTTCCTGGTTAATATATTCATTTTTTAGTAGGATGTTCTTTAACCTCCACGTATTTGAGGACTTTATAATTTTTTTCTTGTGGTTGATTTCATGTTTCATAGCCTTGTGATCTGAAAATATCCATGGTATGATCTCGATCTTTTTGTATATGTTGAGGGCTGATTTGTGACCAAATATGTAATCTATTCTGGAGAACGCTCCATGTACACTGGAGAAGAATGTGTATTCTGCTGTTTTTAGGATGAAATGTTCTGAAAAACATCTGTTAATTCCATCCAGTATAGAGTGTCATTCAAAGCTACTGTTTCATTATTGATTTTCTGCTTAGATGATCTGTCCATTGCTGTAATAGGGTGTTAAAGCCCCCTATGATATTATCAATGAGTTTCTTTATACATGTTATTAATTGATTTCTATATTTGAGTGCTTCTAAGTTGGGGACATATTTACAAGTGTTAGATCTTCTTGGTGGATAGACACCTTAATTACATCATAATGCCCTTCAGCTCTCATTACAGCCTTTGTTTTAAAATCTAGTTTGTCTGATATAACTATGGCTACACCAGCTTTCTTTTGATATCCATTCACATGATAGATAGTTCTCCATCCCCTCACTTTCGGTCTGCAGGTGTCTTTAGGTCTAAAAGAAATCTCTTGTAGGCAACATATAGATCATCTTTTTTATGTTATCCATTCAGATACCCTATGTCTTTTGATTGCAGCATTTATTCCACTAACATTCAGAGTGAGTACTGAAAAATAAGAATTTAGCACAAGTAACTGTGTTACCTGTAGAATTGGTGTTCCTGGTGATGTTCTCTGCTCCTTTGTAGTCTATTGCTTTGGTCTTTTTTTTTTCTTCTCCACTCAAAAAGCCCTCCTTAAAATTTCTTGCACAGCTGGTTTAGTGGTCATGAACTCCTTTAGATTTTGTTTGGGAAACTCTATCTCTCCTTCTATTCTGAATGACAGCCTTGCTGGATAAAGGATTCTTGGCTGCATATTTTTCCCATTCAGCACATTGAATATTTTCTGCCACTCCCTTCTGGACTGCCAAGTTTCTGTGGACACAGGTCTGCTGCTAACCTTCTGTGCCCACCCTTGTAGCTGAAGGACCTTCTGTTCCTAGCTACTTTCAGACTTCTCTCTTTATCTTTGTATTTTGCCAGTTTCACTATGATTTATAGTGATCAACACTGTTGACCTGTTTTTGTTGATTTTAAGAGGTGTTCTCTATGCCTCTTGGTCTTGAATGTCTGTTTCCTTCTCCAGATTAGGGAAGTTCTTAGCTCTAATTTGTTCAAATAAACCTTCTACCCCTTTTCCCCACTCTTCTTCTTATGGGACTCCTATGATATGGATGTTGTTTCATTTTATGGAATAACTTAGTCTCTAAGACTCCCCTCATGATCTAATGCTTTCCATTCCGTCTTCTTTTCAGCTTCATCATTTTCCATAATTTTATCTTCTATATCACCTATCCTCTCCTCTGCTTCTTCATCTTCATTATGACTGTACCCAGCCAGTTTTGCATCTCAGCTATAGCACTTTTTTTTATTTCAGTCTGACTAATTTTAAGGTCTTTGATCTCTGCAACAGGGTTTCTCTCGTGTCTTTTATGCTTTTTTTCAAGCCTAGCTAGTAGTCTTATGACTATTATTCTAAATTCTTGTTCCGATATATTGCTTCTATCTGTTTTGATCAAGTTCTTTGTTGTGATTTCTTCTTGACCTTTCTTTGGGGAGAATTCCTCCATCTTGTCATTTTGACTAAGTTTCTGTCTTTTGCATGTGTTGAAAGTTTATTATGTTTCCTGCACCTGAGAGTACTGCTATCTTAAAAAGGGATCATACACTGTCCAGGACCTGACACTTCAGGAAGTGTCTCTAGTGTATGCTGTGTGCACTCTGCTATTGTGTTTTGGCTGTTCTTTCCCACTGCTCAGTCCTCTGCAGAGGTGCTCCTTGCTTGCATTGGGGGAGTATTTGGACCTTATACTATATGTGCTTTGATTTGTTTGTTAGAATAACCCAGGAAAAAAGGGGAAACAACCAAATAAATCCTGATCCCCCAAAAAGGAGAAAAGTAAAGTAAACAACAAAAACAATGAATCAAAAAACTGATTCCAAAGAAATCTAAAGAATCAGGCTGATTCCAAAGAAAAAGAAAGGAAAAAGAAAAAAAGAATAAAGAAGCCTGATTCTAAACAAAGAGAGAGAAAGTGAAAGAAGGAAATGAAAAAAAAAAAACTATGACAAAAGAATAAAGGAAGAAGAAAGAAAAAAAGAAAGTAAGCCTGGTCTTACCAGCACCAGAACTGCAGGTGTCAATTTGAAGCATACAATTTTCTGTTACATCCCACCATGTTGGTGTTGGGGGGAAATGGTGCCACCCCAAGCTCTTGTCCCCGGACAGGAGATCTCATGCACACACACCCCACTCCACCCCCATTCTGGCAGTCCTCACAAAATAATGAGGGCAGTCAGCTCGCTCTGTGCTACAGCTCTCCTACATTTTCTCTTTGGTGTCCAGCTGCGATTCAAAACTTGAAATCGTAAAGGACCCAAACCCCTTCTCCAGAATAAAGCCTCTCCTTACAGTGTCTAAAGACTTTTTTCCTGAAAAACAGTCCCACTCCTGCATAGTGCCAGGATTCTATGGTGTAGCACCATTAAAAGCAGCAAAGGTTATATTCCCTATGGGTGTGCCTCTGTCCCCTGCTGATGAAAGGCTTTTTCTGGCACTTGCAGGGCTGTTGTCCTTGGGTAGGCAATATACCCTCTTTCAAAATACTCCAGGAATGGGAATGTTCTCTCCCAGATCTCCCAGAGATCTCTACACCACACCACGCACTCTGGGACCAGCTCCGCCCTCCATAGGAGCATGCAGCATAGCTCTGCTCCACAGAAAGTTGTGTACTTCCAAAACCTCAGAGTTCAAGCTCCAAACACCATTGAAAAACAAAACAAAACAAAACAAAAAACCGCTTAAGACACTATACTTCTCACTCCTCAGTCCATGGTCCATAGACGTTTTCATCTTGTGTGAACCTCTGCTGCACTCTTTCAGCCCCTCTCTCTTTCTCTCCCTTTTGTCTTTCCACAGAAATGGTTCCTTCTCCTCCATGGCACCACCATTTTTCTCTCACATCTCACACCGGTCACACTGTCTCCCTCCAGCCATGGAGATCCTTCTGCCAGTCTGCAGATTGATTTCCTGGGTGTTCCAAGTGATCTGACCTCAATATAGCTGCGTTTGAAGGACTAGGAAAGTCCAGGGTCCCCCTGCTTCTCCATCATCCTAACTCCTTCAGATATTACATTTTTATTCATTATTATTAGGAAACCTTCTTTCCAAAGGATCTTCACATGAAGACCTTGTCGATATGGAATTGGAAGGACCAGAAACCCAACGATCCGACCTCTGTTCAATTTTTAGATCACTACTAATTTAAAGAACTTCAGATTGCTTTTAAAAATCACTAGTGGAGGCATACTAAACTGAGAGATCAAATGCCTGGATCAGAAATTGTAAAAGTGCAGCCCTATAGGCCAATTCTGCCTTATAAGTGTGTTTTGTCTGACTCACACTGTGTTTCTTTTTCTTTGTTGTCAGCATTTTAAAATTGAAAAATTTTTTAAATTTTACTTATTTTGAGAGAGCGTGCAAGCAAGTGGGAGAGGGGCAGAGAGAGAGGGGGAGAGACAGGGAAAGGGAGAGAGAATCTCAAACAGCTCTTTACTGTCAGCACAGAGCCAGACTCAGGGCTCAAACTCATTGAACCATCAGATCATGACCTGAGCTAAAGTCAAGAGTCAGACACTCAACCAACTGAGCCACCCAAATGCCCCTAAAATTGAAATATTTTACATAAAATTTCCAAATTTCCAGCTTTAATTTAAAAATCAGGTGATTTGGCTTATACTGAGTCCCTATTTTCACATGTAAATAATCAGCTAGATCTGTGTGGCAGTGACCCTTTCACCTAAGCTTTCACATTCTAATACCCCCTTTGATGTTATAATTTATAACCCTAAATTGTTTTTTACCTGTCCCTGGTAGCAGTTCACTTTGTGATCACTGACCACACTTAAATAAAAATTATGCTACCAACAAGCTGACCTTTAGCAAATTGTTAAATCTCTTTGGGACTCAACATGTTCACCTGACACTGGGAAGGGGGCACATGACATCCTCATCTCTAAGAGTACTTCTAACTCTAACATTTATTCTAAAATTTGGAATACTCTTTTTAGAAATGGACTTCCTGCTAGGGGCACCTAAGTGATTTGTCAGTTAAGCATCCAACTCTTGATTTCTGACAGCACAGAGCCTGCTTGGGATTCTCTCTCTTCCTCTGTCTCTCTCTTCATCTCTCTCTCTATCTCTCTCTCTCTCTCTCTTCCTCTCTCTCTGTCCCTCCCCCACTCACACTCTTTCTCTCTCTCAAAATAAATTTTAAAGAAGAAAAAGAATTAAAAAAGAAAAAGAAATGGAATTCTTGCTATAACTTCTACTATCAGTGAAATCTTGTCTTGACTATCATTAAATTAAATTTAATTTTTAAATTGAGTTTTATTAGTGCATTTAATCACAAGAAAATAATTCACTAATTTAGGAACATTGAAAAGAAATATACTTCAATATTAAAGCCCTTAAAACAGCTTATCCCAAGAAGGGCTTGATTTGGAAAATTCTGACTGAATGAGCAGCTTCTCTGAACACCTGGGTACTGCTGACTTCAATTAGATTACAGCTGGTATTGTTCATTGTCTATTTAAAGCTTAACAAAAAAGAAGAAAGGGAAGGGTATAGTCATTCTCTCCAATTACATCTTCCAAACAAATGATTTAGAAAGTGATTTTTACCGAGGATTTACCCAAACTTTCTTTGCCATAATTACCCTATATTATCTAATTTGGATTTGTTTTCAAGCTATTATTTCAAAAAATTAAGTCACTTAAAAAGCACAGAGTAATTTTCTTGTTAGCATCTGCCACTTTAGAACACATTCTCAAAAGTACATTGTGCATTTGCTGGATCAGACCACACCAAGTGTATACACAACCACCATCCTCTGGGATTATCAAAAAACCAATGTAAGATTTTCTAAAAAGTAAATATTAATAAGCAAACTGATGAGCTAATGAGTGTATTCATTATTCTCTCTTCACTTGTCATTACAGAAAGTATAGTTCTCTAAGTTATAAGAGCTTATGGCCTTGCCACTCATAGTTTAGTTTGTAAATAAGCAGCATCAGCATCCCCTGGGATCCTAGAAAAGTGAAATCTCAGGCTCCATCCCAGACATGCAGCATTAGAGCCCACAGTTTAGCAAAATCCTCAGATGACTGATGTACAGGTTACAGGTTGGAAGGTACTGGTCTGGACAAAAAGGAAGAGTAATGGGTAGCCCTGAATTCTAATCCTGATACTGCCTCTTATTCGGTGAACTTAAGTTCACCATAATATCTTCATCTGTAAAAGAAGACTAAATATTAATCACCTCAAGGAATGCTCATATATCTACTCATTATATATGAAGATCATGACACCAAGTAAGTCTACAATAAACACTTGACAAATATAGCTACCAATAAAAAAAAGTTAGAATCATATGGTAACCCCTATGGTACCATATTTTTATATGGTAACCCCTATAAATTCTGACTCTACTTTGATGTTAAAACTCAAATGTATTTTTACAAATCAGTTTTTTTACCATGAGCTGAATCTGTTCATTTTAATTACGATATGGAATTATTTTCTTTGAAGTTTCTTCTTAAAGCCTTAAATGGAGATTAAAAGAGAACTGGTTTTCTTCCTCTTTCCTCTCTCCTCTCCCCCAACTCATCCTTCCCTCAAACACAAATGAAAGACAGAGGCCTGCAGAGAGAAAACTGATTGAGCACAGCAGTCATTTTTCAGGACATCCAAATGAATGTAATTAAATTAAACTGCTTCAAAGCTCTAACTCCAGCTCCAAAGGCAGGCACATCCATAGCACGGATGCAGTGCTTGGGTAAAAGCCTTCATCTTTTCAGAAAGAGATGGCAGCAAGATAACCAGGGAGCAGAAGTTTGCTAAACTAAACCAGGTTAATGAAAAAAGACAATAGGACTAAATGTAGCAAAGACACCATAATGGATACCTTTGAGTTCCATGGATGAAACATGAGATATGGGGGATGAACAGTCCCAGGCAGCACCTGATAAGAACCCTTTGACTAACCTGGGGCCTCAGCTTTTGAACTACGGACCAAACCTACATGCTGTATAATAGTCTATCATATTTGTAATATGAAAAATATTTCTCTTCCACTTTTGGTTAACAATGGTTTTTCTATGAAGATCACGATCTTAACTTAGATTTTAAAAAATTATTTTATAAAATTCATTTTAACTCAAATGATTCCCTTGCTACCATTTGCTTGTGGAGCTTACACATGACCACTTTAAAGCTTTTTCTCAATGTCACTAGAGTAATAGTTTCCACTTGCCAAACAGCAGGCTTTCTATTCTTTCTAGTGTCTCTTGGATACCCCAAAGAGGATAAGGAATATCTCACATAGAATTTATACAGCTTACTATTTCTACTACCCTTATACTATGGCTCTTAATATTCCTCTTGGCTAGTACAATTTCTCTTGTCACAAAAATTATGTTTGGCAAGGAACCCGCATGGTGGTAATAACTTTTGACATCCTTTTAAGTATCTATTTTCTTGACTTCTGGTGCCTGGAACATCATCCTGCCTTCTTCCAAGTTCCTGGCATAAACACCACCTACAGCCCTATTCTGGTCACTAATACACTGATGTTAACCCAATCCTAACCTTTAATCCACACCTGGAAAGAAATGATTGATTTCCACTTGTTCAGCTCTTCACATATGAAGGCAGAAAAAACTGACAGCAGAAATGCTTGGGCTCATAGTGATACAGTGCTTTCAATTTTACCATCCAACTATCTTTGTTCTAGGATCATAAGTATCCACAAGGGTTTAAGCATGAAAAAATTTTAGTCTCACATCTGTATCCTATGCTAATTCTCCCTTCCCATTGGGACAAACACCTTCATTTGTTATGATGATTCTTTTCTCTCAGGAGTGCTTTCACTTCTTATCTCACCTTTGCTTTAAAGACTCTTATGAAGCCATTTTATATCCTTCACAAATGTCACAAATGTCAGCAAGAGCCTCACCCTAGATCTCAGGCAAATCAAGAGATAAAGTTAGAAATTAGGGGAGGATTGAGAGGAAAGTATTTCATACCTCCACATACTCAGTCCTGATCTTGATGGCCCATACCAGCATGAGAGTCCTAATTGCTCTATAAATTTGCCAACATTTGGTATGGTCAGAGATTTATTTTCATTATTTGTTTTTTGTTTAATTTTAACTGAGGATATGCCATCTTAGTTTTATGATAGGAAAAGATAGGATTCAGTAGGCATAGAGGGAAAGACCTGAAGTCCTCGGGTGGGGGAATACATATTTTGAAACAATGCTGGGAGTGTCTGACCTCAGCAAACCCTCTTAGGCATAAGGTTCCTTTTAACAATGTAACAGACAACACCTATTTCTCCTCCTTCCCCTCAGGAATTTGAAAAAAGACCCTAACTAAAAATAAATAAAGCATAAAACTTATGACCCACCCCTCATACAACAGAAAGGAGCCAATCAAAAAGGAATGACTAGGCATTTAGAGTTACCTAGCCAATGAGAGCAGAACCTGAGAAGAAACAAAGGAAGAGGAAGGGAAAGGAGGGCTGACCAGAACCTTATAAAGCAAAGGCCATTGACTATTGTCACAGGTGTTCACCTTCAAAAGTCGCCTCTCTATAAAGAGAGCTTTCATACTTTTCTTCCTTTCTAATCTTATAATCAAATAAACTTTGTCTGCTGCTCATTTTGTGTCCACCTCTTCATTCTTTGAAGTAGCCAGACAACAAACCCCAGGGTTTTCAGGTAAAGGATCCTACAACAGTTTGGTTGTATTATATTATTTTAATTCCTTGGATTTTGTTGACATACTTATGCTATTCTGCAAACTGGGGGAAAGAATGACACATATGATTACATGATACATGACTGAACAACAAGAATAACGGTATCTTTTTCATAAGTTATTTTTACCACAATCGTAAATAAATACCTTAATATCTGTACTTATTAAGAATTAAAAATTGACTTGGGGCGCTGGGGTAGCTCAGTCAGTTAAGCATCAGACTCTTGATTTTGGCTCAGGTAATGATATCACCGTTTATGAGTTCAAGTCCCATGTCAGGCTCTGCAATTAAAGCGTGAAGCCTGCTTGGGATTCTCTGTCTCCCTCTCTCTCTGCACCTCTCTGTATCTCAAAAATAAATAAATTTACAAAGAAAAAACAATTAAAAATTTACTTAAGGGGTGCTTAGGTGGTTCAGCCCGCTAAGTGCCCAACTCTTGATTTCAGCTAAGCTCATGGTTATGAGACTGAGTTCAGTGTTGGGCTCCACAGTCTTTTCTTTAAGTATATTTTGAAGTTTAGTTTTCTTTAACCTTTTAAACTTCTCTTTCCCTAAAAACTAGTACAGAAAATAGTCAAATGACTGAAAACACAAGTGCCCAAATTACTAGGGCAAAGAATATAAAACATAAAATCACTCAAGAAATCAAAAAAAGAAATATTTGGTTTTGCATACCAAATTATCATTTTGAAATGGTATCTTTAGAGTTGGGAAGGGTGGGCAAGATAAAACAGGCATTTTTTACACATGGAACATTTATTACACATGGAACAGACTTCTTAGAAAGCAATTTGGCCATTTATGGTGAAAGCTTTAACAGGGCTCATACCATTTGACACAGTAATATCACTTCTAGAAATTTACAACTCTAAATTATCTAAGATATGTATAAGTATTTATCTTCAAGGATTTCAGCATTATTTATAATGCTAGAAAACTAGAAATAACTTAATTTTCCAAAAGTAGAGGAATGGCTAAATTAATTATGGCTCATACATGTGATACTGTGATGCCAATAAAAATCAAGGAATATTTAACCACATAAATAAGTGCTACTTATGTAACATTTAGAGAATGAAAAATAAAGATTACCACAATTTTATATGGGAAAACAACATACCTTAAAATGCAAAAAGGAAAGATATTAAAAATTCAACAGTGATACCTGTCCTTGAAAAGTTTACACTTTAGTTTATAGATATATTGAGTTGGTAGATGTATTACTTATATCTATTCAATGATATGTAAGTAATATATAATAAATAGGTAATATATATAAAGCACAAAGCCTTGACCAACTAATTATCTGTGTATCAGGGAATATCCTCTGAACTGAATCTGGAAGAATGAGTAGTTTTGCAGATACAGAACTCATAGAAAAGCACTGATTTGTCTATATCCCTGGTATCTAGGTCAAGGGCTAAATGCTCAATTAATGTTTGTTGAATACACAAAATGAGTGATTTGTAAAGAAACATAATTTCATTTTCTCTGTTCTTTGTTTTCAATATTTTGGTCACTAAAAGCTTACAATTATAATAGAAGGCTATATTACAGATATCCAAATTAACTAACTCTATATGTTACATCTTAGAATGTTGCTCCTTAAAATCATCTTGCAATGTCTTAATTTCATCAGTAATTGAACAGTTAACATAAGAGGAAGACCTCATCTGAAATCACTTAAGAGTATTAACTCTTTTTCTTGCCTTATATCTTAAATAACAGCTGACACTTAGACCAAGAGCCCTTTGTCTATTCACCAACTATGAATCAAAGGAAAGAATGTAATTGAGTTTGGACACTTTTTCTTGAAAAAAATAACCTACTACAAGGGGATCTTTGATACAATTTAGGCTTATTTTAAAAAGATTTGTTTGTTGTTGTTTATTCCTTCTAAGTAATAAAGTGATATGTTGGCAATGTTGACTGCAAAATTGATATTAAAATCTCTGTACAGTTACTTAATTCCTGAGTCATTACTTATCTTTTTCATACCCATAAAGACTGAAGTCCATCATCCTTTGTCAGCAATTAGGAGATGGAAGGTTTGGATGGGAACTTGGTAATGCTTTTCTAATCTAATGATAGTTTACAGAAAAAAATGTCTACTGAAAGGAAAAGCAGAGGGATACAAACTCAATCAAGGCAGGATTTAATTCATAGATGGGAACTTAAATTCAAAAAAATATATTTATTATTAAAACAATAACAACTGAAAACACTTTTCTAACTATTTTACTTATTAATTATTCTATATTAAAGACTAGTAATATGTTATAGATAAGGCACAGGGCCCCTATAAGGTGTGAAATCTAACAGAGATTCCCACATAAAGCTATATCACCAAAGAGTTGCCCTCTGAACCCCAATAAGGGTGAATAGAAACAAAGAGGCATTTGTGTTAGTGTTTAAGGTAGCTCTGGCACCAAACAGTACCTTTTAATTGTAAAAGGTACTTTTAATTGTGAAATGCCTACCTTCAATCCAAAAGAGCAGAACTGGTCACATTCACACCAAGGGAAAACTAAATGGCATCACTCTTTGCTGTACAAATGGAGGTTTCACAGCAAAGATGAATGCTGAGAAAACTGAGTGCTTACATGAAAATGGAGAGTTAATCGTGCAGGCTCAAAAGACTTACTCACTGTTGAAATCAGTACCATGTCAACGATGCAATCCGCAATTTGGGGGGGGGAACCTGTCATTAAATCAATATGGTTCAATTAAATTGTATTGGTTTTGTACTTTTGTTTGTATTTGACTCATAGTTTTTGTTTCATTGTTACAAAAATGTTGGCGATTAAAACGGTTATACTTAGTTTTATGTTGGTACATATTTTAAGGGTATTTTTTAATAATCTTTTTTGTCCCTTCAAAACAGGTATACATACTCTTTGATGGAATATAGACTGTAACTTTGCTAAGAACTGGCTTATCATTTGACTTCCTGTGTAGATCCACCTATAAGGTGGAACTGTCACTCTGGCCAAAATGTCAGGAGGTGTTTCCCATGGCAGTTATGGTGGCCATTACAATTTGTGAAAGTAGCACTCTACCTTATATGCCAATGTCTCTGAGCCTAATTGAAATAGTTCTACCTTGAGGTAAGAATCCGACTCAGATGAATTAGGTTGAATTATGTGAAATTGCCCGTTTTGTAAGTCAAAATCAGTCAAATATCAGCATTTTCTTATCATGCAACCTAATATATACTCAAGCTTCTTTTCCTTCAAGGAGATCCTGAAACAAAATGAATGCATCAAAATAGAGACATATTAATAGGCAACTAACCTCAATACCATCCTGATATTGATTAATACCATTCAGTCAAAGTAGAATTAAAAGGTAAAGGTTTTTTTTTTTTTTTAATCTCTTCCTCAGTGCTCCCTGTAGAGGTGGCCGCCATCTCCTACTCAGCATCACGGCAACTCTCGGACTTCTGGTGAAGCCCAAGATTGTTACAAAGAGTACCAAGACGTTCATCCGGCACCAGTCAGATTGATACATCAAAATTAAGCACAAATGATGGAGATCCAGAGGCAGTGACAATGGGATGCACAGAAGATTCAAGGGCCAGATCTTGATGCCCAGCACTGGTTACAGGAGCAACAAGAAAACAAAGCACATGCTTCCCAGTGGCTTCTGCAAGTTCCTAGTCCACAGCATCAAAGAGCTTGGAGTGCTACTGATGTGCTACAAATCTTACTGTGCAGAGATTGCTTACAATGTCTCCTCCAAAAACCATAAAGCCACTGTGGAAAAAGCAGCCCAGCTAGTCATCAGAATGATCAATGCCAATGCCAGGCTGCACAGCAAAGAAAATGAATCAGCCTATGTGCATGTTGTATTTCTGTTAATAAAACCATAAAACTACAAAAAAAGAGAGAAAAAGCACTTTTATATATAAAAACAATATAATGAAAAAGTAACTATTGAATATATTTGAATTCAATACAAAAAAAGAAAGAAATCCAGAAGGAATATAAAATTAGACCATAAAAGTAGGACACTGGAGTTTTGGGAAGATGGTGGAGTAGGTGGATCCTGAGCTCACCTTGTTCCACAGACACACCAAGATAACGGCTACATCTTTGCAACTAACTCCAAAAACAACCTGATGACTGGCAGAACAAGCTTCCACAGCTAACCATAAAAAGAAGGCCATATCAAAAAGGGTAGGAGGGCAAAACACAGTTGGGAACCAAATCCCCCCACCATGTGTGACCAACCACAAATGGGAGGGACATCACAAGTATGGAGAAGTAAGAGGACCGGGTATCCCTGACGCTGGGGATGCTCACTCAGAAGATAATCCCCATAACACTGGGCTTTGCAAACCAGTGAGACTTAACTCCAGGAGAGCCAGAGGGCAGCAGGAAACTGAGTCCCCATCCTTATGAGCCAGTATACTAAATAACTTGGCCTAAACAGCACAGAAGTAGCAGTATGAAAAGCACCTGGGGTAACTGTGAAGGAGATTTACTGAATAATCTTAGAACACATGCAGAAGGGGAAGGGATCTTCAGTAGATTTCTCTGGCAACAAAAGTGCTCATAGGAGCCATTTCTCTTCTCCTTCCAGCCCACACCTTCCCTTTTCCCTATCCCTCTGCTTAGATGGCTGGACATGTGTGGGAATGAGTGCTAACATTCTCCATCTTCCTGCTAGCACCCCATGCCCCATCCTGGCATTTCCCCACAGACCCAGCCTCTCAAACTTGCCTGCCTTAGCAGGCATCCCTCCAAACTGGCTACTGCACTGCCACACCAGACACACACTACCACCCAATGGTGAAAAACTGAGAGTTTTTCATCTAAGTTCAGGAAAAAGAAAAGGATGTCCACTCTCATCACTTTTATTCAACATAGTACTGGAAGTCCTAGCTGCAGCAATCAGAAAAGAGAAAAAAATAAAAAGTAAATGAAATGTATGAACTAAGTGACTAATAGCCAAAATATATTTTAAAAACTTATGCAACTCATCACACATGAAACTAATTTGATTAAAAAATGGGCAGGGGTGCCTGGGTGGCTTAGTTGGTTAAGCATCCAACTCTTGATTTTGGCTCAGGTCATGATCTCAGTTACTGAGTCCCATGTCAGGCTCTGGGCTAAGCACAGAGCCTGCTTGGGATTCTCTACCTTCCTCTCTCTCTGCCCCTCACCTGCTCATGCTATCTGTCAAAATAAATAAATAAAAACTTTTTTAAAATGGGCAAAGGAGGGGGGGGTACCTGGGGGACTCAGTTGGTTATGTGTCTGCCTTCAGCTCAGGTCATAATCTCATGATTCATGAGTTCGAGCCCCACATTGGGCTCTTTGTTGTCAGCACAGAGCCTACTTTGGATCTTCTGTTCCACTGTGTCTCTGCCCCACTTGCTCTCTCTCTTCTTGCTCTAAAAAACAAATAAACTGAAAAAGAAATTTTTTGTCTCTGCCCTCCCTGACTTGTGCTCTGGTCTGTCTCTCTCTCTCCCTCTCTCAAAAATAAATATTAAATTTTTTTTAAAAAAATACTTTTTTTAATGGGCAGAGGACCTAAATAGACATTTTTATAAAAAAGACAGAGATGACAGACAGACACATGAAAAGATGCACAGCATCACCGATTATTAGGGAAATTGAAATCAAAATCTCAATGAGATATCACTTCATACCAGTCAGAATGGACAACATCAAAAAAATAATAACAAGTATTAGCAAAGATGTGGAAAAAATGGAACCCCTATAAACTTTTGATAGGAACGTAAATTGGCATAGCCAGTATGGAAAACAATATAAAGGTTCTTCAAAAAATTAAAAATAAAAATCCATATTATCAAGTAATTCCACTACTCCACTAATAGGTAGTTACCTAAAGAAAATAAAAATACTAATTTGAAAAGACATATGCACTCCTATGTTGAGAACAACATTATTTACAATAGCCAAGATACGGAAAAAACACAAGTGTCCATTGAAAGATGAGTGGATAAATAAGTTGTGGTATATGTGTGTATATATACATACACATACTTAATATGATATATGCATGCATACATGCATACTTATACATACATAAAAGAATATTATTCCTCTATAAAAAAAAGAATGAGATTTTGCCACTTGTGACAGCATAGATGGACCTAGCAAGGATTATACTGAATAAGTCACACGAGAAAGACAAGTACCATATGACTTCACTTAATTTGAAATCTAAATAAACAAAACAAACAAACTAGTATACAGAGAATAAACTGGTGATTGCCAGGGAGGAGGAGAGTGGGTGTGGGAGGGTGAAATAGATAAAGGTAGTTAAGACGTACAAACTTCTAGGGGTTCCTGGGTGGCTCAGTTGGTGGGTGGCTCAGCATCCCACTCTTGGTTTTGGCTCAGGTCATGAGCTCATGGTTCATGAGTTCGAGCCCCACATTGGGCTCTGCGCTGACAGTGTGGAGCTTGCTTGAAATTCTCTCTCTCCCTTTCTCCCTGTCCTTCCCATGCTCTCTCACTCTTCCTCTCTCTCTGTCTCTCTCTCTGTCTCTCTCTCTCTAAGTAAATAAATAAACTTAAAGAGAAAAGAGGTACAAACTTCCAGTTATAAAATAAATAAGTCATAGAGATGAAAAGTATAGCATAGAGAATACATTTAATATTGTATGTATGGTGACAGATGGTGATTCCCTTTACTGTGGTGAGCACTGAGTAATGTACAGAATTGTCTAATCAATATGTTATACATCTGAAAAAAATATACCATTGTATGTTAATTATACATCATTAATTTTTAAATTAATAAATAAATAAAAGAGGGACACTGCCTTGAGGAATTTCTTGGCCACTGATTAGGAAGCCCTCTTCTTTAGGCCACAAATTAGTCAATCAGTTTTTGTATAAAGCAGTACAGGAAAATTCCAAAATTTCTAGAAAAAGACATCAGTCAGAATGGTTTTTCAATAAAGTTCTTTTATTTTCTACTCAAAACAAAAGAAGTAATCAAATAGTACCCATACCTGTTTGCTCAGCAATTTTTTTTGTGAGACTCTTCTTTTTATTGTTTCAAATTTCCTAACAATGATGAATCCCCAATTCACATCTAACTATAGGAAAGGAAGACAAGTCAATGTTTGTCCAGTTTTAGCTTCATTGGAGCTGAGGTGATCTGTCTCCTCGTTTCATACTAAACATGATGGTTAGTGACAATATCCAAGTGCAACTTCTCTGGTTTCACTTGGCGCACTGAAATGTATATTCCATTTTCTTCCAACAAATATTTCAAAATAGCAAGCATGACAAAATCCTCATGGTATAGGGCAAGATATAAAGAAATCTTAAGAACACCTCAAGTTCTTGTTATCTCTCATGTTTATGTTTAAGGTTCATAACTTGTCTCTTGGGAAGAAAATACCCCAAATCTTGTGTATGGTAGCTCTATGTCCACTTTGTTCCCAAATAAAGAAATGATTATTCCCTTGATAAATGGCCAATAAAGCCTGGCCTCAGAAACATGATATTGCATGATTCCCTGGCATGACACCAAAGGAATGGGGTTAAGAAAGGGGATATGTATTCACAGAAAAAAAAAAAAAAGTGATATGTTGCATCTATGAAAAAGGGTGTAGTAAAATTATAAATGATAAAATATTCCTGAAGTTCTATGATAATAAAGTTATTCATTTGTTCATTCATTCAATAAATGTTTACAAGAATCTATTATATGTAAGCTATTTTAATAATATAAACAATTGGCATTTTTTGAGTACTTAATTGTGCCAGGCACTAGATATTTTATGCACATTATCTCAAAAATATTATGAATTACAAATTATTATTATTATCCTAATTTTACAGAAGAAAAATTGAAAGTTAAATAACTCACTCATGTTCATAAGTGGCAATGCTGGGATCTGAATTTATATCTGACTGTTTTCTTTGTACCATAAAAGTCACTTAAAAACATCTGAAGATTAAAAGAATATAAATATTTAGAGTACTTAACAATGCACAAATCAATACTATGTTTAAGTAAATATGAATAATTTTGAAGTCAGCCACCTAAATTTCATTTGGGGATCAAAAATACAAATATTCAGGGACACCTGGATGGCTTGGTCAGTTGTGTCTGACTTTGGGCTCAGATCATGATCTCGTTGCTTCTGGGTTCTGCTGATAGCTCAGAGCCTGGAGCCTGCTTCGAATTCTGTGTCTTCCTCTCTCTCTACCCCTCCACTACCTGTGCTCTCTCTCAAAAATAAATAAACATTAAAAAAATTAAGTATAAATATTGAAGTACTTTTTCTGTTGTCTCCCAATTTCATCTGTAGCACTTGCCAACAGGCAACATCGAGATGGATTTTACAGGAGTAGCTAAAAAATTATTGTGTTGGCTAGTGTGGAAATTTCCTTCTGGTTCCTCTGGTGGAGTTGTCCTTCAAATCTAAAAAGCCTGAAGTCTGCAGAATGTCCAAGACATGGTTCTTGTCTATTTATTTGCCAAACAATAGCCAGGAATTGCAGTTTCACAGTTCTATTTTAATTTCCATGATAGTGGACTAGACCATGATCATTTCATAAAAACATTTCATTATTATTTTACTTAAACAATAAATTCTTACTGATTATCTACTAATGCAATCTATATGACAGGGATTTATGTTCATTTCTTTTAAAATAGGCCCATACAGAGGTGCCTGGGTGGCTCAAACGGTTAATGGTCCAACTTCGGCTCAGGACATGATCTCACTGTTAGTGGGTTCAAGCCCCACATTGGGCTCTGTGCTGACACCTCAGAGCCTGGAGCCTGCTTTGGATTCTGTCTCTCCCTTGCTCTCTGCCCCTCCCCTACTCTCACTCTGTTTCTCCCTCAAAAATAAACATTAAAATTCTTTAAAATAAAATAGTCCCATAAAACCAAAGAGAATATAACCAAAAATAATTTGCATATCTATCTTGAGCAAATATAGCACTTTTAGGACCATTTCTATTACTCAATTACATGCATGGAAGACATGTTGAAAAGAATCTAAAACTGCTTCCTAGGCCTCTCAATACCTCAGATCTTATCAAGAAGAATATATGCTTTTTTCACTATTTTTATCCTTAGCTCCATGTAAATGCCTTGCATACCTATTTTATGTTAAAATAATAAGTTTGTCCAATAAATTGGCTCTGTATGCTTTTAAACCCTTTGGGAGCATCCTTTGAAAAAATAATAGTAGCCTGTGGGTCAGATTCTTTGGCTCTAGTCCTGATAATATGCTGAACCCAATATCTGACTTTTTAAACAAGCCATAGTAAGTAAGAGACTGCTTCCATGAGTCAGTAGAACTAAATGGATGGCTAGGGTGTTAAGGAATGGTACCAGATGCTCCTTGGTATAGCACTAGTAGCTTTCAGCTCATTCCTAAAAGAATGAGCCATGTAGATCAGGCCTTCCACCAGAAAGCTCATGATAAACAACGAGCTTTTGGAGGTTACATTGGGAAATACTTATGAGTGGTCCAACCCCTGCAGACCTACGAACTACTGGGAAGATGAAAAACTTTGGACCCAGCTGTCACAATGGGCTCAGGAGTTCTAGCAAGAATGTCATAGTCCAAGGACTAGATGGCCCATCCACTGGGTCAACTATGGGAGACAAAACTGACTCTGGAAAATTAAAGGAAATATAACCACCAAATGTACCAGGTATCCTGGAAAGACAAATAGATGGGCCAGATGGTATCTTTCAGAAGACGTAAGCAGTCTAGGCCTCCATTATAGAGCAGATAAAGCATGGTTAGGGACAGTCTGACAGCAGTGCACTTCATGGAAGCAAGTACGGTCTGTAGACAGCACTTGGGAGAAGAATGCAGTAGAGGCAGTAACTACGAATGGCACACAAGGTCAGGGAAGAACACAGCAAGGTTAGACTAATGTTATCTGATAGCCACAAAGCTTCCCAGGAAGAGCTCTTAAAATTATCCTGCTACTCTCTCCTTATATCAATACTCAGATTCTGTGAATCTGACTACTGCCTTATACAGAGAAAATCCATTTATTTTATTCTATTTTTAACTTCTCCTTCAACTCCTGAGCTATCTATAGCCAACATTTTTCAAACGGTTCTAGGGACTACTCCTTTGAATAACACTCAATGAAGACAATTAAAATGTTATAAGATCACTTAAATCTTACATTAGTGGTATAGTGATCAGCACGGATCCCAAGATCACCTGCTCCCTTCTTCCTACTGTACAAGCAAAGCACTACAGTGCAAGGAGGTTGAGTGACTTTTTCAACATAGGACAACTACTGAGAGGTAGCATTTGGTCTAGAATCCATGTCATGAACACGAACGTGCCTAGATCAGTGCTTCTGTCCTTGAACAATGCTATAATAAACATAGGGGTGCATTACAATTTTGAATAGTGTTTTCATTTTCTTTGGGTAAATACCCAATAGTGAAAGTACTGGATCATTTGGTAATTCTTTTAATTTTTTGAGGAACTTCCATACTGTTTTCCACAGTAGCTTTAACAGTTTGCATTCCCGGCAACTGTGCACAAGAGTTCCTTTTCCTCCACATCCTCAGTAACAGTTTTGTTGTTTGTTGTGTTTTTGATTTTAGTCATTTTGACTGATGTGAGGTGATATCTCATTGTGGTTTCGATCTGTATTTCCCTGATGGTAAGTGATATTGAGCATCTTCTCATGTGTCCGTTGACCATCTGTATGTCTTCTTTGGAAAAATGTCTATTCATGTCCTCTGTCCATTTTTAATCATATTATTGGGGGGGTTGTTTTCTTTTGGTTTTGTTTTGGGGGTTTTTTTGGTGCTGAGTTGTATCAGTTCTTTATATATATTTTGGATGCTAACCCTTTAATGCCATTTGCAAAAATCTTTTCCCATTCAGTAGGTTGTCTTTTAGTTTTATTGATTGTTTCCTTTGCTGTGCATAAGTATTTTATTTTGGTGTAGTCCAAATAGCTTACTTTTGCTTCTGTTTCCCTTACCTCAAAAGACATATCTAGAAAAATGCTGCTACAGCTGATATCAAAGAAATTACGGTCTAGGATTTTTATGGTTTCGGGTCTCACATTTAGGTCTTAAATCCATTTTGAGTTTATTTTTGTGTATGGTATGAGAAAGTGGTCCAGTTTCCACTCTTTTGCATGTAGCTGTCCATTTCTCTCAACACCATTTGTTGAAGAGACTATCTTTTTCCTATTGCATATTCTTGCCTCCTTTGTCAAAAATCAATTGACCATACAATTATGGGTTTATTTCTGGGCTTTGTATTCTGTTCCATTGATCTACATGTTGATTTTTGTGCCAGTACCATACTGTTTTGATTACTACAGCTCTGTAGTATATCTTGATATCTGGGATTGGGATACCTCCAGTTTTTCTTCTTGTATCAAGACTGCTTCGGTTGTTCAGGGTCTTTTGTGGTTCCATACACATATGAGGATTATTTGTTCTGTGAAAAATGCTTGTTGGTACTTTGATAGGTATTGCACTGAATCTATAGATTGCTTTGGGTAGTAGGGACATTTTAACAATATTTGTTCCTCCAATTCATGAGCATGGAGCATCTTTCTATTTGTTTGTGTCATCTTCAATTTCTTTCATCAGTGTTTTACAGTTTTCATGCTGCAGGTCTTTCAACTTGTTGGTTAAGTTCATTATTCCATTATTTTATTTTATTTTAATTATTTTAGTGCAGTCATAAATAAAATTATCTTCTTAGTTTCTTTTTCTGCTGCTTCACTATTAGTGTATAGAAATAAAACAGGTTTTTGTACACTGACTTTGTATACTATGACCTTACGGAATTCTTTTATCAGTTCAAGTAGATTTTTTTGTAGTTTTTCAGGTTTTGCAGGTTGTCTTTTGCAAACAGTGGAAGTTTTACTTCTTCCTTACCAATTTGGATGGCTTTTATTTCTTTTTCTTATCTGATTGCTATGGCTAGGACTTCCAGTACACTGTTGAATAAAAGTGGTGAGAGTGAACATCCTTGTCTTGTTCCTGATCTTAATGGAAAAGCTCTCAGTTTTTCACCATTGAGTATGTTAGCTGTGGGTTTTTCAAATATGGGCTTTATATGTTGAGGTAGGTTCCCTCCAAACCCACTTTGTTGAGGGTTTTTATTCAGGAATGAATGTTGTACTTAGTCAAATGCTTTTTCTGCATCTATTGAAATAATCATACATTTAGGTTATGTTTAAGTAGGCTTCACACTCAGGAGCAGAGGCTCATGTGGGGTTTAAGCTCATGACCCTGAGACCAAGACCTGAGCTGAGATTAAGAGTCAGATGTGCAGCCAACTGGGCCACTCAGGCACCCCAGACATATGTGATGTATCATGTTGATGTATTTGTGAATACTGACCCATCCTTGCATCCTAGGAATGAATCCCACTTGATCATGGTAAATGATTTTCTTAATGTATAAACACCATTATTTTCATCCCTGTTTTCCAGATGAAGAAACTGAGGCACAGTGATTAAGTAACATGCCAATGTAATATAGTAAGTGGACGAATCAGGGTTTGAGCCAATTCTGGCTCTGTACAACACTGTAATCATGCTTCTCTGATGATGGATGACCTGGCAGGTTTGGGGGGCTGATGATGACAGATTAAGCTGACTCTGTATGGTCATTTAAGGTAAAATGGATAATAATAACTTCTAATTACAGCATCCTTCTTGGCACTGGTTTCTTAGAGACTTTATAGAAGTGAGCACCAATATTCATACAGTTTCTCAGGTTAAAAATCAAATAATTCTTGGCTTTTGCCTTTTTCCTACTCCAAATCCTATCAGCAAGTCCTCTTAGATCTGCTATCAAAACAAAGCCAGAATCAAACCATTTCTCATTACTCTACTGCTACCACTTGGCACCATCTTCATTCATATCTTCATCTGAAATATTGCAATTATTTTTGCAATATTGGCCTCCCTTGCTTTTATATTTACCCTTCCTCCTAACTGGCCTCCCTTGTTTTTATATTTACTCTTCTACAGTCTAACCTCTACATAACATATGAGTGATCATTTTTAAAACATGGAATAGATCACATCCCCTACTCAAAGCTTCCAATGGCTTCCCACAGTATTTAGAATAAAATCTAAACTCCTTACTAAGGCCTAACTCTATATGATCTGGCTCCAACTATCTCTCCCATCTCATCTTTGCCCACACCCACTAATTTATAACTTACTGCACTAACTTTCTGGCTTTTCCTCAAATATGCAAAATCATTCCCACCTCAGACTCAGTTCACTGGTATTTCTTTGCCTGGAAAGTTCTTCTCAAAGACATTTATATGGCTGGTACCTCCATATCATCCAAATCCCTGGAGTACCTGGGTGGCTCAGTTGGTTAAGCATCCAACTTTGGCTCAGGTCATGATCTCACAGTTTTGTGGGTTCAAGCCCCATGTCAGGCTCTGTGTTGACAGCTAGCTTGGAGCCTGAGCCTGCTTCGGATTCTTTGTCTCCCTCTCTCTCTGACCTTCCACTGCTCACGCTCTCATTCTCTCTCTCTCTCTGAAATAAATAAAACATTAAAAAAAAGAAAAGAAAACAAATCCCTAACTAACTATATCTTCCACAAAAACCAATTTCTGGCCAACCTATCTAAAACAACTCAATCCTTCATTCACTATCATATTACCCTGCTCTTCATTTCTCCTCATAGCATTTGCCATTACCCAAAATCATATTTGTAAGTTAGTTAATGATAACCTTTTTGAGGGCAGAAACCTAGGGTGTTTTGTTAACTGGTTTATCTTCAATGCCTAGACAGCACCAGCTATAATACTAAGTGCTTAATAAATATTAAACCAAATGAATTATCCTCCAAATTCCATCATTTTATGACACTGTGATACTCACAGGATCAATGGAGTAGACTGACATGCTCTGTCAGATTCTGAATAGAGTAATAACTTCACCCCCTATTTATCTTAGGGCAGACTGCTTGGATTGGCTGCCCATGATGCCATCTTTCTTTCCAAATGCAGTTAGATGTTCCTATATCCCCTCCATTGGTATTGCTCTTCTGTATCTTTCCCCCAGTGATAGTCAGGGAAGGCTTTCACTGCTTCCTTTTTCTTTGAGATGGGCATACTCCTTCATGGCCTTGTTACCCATTTTGTTATCTCAATAAAACTTCCTGAAGTCTTTTAACTTCTACTGTAAAACTTCCTGAAGTCTTTGAACTTCTACTGTAATGTTCTGTATTTTTTCCTACCAAAATATAAATGCTATGTATCTGCTGGATAAAAGTTAACTCATTTACATTAAATGCTAAAATAATTACTATGTTAAAATTCCATGTCATGTGAAGATACAGAAATGAAAGCTGCCTCCTGCTTCTTTTGGTCTTTACAATCTCTGGAAATTTTCTACACTTCCTTGAGATTTCCTTTTTTTTTTTTTTTTTTTTTTTTAATGTGGCAAAGGCTACTTGCTCAGCAGTCTTTTATTCTCCAAATACTGCCTATTCATCATTACAAATGATAAGTTGCTGGCTAAGACTGATGCTTGTCAGCTTAGATGGAAACTTTGGAATAATTAATATTGCTTATTTTGAGACCTGTGGTTAGGTAGGTGGCATGCATACACAATGTATGAAAAGGAAAAGCTGCTGCTTCCTAGAACCCATTTACCTTATCATGAGAGATCAAATAGGTCAAATATAGCTAATACACAAAAGGTGAAAAAGAGGCCCTTGTTTCTAGTGATAGTTGAGTAAGTGTCCTAGAAGATCTCACTCACATGTCCTAAAAGCTTTAATTCCTCACTTAAACATCTACAGGAGTAATAACTATCCAGTGATTTAAAAGACCATAAAATAGGGGCAACTGGGGGGCTCAGTTGGTTAAGTGTCTGACTCTTGATTTCAGTTTAGGTCGTGATCTCACAGTTCATAAGACTGAGCCCCATACTGGGCTCTGTGGTGACAGCGAGGAACCTGCTTGGGATTCTGTCTCTCCCTCTCTCTGCTCCTCCCCCACTCTCTCTCACATGCACACACACTCTCACTAAATAAATATTTTATTTTATTTAAATATTTATTTTTGAGAGAGAAAGAAAGAGAGAGAGCACAAGTTGGGGAGGGGTGGAGAGAGAGGGAGGTATACACAGAATCTGAAGCAGGCTCCAGGCTCCGAGCTGTCAGGGCCCAATGCAGGGCTTGAATCTACAAACTGTGAGATCATGACCTAGGTCAGCTTCAGACACTTAACTGACTGAGGCACCCAGATGCCTCTAAATAAACATTTTTCTAAAGACCATAAAATAGATAAAGCCCATTTTCTTTTTATTAAATACCACATGGCAAATTCTACAATTCCACTTCCATATACACAGGAAATAATAAAACTAAAAATGTCTAAATTAGCTGATTTCTCATCTCAGTCAAAGGAGTTGAAACAAGTTAGTTCTCAATATCCAAAATAGTATTAGGAGCAACAGCCTTTTTGTATGTGCTAACTAGAACTGTGCTTTTAATTCTCTAGTAAAAGATTGAAGTTGTGCCCTCTGTAAACCTTCTACTGAGATTAGAGCTACACATTTTAAACTCTATTTGGATAAAAGATTACAGCTTCTGTGACTCTGTTATTACAATAAACAAACCCAGAGTAACATGTAATCACAATGAACTAAGGAATTAAGATGAAATACTAAGTTAGTAATTCATACAATGGATGCTAGACTCCCCGCTGTCAGCTTCAAAGGTTACAGATAATAAACTAAAAACTATAAGCAAATTGAGACAAAGGAAGAGAACTTAACTCTTAAGACTTACTTAGACCATTTCGTCACTTTATCATACCTCTCCCAGATGATAAAATAGAGACTGAAATGTTGACCTAACCAGACACAACATTAAAATTATTTAAAACCAGGATGATACCAGTTCTGACCTAGTAAATAGACAAGCTTGCCAAAGAGGAAGTAGGTCCTTTTTGGTCTTTGAGGACCCTTTGTGGCAAGCATCAACCATTTAGTGGCTGATTTAGGGAAATCTGATGGGTTCTGGAGGAGGATTTAGGGCCAAGGCAGTGGGAGTGAAAGTAGGGCCACTCAAAATGTGTGGAGTAGAAGAAACTCTTTACCAAGCAGTAAAAAAATATTTCAGTACTTTTAATACCTGGAAGAGCTATACAATGCATACCAATTGAACATTACCTTCACACTGTCATGAGCTTTGAGTAACTGAGGGAGGGGGAAAGGAAAGGAAGGGAGGAGCAATGAACAGATCAGTCCCTCTAAAATATTTTTTTTACTTTGGCAGCTCTGTTCCTTTAATGAGATCCTATTCCATCAAAATTCCATTAGAATTATAAAGCTAAATTCCTCACTCCCAACATAAAATTCCCCACCCTCTTTGTTCTCATTCTCCCCTCACTGTAATTTTGTATGTATGGTATTTGTTCAATAGTTATTTATTCAATGTCTCCTCTCCTTAGATTCTAGGCCGCAGGGGGTTTTAGGCCTTGTATTAGATCTTGTGTTTTGACTCACATTTTCTTTCTAGGAACCAGAAAAAATACTTGATGCACACTAAATATTTTTTGAATAAACAACTTAATGGAAAAGTCATTTTGATTTTTAAAAAATCTTACCCACTATATAAGGCAAAATGAAACAGCAATTATCCATAGTCTACTCACAGCAAGGGAGAGAGTCATGCACGTTAAAAAAAAAAAAAAAAAAAAGATAATGATAAAAATACCTAACATTTATTGAGTTTCTACTACAAGATATTCACTGTGCTAAATGTGTCCAATAGTACCTTATTTAATTTTCCCAAAATCCTATGAGGTAAGCAGTATGTTCACTGTCCCCATTTTGTAGATGAGGAAAATAAGACTTAGATAACAAGTGGTAGAACAAAGATCTAAAGCCAGGCCTATCAAACCCCAGGAGCCAAAATCAATCTCCACACATTCTACTTCTTCACGATTAATCCATTTTACATATGCCCCCTTCTTTGGGGTAGATGAGCTGGCAGATATTTTGTGCTTCCATAGAGGACTGGATTAAGTATGCATAAGAACCAAAGCAATACATTATAAGAGGAAAGATAACTTGACAAGAAAAAAACTGCTGCAGACATATTCTGGTATCTATTCCATGAGCAGATGGTGTACTTCTGAGAAATATCAGGATATATGAAGGAAAACAATTAGGCAACTGATGTTTATGTGGGTGTAGATTTCTGGCTAGAACAGATGCCTGTTGCTTCCTGACATCTGCCATATTCCACTCTAAGTACCAAAAAAACATACAGCTGACGAAGTTGCATAGATTATGGCTTTGTATATCAGTAAGTTGTATTTATTGGTTCTATAATGTATCACCCAACCAAGAAGTCAGAAGCTAACACTGACCTCTCAGATACCATGGCACAACATAAAAAAAACATAGACTTTAGAGTCAAACAAGCCTGATTTTAACTCAACACCAAGAACAAAAACAAAACAAAACAAAACCCATAAAACAAATAATCCAATTAAAAGTGGGTGGAGAACCTGATTAGACATTTTTCCAAAAAAGATATACAGATGGCCAACAGACACATGAAAAGATGCTTAATTAACATCGCTAATCAGCAGGCAAATGCAAATCAAATCCACAATGAAATACCACTTTATACCTGGCAGAATGGCTAGAATCAAAAAGACAGCAGGGCCTGGGTGGCTCAGTCTGTTAAGCATCCGACTCTTGATCTTAGCTCAGGTCATGATCTCACAGGGGTGAGACTGAGCCCCACATCTGAGCCCCATGTCAGGCTCTGCACTGAGGGTGGGGCCTGCTTAAGATACTCTTTCCATCTCCCTCTGCCCTTCCCCTGCTCACATGCACATTTGTGCTCTCTTGCTCTCTATCTAAAAAAAAAAAAAAAAAAGAAAAGGACAAAAAATAACAAATATTGGCACGGATGTGGAGGAAAAGGAACCCACCTACACTGCTGGTGGAAAGGTACATTGTGCAGCCACTGTGGAAAACAGTATGGAGTTCCTCAAGAAATTAAAAATACAAATACCATATGATCTAGCAACCTCAGTACTGGGTATTTACCCAAAGAAAATGAAAACACTAATTTGAAAAGATATATAGGCACCCCTATGTTTATCGTAGCATTAATTACAATAGGCAAGATATGGAAGTAACCTAAGTGTCCATTGATAGATGAATGGATAAAGAAGATGTAGTATAGATGTACAGTGGAATATTACTCAACCACAAAAAAGAATGAGATCATCCGTTCTGCAACAACATGGATGGATATAGAAGGCATTATGCTAAGTGAAATAACTCAGAGCAAGAAAGGCAAATATCATATGATTCTTATATGTAGAACCTAAAAAAACAAATGAACAAACAAAAGCAGAAAATAGACCCATAAAAACAGAACTGGTAAATGCCAGAAGGGAGGAGATGGAAGGATGAGCAAAAGGGGTGAAGAGGAGTAAGAGGTACAGGATTCCAGTTATGGATTAAGTCATAGGAATGAAAGGTAAAGCATAAGGAATATAGTCAATAATATTGTAATAGTGTTATATGGTGACAGATGGTAATTATACTTGTTTTGAGAACAGCATAACTTACAGAGCTGTCCAATTGCTATGCTGTACCATTGAAACTAATGTAATATTGTGTGTTAACTATACTTCAATTAAAAAAATTTAATGTTTATTTTTGAGAGTGAGACAGAGACAGACGGGGGGGGGGAGGAGGTCAGGCCAGAGAGAGAGGGAGACAGAGGATCCGAAGCAGACTCTGTGCTGTCAGCAGAGCCTGATGCAAGGCTCAAACCCACAAACCATGAGACCATGACCTGAGCTGAAGTCAGACGCTTAACTAACTGAGCTACCCAGGCATCCCCCAAAATTTTTTAGTAAGAAAAATCTGAGTTTATCACTTTGGGTTTGCATAATCTTCAACAATGCTTTTAACCTCACAGAGCTTAAGTTTCTTTTTCAGTAAAATGATGCAGTATTGCCCAACCTGCTGGTTGCTGTATGATTCAAATAGAATAAAGTGCCTTATAAACAGTAGGCACTTAATAAATGCTAGCTAAATATCCAAACCAAAGCAGAATTTGGCATAGTTAATATGATGTTTAATGTGTCAACTTAGAACATGTTTTTGGATGAGATTAACATTTATATTGGTCAATTTTGAGTAAATAGATTACTAATGAGGGCGAGTCTCATGAAATCAGGGCTGAACAGAATAAAAAAGCAACCACCCTGAGCAAGAGGGAACCTGAGCAAGAAGGAATTCTCTAGCAGACTGTCTTCAGACGTCTACACCACTGGCTCTCCTAGGTCTCCAGCCTGCTAGCCCACACTGGAAAAGCCAATGCCTTATTCTCTCTCTGTCTGTCTGTATATGTGTGCACACACACACACACACACAATTTATGTGTATATACACACATCCTATTACATATACATCCTATCCCCCATTTACATATGGATGTATATATAAATACATACATACATACCCTATTTCTCTGGAGAATCCTGACTAAATGTTCTTTAATTGTCTTATGAAACAGAAAAATAAATTTTAAATCTAAATAAATTTTAAGTCTGGGAAGCTGTAGGACAGGATTGGGCCGATGGATAAAGCAGGCTTGAAACAGGAGGCGAAATACCAAGTCGGGCCTAAAATATCCATTGGTCTAAAGGCAATCTCAGTTTGGGATAATCACTTGGAAAAAGGTTCTGGAGCACCTGGGTGGCTGAGTAGGTTAAGCATCTGACTTCAGCTAAGGTCATGATCTCATGGTTCATGGGTTGAGCCCCGCGTCGGGCTCTGTGCTGACAGCTAGCTCAGAGCCTGGAACCTGCTTCAGATGCTGTGTCTCCCTCTTTCTCTGACCCTCCCCTGCTCATGTTGTCTCTCTCTCTCTCTCTCTCTCTCTGAAATAAATAAAATATTAAAAAAAAAAGAGGTTCAGAGAAAGTGGATAAAAGTTGCGGGGGGAGTGCGGCTGCCAATAGAGAAGCTAAAAAATTTCAGAGACAGGCTGTGTGGGGCAAATCTGATGATGGCTCCTTTTGTAGTATAAAAATTCCAAATATCAATTTGTAAGTGTTTAATTAAGGCTCAGAGGAGAAAGGGGATGGTTAAAACAACTGCCCATTGAGTGTTAAGACCAAAAGGATAATCTAAGGCAGGGCTCTCTAAATAGCAAAATTTGGAGGTCTCCTTACAGGTCAACTCTCAGAGAAAGTCGAGGAGCTCAGAGATATCCCCACCATGTAGGCTCACCTAGCCAGTAGCCATAGGTCTGAGTATGTTTATGAGAAGTCAACAGGTCTCAAGGTCTCCTAAATAAACAAAATCTAAGAATAGGCTTTCTGATGTCTTGTATGTTTTCACCATGTTTCCTGATTCCCAGGGAAAGTCTCTAATAAAATTTAGATCACTGAGATGATGTCTCTGTCAAAATCTTTGCTTGGTTCATAACCATACATTTTTGTTGCAACTGACTGATCGACAATCCATGCAGTCCAGTTTGTTCCATTCATGAATCAGCATATCGGAATTTTTTAACTCACTCTTATTTTGGCCCAACACCAACTGATTATTGGCCTTACTATATACATCAATCCATTATTAGGCATTTATAAATAAGAACATATAGTCAAGGTTTTCCAGAGAAACAGAACCAAGTATGTGTGTGTATGTGTGTGCGTGAATAGAGAGAAAGGGTAGAGGAATGAAAGAAGGGAGAAGGGAGGAAGAGAGATACTCATGATTATGGAGGTTAAGAAGTCCCTGATCTAACATCTGCAAGTTGGAGATCTGGGACAGCTGAAGATGTAGTTCATTCAGTCCAAGACCAAAGGCCTACGAATCAAGGGAGCCAAAGGTGTAAGTCTCAGTACAAGGGCATGAAAGACCAATATCCCAGCTCAAATAGTTAGCAGAAAGGGCAAATTCTCCCTTCCTCTGCCTTTTTGTTGTATTTGGGCCCTCAATAGATTGGATGACACCATCCACACTGGGAAGGGCAAACTGATTTACTTAGAGAAATTCAAATGCTGATCTCATTCAGAAATATCCCCACAGACAAACCCAGAAACACTGTCAAGTCAAATGCCCTGGTACCCCATAATCCAATCAGATTGACACATAAAATGAACCATCAGAAGAGTTTAGGTTTCTGTGGATCTTATTTTATTCTAAAGACCATTAATCTAAGACCTTTTGAGAAAAGCTATAAAGTGAAGGACTGATGCTGCTACTAATAGGAGGTCATTTAAATTGTTACAGTCTCTTAGTCAAAGAAAGACAAATATCATATGACTTCACTCATATGAGGACTTGAAGATACAAAACAGATGAACATAAGAGAGGGAAGCAAAAATAATATAAAAACAGGGAAGGGGACAAAAACATATGACACTCATAAATATGGAGAACAAACAGAGGGTTACTGGAGGGGTTCTGGGAGGGGGGATGGGCTAAATGGATAAAGGGCATTAAGGAACCTGCTCTTGAAATCACTGTTGCACTATATGCTAACTTGGATGTAAACAGAAAAAAAATTTTTTAAACAGCGAAATAAATAAATAAATAGTTACAGTTTTGCCAGAGGTTGGGAAACTTTTTCTGTAAAGGGCCAGATGATAACATTTTAGGCTTTACACATCATAAGATCTCAACTACTCATCTCTGCCTTTGTAGCACAAATTCAGCCAGAGACAAGACATAAATGAAAGAGTGTGGGTGTGTCCTAATTAACTTTTATTATGGACCACAAAAATGGAATATTATGTAATTTTCACATATCACAAAAGACTGTTTTTTTTAAATACATTTTTCAACCATTTAAAAATGTAAAAACCATCTTTAGCTCACAGGCCATACAAAAACAGGTTTGTTAGGTGAATGAATTAATGAATTGCTTCTGGTTATTAATGCTTCAATTCTTGTTTTTCAATTATAAATAACTTTTCACTTAGCTTCAAAATCATCAATCTAGTTTGTTGATGGTTGTCTGTTTACACCACTGCCTGTAATGTCATGTTTGTACCCACAGTATTTTGGGCTATAATTTTGCACTGACAGGTCTTGAAGACAAGAATGAAGTGTAGTTATGAGTCATTCACACTTCTATTATTAAAAGTTATATGAAATTTACACCTGGGGTGAAGGGAAGAGTATAGAGAGGGAAGGCTAAGGCTTTATTATTACCTCTAAGTTCTTATTCCACTGGAAAATGGTCAAAAGATTTGAGAGCCATCATATTTACAAGGGATATGCTTTGTGAATTTTAGGGACATGTATCTTTTAGTTGACACTCTTTGTTTCAGGGCTCATAGACATTTCATTCATGCTTCTTGTCTACTGTAAGACTAGATTTACAGAACATTTTAGCTAAGCCTCACCTCAGCTCCACTTGAGGTAATATAACTGGTACTGGCTATTTCTAAGGCAAGATATGAGGAAGAAAAAATCCTCCCAATTGAAGATAATGCTTCCAAGTCATTAGTTCTCTGTGTATTTTGCTTTTGCAAACATGCAGGTACAAAATGGAGCTCCAGGGATGATGGTGCAAACCTCCATGTCTTAAAAGCAGACAAAATAATGTGAGACTTGAGCAAGACTTTCTTTAAATATGTCAGGACTGGGGTGCTTGGGTGGTTCAGTCGGTTAAGCATCTGACTTCAGCTCAGGTCATGATCTTGCAGTTTGTGAGTTTGAGCCCTGCATCAGGCTCTATGCTGACAGCTCACAGCCTGGAGCCTGCTTCAGATTCTGTCTTCCAAAATCTCTCTCGGTTCCTCCCTCTCTTGCACTTGGTGTCTCTCTCTCTCTCTCTCAAAAATAAATAAACATTAAAAAACACTTTTTTTAATGTTAGAGCCACTGATCTGTACTCAACAGATTCAGATACAGTTTTGTATTCATTAACCTCCTTATTTCTAGCACTTAATCAAGAAAGATCTAATTCCAGTGACTCTTATTTTAAACTATTTCACTAAGGACAGCATTAAGGTAATTTAGGTAAAAACAAAATTTAAACAAAACAAGGCAAAGGAGTGTTAATTACTTTAGGGAAATGTGTAAACTCCCTCTTCATTGAATGTTCAATGGTTATTTGTTCTAATTGCTCTTTAGTGAGTATTTATTGTGCACATTCGCAAGCTGCTCATTAGAATTGCTGATTTGATGATAAGAGGAAAACTGCAAAACTACCAATAAATTCACCAGATATAGAGAATCTTATGATCCTTCATGTGCTTAACTCCTCTGACAACCTCTGCACAAGAAGTTTTCAAAGAATCTAAAGACATGATTCTGCCAAACCCCACCCTGAACCTCTGACATGTACTCAGAATTTAACCTGCAAGTTTTACACAGATTGACCCAGTTTGCAAAGTTGAAAGAGGTGACTAAATTGTTCCTGACACTATAACAAGTCCTTGAAAATAGATAATCTTGTCAAGCTGTGATGTCTAGTCATCTCAAAAAAAACTTAAGGAAAGGAAGCTTTTTTTATAACTGCGCAAGTGTTTATAGAGAGCTGCTTGTATTTAAGTGTCATTCATGTTCTTCTCTCTCTCTATTTCTCTCTTTCTTTTCTTTCAAGAAAGAATATTAAAGTACTGACACCCCCCCCAAAAAAAAAAAATCTGTTTGCTTTCCATCTTTGGCCTGATACCAGTTAACATATCTCAGAGAGAACTTCTTTTTGTCACCACCTATTCAGACCCTACCTGTTCTTCAATTCCAGCTGAAGCCCTTCCCCCAGCCCATCCAACTTCAGCCTGAGTCAGCTTCTAAATGCATCAGCCCATATCGATTCCCTTTTCCTCTAAAGCAGCATTGTCTCTGGGTTCATTATATCTCTTATGTCTTCGTTGCTTTGCTTTTATTGAACTATTTCTTTTCTCCATAATCAAGAGGGACTAGAAGAGGGCTTTATTTCTTTTCAAACCAGGAGAGGGGTGGTATGAGGAGCTACTCCTAGGATACTGTGGGATTGCAGACACAGATGGGAGGAGTGAAAGACTGCCCAGAGAAGATACCCAAAGCAACATTCTCTCATTGCTAGGCCACTGCTGAACCCAGTTATCCACAAAGGCTTCAATCTCTTTATCTTCTTTCTGCCTATATTTACAACTCTTTTTGAAAGTGCATCCACCTTATACTCAATCCTTTTGGTTCTTCATTGATAAGATTTCCTTTTTTCCTCCTAAGGGTAGAAACAGCTGAGCTAGAAACAAGTCTGTTACGGCTTTAATGGGTACTCTGATATATTTTTATTTTTCTCTTACACCTCTGTATTATGTATGCTGTGGTGCTACTGCATATGGATTGGTTCCAGGTCACTGGCTGGCAAACCTGTACTCCATTTCCGGAGTGGTATTTCACTTGCAGACTTCACTGTCCGTTGAGCAAGAATGTTATTTGTGTCAGAACAGAAGATAAATAAATAATAATGCAGCAGACGTTCCACCCAGGGATTTTTGTGTTCTGCAAGCACGTATACCCACTTTACAAGCAGGTTTCTGGGGCTAGAGAAATTTTACATATATAAATAGCATATAAACTTTCAGAAATGAACAGATATCATTTTATCTCACAAGGGAAACTAGGATTTTTAAAAGGCACTGTTCTTAAATAGTCACAGTCAGAGGCATCTTCCCTTATTTGGAGGTAAAGAATTAAACATAGACAGACAGGGAGAAAAGACAGAATGAAAGCACAGTACAGACATTAGAAGAGTTTAAAGGAAGACATGAGCTTTAGCACTCAAACCACATTGACTATGAAATATACTGCTGTCAGAGTGCTCTGAAATCCTCGTTATAGGATACATATTGGGGCTGTGAAAAAGGCTGTGTAAACACTATTGCTTTTGCATCACTGACAGTATTTTTAACTATTTAACATTCTGTTAGTATGGATTTTAAGTCCTCCTCTCCTCCCTGTTTTGTTTTGGTTTTTTTCCTTTTGGATAGAAAAGTAGCTCCTAAAGAGACAAAAACCACTTTATGCAGTCTTTTAATTGTTTTGAACCTTCTATATGATATTTTTCACCCACAAAAAGATAATCCACCATTTTCAAAGATGTGAGACAGAAAACTGTAGGGAAGTTAAGCAAAAAGATCTTTGGGGGCTCTGGACACAAGTTAGTTAGACAATTCAAATAAAATTTGAATATATATTCTTCTAGATAGATATAGATATAGATATATAGAGAGAAATAAAGAGAGAGAGAGGGAGGAGGGAGACTACAAAGTTATATCTGAGTTTGGGCAGGTGAGTCAAAGAGGAAAATGCCAAGGGATTGTGCCCTGTCACTGTTCCTGCCGCTGATACATGACACACTATGCTTTTCCTTCAAGTTCTGCAAAACACCTCATAAAGACAGACTGTTCCCTTTGGTGCATCTCCCCATGAAAGTTTTTGCTCTTTTGTTTTGTTATGTAAGTTGGTCCAATGTTGTCTGTCTTAGAAGATCAGTAACTACATGGCTAGGCTTGGCAAAGACATGCTCTGATTTAGATTTCCATGTACCTAGTCTCATGTTTCTGTCCTGTAATCAGACAGGAATCTGCTTTTCTAAAGAGAGATACTCCTCATACTGGTATCATTTATATGTTTTTGTTTACTGGTTCTCAAACCTTAGTGTGCATAAATACAACTCAGAGGAGTTAATTTAAACTGCAGGTTACAAGTCACCCATCTAATAGATGATGACTCAGTGGGTCTAGGATAAGAATTTTAGTTGGTTCTCTAGTTATTGTGATGCAGGATGTTATTAAGATCATACCATGAGCAAAACTGGCTTAGCAAATTTAAGAAAATGCATTCCCTTTCCTAAGTCATGTGTGCAGATTAATTGCTATTTTCTACTGTAGAATACTATTTTTATGTCCCTATACATGGAATTTCAGATATCATAGCTGTGGGAAATATTTAGGAGCAAAGTAAAAGTCTACCTGATATATGAAGGTTATAGTGGTTTAAAGAAAAGTTTTTAAATGGTGTTAAAATATGTATTTCTTCTAGAAGACATTTTTTTAACATCTTAAATAGAAAATAATTAGGGGTCAGTCTTATTTGTATAATGCTGCCTCTGACTATAACTGTATAAGGATGGTACCTTTTTTATCCTAATTTCCTTTGTGAGATAAAATGATATCTGTTAGCAATAACAACAACAACAAATTCTGTGAGTAAATCACTTTGGAGCAATTATCTAGGAAATGGCCATCATCTCGCCCCACCTCATCACTTGGTGTTCCATCCCCATGAAATATTCCCAGGTTCTCGAGGTTCAGAAAGCAACAGCTGTCTGAGCAACATCCGTCTGTGGCACCACAGATTAAAAATGGATAGGAGGGACATTATGAAGGAAGAACTGGTATGAAGGAACAGCCTTCAGTTCTTCCTGACTGCAAGGATAGGAGAGCCTTGGAAGAGATTTAAAGTCCTACTTAAATCAGAGGTTTCAAGCTGAGTAATAAAGAGAATCATGATACCACCAACAGAAATAGAAAGGAGAACTGATTTTGAGAGCAAATTGATGTGTTTCAAAAGATACAAAATTCTCAGACTGATAACAGGATGGGATGCCGAAATAGAAATGTCTAACAGACAACCGCAGATACAATACGACAGCTAAAAAGAGGGGGCAACCCTTGAGATGGTGATTTGATTATTTTCATTTATGCAATGGTTTGGCAATAAAATGGATGAAACATCTAAAGGGAAAGAGTGAAGAAAAACAGGGCATATGGCTCTAGACCCTTAAGGTAAGAAAAAAAGAAACCAATGAAAGGAACAGGAGAATAATAGTCAAAGAAATTGGATAAGAATTGCAGTACCTCTAAGTAGAAGTCAAGGGACAAAGAAAATCATAAAAAGGAGAATTTCAGTTGCATGAAGCACAAGAAAAAAAGACGAATGAAAATGGAGTCCAAGAAAAAATTAGGTTTATAAATTTGGAAGCTATTAATATTTTTCAGTAGAGCCAGATTTTAGGATAGTGAGGAAGTCAAAGATTAGTGATATCAGCACTGGCCAATAGATATATGTGTACCACATATGTAACTTAAAATTTTCTAGTAGCTACATTAAGAAGTAAAATGCATAGAGGAAATTAATTTTAATAATATATTTGTTTAACCCAAAATTTCGATTTGCAATTAATAGAAAAAATATTGAGAATTTTACATTCTTTGTATCTTTGTCATCTTTAAAAATGTAATGTATTTTTTTACATTTGCAGCATCTCAATTTGGTTGCTACATTTCAAGTGTTTAAGAGCCACACATGAATAGTAGCTTCCTCACTGGACAACTCAGAGCAGAGAATGTAAACATATCCAGGCAATATAGTAAAGACAGGAATAGGTCATGGAAGCCAGTTGGAATGTTGGAAGTGGGGATTTTCTGAAACTTGGATGAGAAATGGAAGAACAGTGGCAGATAAAGGTCTTAAAAATGACATTAGGAAGCAACAAGTAGACCTCTGTTGGTAGTTCAATACACTGGGGGAGAAAGAAATGAGATAAGGCCACTGTAAACAGGTTAAGAGGAAAGTAGTCCTATTGGAGAGAGTTATATCTGAGCTATGTTTAAGGAAATATTTCATTACAAGTAATAGCCGTGTGTAAATAAACGAAGACCAACTGCATGTAGGTCACAAAGGCTATTTAGAGCTTGCTATAGCAAAGGAGTTAGCCACTATTACTTGCATTTTGACAGAGACTCAAAGACAAGCAGAAGACTGGGAAAGCTTTATAGTGGAAAAAAAGGAAAGCCTTCATGTATGCCTTGAACAGAGGCTGTTGGCACGGGGAAGCTATAAGCTATCTAACTAGAAGTGAGAGATCCTATGGGATTGGTTAGTACATGTGTAGCTTTCTCTGGTTGGTCCTAAACTGGAAACGGGAAAAATTAGGAAATTAGCTATTAGTTATTAATCAAGTTCTTGTCACTTGGGACAGATTGTAACAGGTGGTATTTTTGGTTTTCTTGATTGTTACCAGAGATAACAGCCTGATTTCCTGTAAGTCTGATTTATAATAAGCTGGCTTCCCGGACTGCTTATTGTATATAATAGGTTAGGTTCCTGCACAAGATGTTACAAATTATGGATCAGAATTCTATTCATATATATGGTCTGGCCAATGTCTATTTGCATATTCAGTTTCTCAGTAGCCTTGCTTCTATTATTCACAGGAATAGTGTCCTTTTGAATTTGGTATAGCTCAGGAAGTTTGTACATTGGAAGTCAAAAGATCTGGGTAATCTCTTTTCTTTCATTAATTAGTAATTCCCAAACTCGTCATTAAATTTTCCTGTACCTTAAATAATCTCATTCAAAAATGAAAAGAAATCAAACATTATCAGAAATTGCAAAACAAAGGCAAAAAGACCTACAGAAAGAAGGCAGATGTCAACCACAAAATAGAGAAAATCAGCAATGCTTCAACATAAATTAATGTAATTAAACAAGAAAATTTTAAATTCAGTCTATAAATGAACAAGCAACAGAAAGATGTGAAGTAGTTAACCAAACATTGGGAGAATTTTTTTTAACAAAGATAAAATTACATCAAAAATTAAGACAAAATTATAAGATGTCTATGTATCAACATAGGAAACAGGTGAGAGTCAAAGCATATCATCTGAAACTCATGAGCTAAACAAAAGCCTAAATAAGAAATAGTAATACTAAGAGCATTATATTAAAAAATTATTGCAATTAGTGTAAAGGTAACCACAAGAACAAAGAATATAGACCTTCCTAAATATCAAAAGGAATATAAAAAAAAGACAAAGGGAAAATGACAAGTGTGAAAGACAGAGACCAAAATTACCAATAATATTAACAAATTCAAATGGACTTAATTAACATATTAAAAGAAGAAGCCTGGGTGGCTCAGTTGATTAAGTGTCTAACTTCAACTCAGGTCACCATCTCGTGGTTTCTGAGTTCCTGCCCCACACCATGCTCAGTGCTGACAGCTCAGTGCTGGGAGCCTGCTTCAGATTCTGAGTCTCCCTCTCTCTCTCTGTCCCTCCCCTGCTTGCTCTCTGTCTCTCTCAAGAATACTAAATGTTAAAAAAAATTTTAAGAAGGAATGAAAAAAGTTACTTCAGCTTATAGAGCAAAACCCAACTCTATGCTATATATAAGAGAACCCTTAAAACAAAATAATCCAGAAACTTTAAATATAAGTAGATGGGCATGAGCACTTGGGCAGCTTAGCTAGTTAAACATCTGATTCTTGATTTCAGCTCAGGTCATGAGCTCACACTTGGGTGAGATCAAGCCCCATGAAGGGCTCTGTGCTGACAGCATGGAGCCTCTCTCCCTTTCTCTCTATCCCTCCCCTGCTCACACTCTCTCAGTCTCTCTCAAATAAATAAACTTAAACACACACACACACACACACAAACACACACGCAAGCAGATAGACAAAGATATCCCAAAAAAATGCAAACAAACAAGAAAAAAAGGAAGGAGTTGTGATCTTAATATCTTACAAACTAGAACTCAGTACCTTAAGCATTAAATAAGACAATAAATGACAAGTCATTATTCAAAAGACCATGAATATATAATGAAGATAAGAGATGACAAGCCATTATTCAAAAGACTATGGATAAATAACAACTTTGGATATTTATGTAGCAAATTTCACAGCAATCACTTTAGCAAAAGGCATAGATACTAATAACAAAATCACAACATAAGCAGGCCTTTGTATCTCAAGTTAAATAACTATTAAACACCTTGATTCAAAGGAGAACTAAACTGAAATTTCAAAATTAAATTTATAAAAGCAATGGTAATAAAGACATTATATATCAAAAGCAATGAGATACAGGTAAAGCAAAAGCAAGAGGAAAGAATCATAGCTTTGTATGGTTATACAGACAAAATATGAAAGAATTAAAATAAATATCTACTTGAATTAATACAAAGACATTCTTTGCTCTTAAATAGTATTTATTTAATATAACAATGTCAATTCTTCATGAGTAATATAAAGTTTATCTCTAAGGCAGTTAAAAATAAGACAGAATGAAGGAAATATTTAAATAGTGGCAAAAAATAAATAGTTACAAACAAAAAGTAGAATGAATAAAAAAATATGCTGGTTTTTTTAGAAAGAACTAACAAAGTACAGAATCCACTAGCTAATTAATCAAGCAAAACAGAGCCACGAAAATACAAAATAAAAAATAATAAGGAAATAATCATAAAAAAGAAAACTTTGGAGTGCCTGAGTGGCCCAGTCAGTTAAGCATCCAACTTCACCTCAGATCATGATCTCACAGCTAGTGGGCTCAGGCCTGCATTGGGCTCTTGCCGACAGCTCAGAGCTTGGAACCTGTTTCAGATTCTGTGTCTACATCTTTCCCTGCCCTTCCCCCATTCTCTCTCTCTCTCTCTCAAAAATAAAACATTAAAAAATGTTTTTAAAGAAAACTTTTAAAAATCATAACATATTGTATGGTACAACTCTGTGCAAATAAATGCAAAACCCAGATGAAATATACATTCCAACAACTGGCCCTAGTAGATATAAAATGTCAAACTAATTTCCATAAAACAAATAGAGATAGTTAATCAAAACACTAGCACACAAAAATCACAAAGTCAAAATAGTCTCACAAGGGAATCCTTTGTAGGAAACTTCCAAAGATCAGATTATCCCAATGCTCTTATGTTCCAAAACACAGGAACTGCCTATTCTCCTAAATAACTCTTCCACTTGGCTCTATGATCTACTCCTATTACCATTGCCTGTATTCAAGATTCTCATAATCTTTTACTGGGACTCTCCATTCTTTCTAATTTTTCCTACAATTTGATGATGGGTTGTTACTTTTTTGAAGAAAGGAAAGGAAAGGAAAGGAAAAAAAGGAAAGGAAAGGAAAGCAAGCAAAGGAGGAAGGAAGGAAGGGAGAGGAAGAAGGAAGGAAGGAAGGGAGGAAGGAAGAGGAAGGGAGAGGAAAAGAAAGAGACGGAGGGAAGAATGAAGGAAGAAAGGGATTATGGCCACATTTTTTTAAACTTTCCCAATCTAAATGTACTGGTAATTAAAGTTATAGGTGTGAAAACTACAACTAGGAAAACTGTGCTATCATCTTAAACATATTCCATCTAAAAAATCTGATTATCAATTCAGATTTTGGACATGTGGGGCTTAAGGGACCTTTGGTACATCCAGGAAGTTTCTTTGGGATATATTATAGAATTGAAAAGATGGCTGAGGATGGGATTCTAGAGGACATATCAGAGGCAACTGAAGGGGTAAAAAAAAGAGAGTTTAGTGGGGGAAGTTGAAGGTATGAGATGATCTTCCCAATGATTTTGTGAGGCAGCCAGATCAGTAACTATCTATTTAGAGAACCTTGTCCCAGAACATGTAGCTGAGGTTACATACCTAGCATGTGATATAGGCAGCACTAAACCTCAGATTACAGGTCACCAGGGCTAGCATTCTGTATCTACTGCCTCTTTCTATATCTAACAGTCCTCAGTAATCCTGTCCTCTGAAATGTCATGGCTTCTAACGTTGCTTGGGTTAATAGCTCATTTCTCTCAGATTATGCTCTCCTTAAGAGCAGAAATCATACTTTACTGTACTTTTTAATCAACAAAATTACCTAGGACAGTGAAGTACTAATCTCTATTACAGAACACTTGTTTAACATTATTATTATAATACATATTTTCTAAAATCTATTAGATTTCCCTGAATACTGGCACATATTTTTTAAGCTATTTTGCTTTTGAGAGAAATCAAGAGGAAGTATGCTACACATGTAACACAATACACATACTAACCTTATAATAGCTTGGATTTTTTTCCTAGGTCAAGGGCAATTTCAAATATTTTGTTGCATCACCACTATCAATAGATGATGTGGCTCAAAAAAATATGGCAACCATATCTTTATTATCAGTTCAAATTGTCCAAATACAAAAGTCATGCTATAAGTGAAGAGCCAAGAAAACCAGATGAGGTAAAAAGTATCTTGATTAATTTAGTAAAGTGTTCTCAATTCAAAGTGTAAATAATATTGTGCTTCATCTTGCCTACTTAATATACTCTATACCTTCAGACTAATATTGAATACCCAGCTATTGTTAATCTTTTACACATGGTCAGTATAGTTAATTTTTTAAAATATTGTATCACTTAAAAAGTTCATCAGTAGTCAACATTTTGATTAAGTAAAGAAAAGGCTAACCATGGTAAAAATCTGAATGATAATGTTAACGTAATCTTACTAAGTACACAGACTAATTATGTGATACCTAGTTGAGTTCTTCAAAAATTGCTTCAATGAATACATTTGAAATTAGCATATTTGTAGTTGTATCCTTCCAGGATATATAAAGACCCATGGAAAGCTTATTCTTTTATGTAGTTTTTAACATATACCTGAAATTTTGTTAATACTGTCAATTTGCTTAGGAAACGTTTTTATGTAGATGGTACAAGAGAAAATTGTGGCCAAGTAATCACAAAATATAAATTCACTGAGTGTAAATGAATACCTTACTTGCATATACATTATTGACATTTAATTTGGTGCGCATTTCTAGATTACTTCTTTATTCATTTATTCATAGAAATTCAAGTAGTCCTTTTTCTAGGACCTGGAGAAGTGAAAATGTAAATTTGTGAGAGCACTATGATGCTTAAACAAAGCTACCATGGACAATAAAGAAGAAGGATTCTACGATGGTTGCATTAAAAGGTAGTTTCTGGGAGTGACAGACTGGAAAAGAATCCAAAATCTAAAATTAAGTCCCACCTAATATAAATACTAACAGCCCTAACTTCTCTTCACTAAAGACTTACTAAAATTCCATGCATTGAAAAAAATTGGAACTCTTATCTTGATACTCAATTGGGCATTCACTATGAAGAAATAAATATTCAAATGGCAAATCTGATAATGTCTTCTAAAACTACTGCACTTTCCACTTATTTTGAAGACCAAAATACATAGAGTATGTATCATTCAGGTCCTATCAGGAAGAGATGGCTCACTCAAACTGGATAATTGAGGAAATTTTAATAGACTACAAAAGCATGAGAAGCGTTATAGGAAGTTGATTACAAATAATGCTTTACCGCAGGACTAGCAATAGTGAAAATGTATTACTGCTCTACATCTGATGGTGTGAAGGGAGAAAATGGCTACTCAAACTGGACAGAGAAGGGCACCAGAGAGGACATACAGCCTTTGTAAGAGGGACTAGATCACCCAACTTATGATCTAACAGGGAGAGCCCCTAGGGAATAAATGCCCTGGATTTATTCTATAGGGAGATTTCCATTGGCCGAACATAACCAGAAGCCACAGGGCAAAAGAACTCTTTGATGAAGTCCAGATAGGTCACTACCTTGGGGTACAGAGAGTGAAGAGTACATAGTGAATCTGAAGGACAAATGGAAAATAATCAATATACTACTCTTCAGCTACAGGTAACAGAAAATGTAACTCAAGCTCATCTAAGCAAACAAGGTAATGCATTAATTTATGTATCTGAAAACTATTAATGTAGCTCTATCTTCAGATCCAACTTCATCCAAGATCTCAAAGGATACAACTGGGACTCAGTATCTTTCCATCTCTTAGCTCTGCTCTCTTCCATGTAGACTTTATTCAAAGTTTCCATGTTGTGGCAAAATATCGGATAGCAGTTTAAGATTGAAGTCCAGAAAAAATCTGAAGCTAAAAGCTTTAGGTTCTTTCAACAGTTTAATCAGAATTCCTGGGCTTGACTCTCACTGGCCTAAATCAAGTCACTGCCCATTCCTAAGCCAATCAAATTTATCAGGAGAATCAAGTATGATGACTGGCCTATACTAAGTCACATGCCTATCCTTAGATTCAGTAGTATAAGATACCCAAAGCCCAAGGACAGACAGTGGGGGAAAAGTGGGTTACCAAAATTAGGAAAAATGGATGCTAGGAAGCTAAGACAACAAATGACCAATGAGACCTGTTTGGTAACTCAATTTGCTTCTTAGCTCTCAATTATTGTGGAATTCAAGAATATATGAATTGATTAGTTTGGACTGATAAAGTAGCATTAGAAAAGTTGGGGGGGGCAGTGCCTGGGTGGCTCAGTCAGTTAATGTGACCGACTTTTGATCTCAGTCAGGTCTTCATCTCAGGGTCATGAGTTCAAGACCTGTACTGTGTCTTGTGCTGGCATGGAGCAGGAAGGAAAAGGAAGAGGAGTGGTGCCTGGGTGGCTCAGTCAGTTAAGCATCCAACTTCGAAGCTTAGGTCATGATCTCGCAGTTCGTGAGTTTGAGCCCTGCGTAGGGTTCTGTGCTGACAGCTCAGAGCCTGGAGCCTGTTTCAGATTCTGTGTCTCCCTCTGCCCCTCCCCAGCTCATGCTCTGTCTCTCTCTGTCTCAAAAATAAATAAACTATAAAAAACATTTTTTTTAAAGAAGAGGAAAACAAAAAGGAAAAGGGAAGGGAAGGAAGTGTACTAACAACTTCCACTTTTCTTCTAATTTCCACATTTTATGTCAATGATTCCATGACACATTTATTTATATGTATATACTTATACATACATGTTTGTATATGTTAATACTTATATAAGTATACATATAAATCTCCCCATTACACTTTGGGGTATTTTTCTCTGAAGTATCTTTTTTCCCCCAACATAAATGGTTTTAAACCCCAAATTATCACACTGTCAATTTATGTGTGTTATCACACAGAAATTTAAAGCTGGAAAGGCCCAGATTATTTTAGGAACTGAGAATCAATAAAGTTCAAGTGACCTAAAACTAGACAGCATTTTAAAATCAATCCCAAAGAAATAAAAGTCTGTCCCAGAGAAATTATAGTATAATAAAGTAATGAGTTGAGCTGTTATATTTTAACCAGGGACACTATATAAACTTGCAAACCACGGTGAATGTTATCATGTAAGTAGTAAGGGACTATTAAGGTTGAACCTAGATGTGTATCATCCTTACATCATCCTGTTTAAGGAAGACAAGCTTTAGTCAGGTAGATACAGGATTCGGTGTTCTCAGATCACATTGACAGGGTAAGTGGAGTTTTTTTATTGCAGCTGTGTATTTGCTGAGAAGACAAAGTAAAGAAAGCAAGTACTTAATCACCACATCTCTAAAAGGGTACAGGAGACTATTTTTAGTTGTCTACTGTGCTTTTTTACCTTTGCTCTCAATAATGTACCTACATATTATTTTTTAAATTGCTTACCTACACAAGGTTCATTAGCTTCTCATAAGTTTGTAGGCTGGCTTCATGTGCACATCTCTAAAATTATCCAGTAATGAATCTAGAGCTAGATGCTTAGAAAAGTGATTGGGGAGCAGGAAATCATTTTCGTTTAGCCATTTAACAAGAAATAAATTGAGATGTACCAAAATGAAAACTTTAACAGAGTATACCCTCCCCCATATCTGTGGGGACACATCCAAGACCCCTAGTGGATGCCCGAAACTGTAGATAGTACTGAACTCTACGTGTACTGTGTTTCTTCCTATCCATACATACTTATGATGAAGTCTAATATATAAATTAGGCATAGTAAGAGATTAACAATAACTAATAATAAAATTGAACAATTATAATAATATGTTAGAATAAAAGTCATGTTAATGTGGTCTGTCTCTCAAAACTTTATGTACTCATCTTTCGGGGCACCTGGGTGGCTTAGTCAGTTAAGCGTCCGACTTTCGCTTGGGTCATGATCTCATGATTCATGGGTTCAAGCCCCGCGTCGGGCTCTGTGCTGACTGCCAGCTCGGAGCCTGGAGCCTGTTTCAGTCTGTGACTCCCTCTCTCTCTGACCCTCCCCTGCTCACGCGGTCTCTCTCTCTCCTAAAAATAAAATAAAACATTAAAAAAAAAATCTTTATGTACTCATCCTTCTTGAGACATTAAGAGATGTACAACACATAGATGGTAAGATGTGGATATTGTGGCTTAGCATTAGGCTAGTGACCTTCTGACAATACATCAGGAGGGGGATCACTGGATTCCTGACTGCAGTTGACTATGAGTAACTGAAACTATAGAAAGTAAAACCATGGTTAAGCCCTACTCCGCCCCTCCGCACACCTTAACTACTGTATTTGTAGTTTTGAGATTACCTTCCCTCTGTCGTCTTTCTCCTCTCTGGTTGGTATTGGGCTGGAGGACCTAAATAATGCTACTATGACATCCAGGTAGGGTTGCCCACTTTGGATTTTAAGGGGTCTCATTTTTGAAGCGGTATCCTTGGAGATCATGTTTCTCCACTATATTGATAATATACTGAAATGCAGCAGCATCCTCTTTTGATCTCTCTCCATCTTCCCTAGGGGTCTTCTCACCCTGGCTGAGACTGATAAAACTCCTACAAGTCTACTCAGTCCTTCTTGCTTGTTGACACAGAGAAATGCCCTCTTTTTCATGTACCTCTTAGATCTAGGATTGTCAGCATGCATTTGCTGTGCCATACCATTACTCCAGCATCCTCTATACCATTGTTCTCTATACCATTGTACTATGGTGTAGGGAAACTCAGAAAGCCTATCAGAGTCCCAGAGAAAAAGGATGATTCATAGATAATAAACCTATCAGATGAAGACAGGAAGAAAGGATTTATCACCACTCCCTCCTCTCCCTATACTTGCCTCAAAATTCATTCTGAGGGAGAAATGCACATACAAAATGCTGAAGCTCTTTCCTTTCCTCTCTCTCCATTCCCACTCTAAATCTTTGTACATATTTATAATAGTTGCTTTAAAAGTCCTTGTTTATTAATTCTATCATCTCTGTCATTTCTGTTTCTATTGATAAGATTTTTTTAACTTAGCTATGGGTCACATTTTCATGCTTCTTTGCATGTCTAGTAATTTTTGATGGATGTTGGACATGGTGAATTTTATTGTTGAGTGATTTTTATGTGTTTCATTAAATGGAGTTGAGTTTTATGCTGGCAGACAATTAATTTACTTGGAAATTAACCTGATCATTTTTAAGCTTTTTCTACTTTGTTAAGGCAGGTCTAGAACAGACTTTACGTTAGGACTAGAGTAAAGTATATCTTTTTTAGGATCTCAATTTAATTCTGAGTGTTAATAGGCTTTTCCACCCTAGTTGGTCAGAATTCAAACATCTTCCAACCACTATAAAGGTCTGATAGTTGTTCAGCTTACAGCTTCCTCATAGTTGTTTTCTCTAGACTTGCAGAGTCTCACCCTATATACATATAGCTTAGTATTCAGTCAAATACTCAAAGGGACATATATGCAGATTTCCAGAGTTCTTTCCATGCTTAGCCCCCTCCTCTTTGGCCCTCTGTCCCATAAACTCCAATTGCTTAAGACTGTGAATTCTGATATCTGCTTCCTCAGCTCAGTGAGGCTGCCATGCTCTTTCCAGTTCCACCTCTCTGCATCATTATCCAGTGCTGCCTCAGTCCAGAAAATGGGCAATTGAAGGACTTACCCAGCTTGATTCCCTTCTCTCAGACACTACGGTGTTGACTGTCTGTTGTATAGTCTGAAAACAGTTACTTCATATGTTTTGTCTAGATTTTTTTTTTTTTGGTTGTTTACAATAAACAGGTTAGTCTGGCACCAGTTAATCAGTCATAGCTACAAATAAAAGTCAAGGCTTTTGATTTTCTCCATTATAATATTATTTGCAATCCTTAAAATAGTGGATATCCTTCTATGTAGGTGCTCAACCAAGGAGGGGATCACTGTTTAATCATTTGGACCAGAAAAAAAAATCATCAATAATTCATAAATCATACTGTCATACCGTATCTCCAATTTCCATAGATTTATAAACTGTATTGCCTAGTCAATATTATTATTACTCTAATGACTATAATCCAGATATATGATGTAGAAAGATAGGACTTGAAGACTCATTCACAAAATAAGACAAAAGAGAACTTACTAGGAGAGAGAAAGAAGATGAGAACCAAGAGACTTCTTAGAAAACAAAGGAAAAGTAATTCCCTGAAGAAGAAAAGAGGGATTTAGTTCTCCTCTTTTCTAATAAAATTGAAGCATCTCAGAGTTTAATAATACAGGAGTCTACAATCAATGACAGATTAAGAAGCTGGTGTTTCCTTACTGCATGACTTGGGGAAAATAAAACGTAATACACTGCAAGACAGCAAATAGAGGCTCCAGTGAGGAAGATCTAAGAGGAGTCTCATGGTTCCTTCAAAGACCTGAGATACAATGTGATAGGGAAGCCTTAGAGAAGTATATCACATGACCCAGGTGGCCATGGGTCTTGCATGAATTCGAGGAGAAACTGAAATGAACACTTATGATAGTTTTAAGAAAACTGAGAGAAGGTATTCAATCTAAATGGACAAGCATGCCAAAAAACCTCACATATGAGTTCTGAGAAGAAAAAAACACATAGGTAAATAGGTTTATAAATCCTCAGATTGCCCAGAGAATTTTAGCAGTAATATGGTATCAATATGTTCAGTATTTCTTACATAAAATATATTTTTGTTTAATCATTTTTAACACAATCAATCATAACATTTGCTCACAATTCTACTCTCTCTCTCTCTGAACAATGGGAAAAGGGATTATGTCAACTGAGAATATACCATAAAATAAATTTCCAGGAAACAGTATAAAAATTTCATGGACTTGGTTCTTATGTCACTAATTCCAAGGGTCCCTCAGGGACTTATCCTTAGCTTGGCCAAAAGTAAGAGCCAATGGCAAAGACTTGGTAATATATTAATTATACAGAGATAATTAATGCATTGGTATTTGTTATTGTGAAATAACTATATAAATATACATAAATATATACTATACTATATACTACATAAATATATACTATACTACACTACTGTGAATTTTATTCTCCTCTAAATCTTCAAGTTGTAACAAAGGTTCTTTTATTCTGTGAAACTGATAAAAGCTATAAAAATAATCACTTTTCTTCAACATGTAAGTCCACAAATACAGAATAAAGGATCATCAGCAATAACCATTCATGCTACCTTTTTTTATTTAGGATGTTTCTCTGACTTGTTCATCACTGAATTCTCAGCACCTAGAGCTGCTTGGCACGAGTAAATAGTCCATAAACATTAGGTGAATGAATGAAGTACAATTCTCATATTCATGCTAGATACCATGATACCAATGAAAATGAATATGATAAATTCTGGATCACCAGCTATTGAAAGATCTAAGTGTCATAGAAAAGTAACCTCAAAAAACAAAAACAAAAAAAATTTTCCTAACATCATAGTGTTTGGTTTTGTTTACTACTGTTGGGGAAAGGGTTAAAATGTAGCCCCAGAAATGGATATAACAGAGTTAACAGCAAAGTAAAAAAAATTTTTACAACTTTTTAATTGTAAAAAAACAATTAGGAGTGATGTTTTAAAGGTTCTAGGAGTGATGTTTTAATAGTTCAAAAAGGGAAGTCAACTGGAGTCAATGAGTCATAAAAAACGGTAGATAATTTTTTACTCAGTGCTTCACATGGAAGTTATCTTGCAGAAATCACTGTTGTGGATAAGAAATCTCCTTAAGTTCTACGTCTTAGAAGTAGCAAAAATAAAAGCATTACAAGCTTAGAAATTCTAAAGGCTCGTAAAGAACCTGACCTGACATTAATTTAAAACCAAAAGACAGTAAAATGTTTATAATTCATATTATAATTCTGGTAGAAGTAAAAAGTGGTGGTTCAACTCAGAAAGATAGTAGGTATGAACAAGAGTGAAACTCTGTATATTGAACAATGGAGAATTTCTAAACATTCTCAGTTTTTTCAGCTATTCTTCATATAATATGCATGTGGCTGCTTCACCATCATGAGATTGTATTACTCCAAATAAACTTCACTGTCTTAAAATGAGGCACTGAAGTATAACACAATTGTGAGAGTTAATTTTGTGTCAACTTGGCTGGACCATGGTGCCTGGATATGTGGTTGAACATTATTCTGGATGTTTCTGAGAGGGTATTTTGGGATAAGATTAACACTGAAGTTGATGGATTTTGAGTAAAGTAGAATGCCCTCCATAATGTGGGTGGGCCACATCCAATCAGGTGAAAGTCTAAACAGAACAACAGACTGACCTCTCTCAAGCAAAAGTGAGTTCAGCCAGCAGACAGAGTTTGGCCAGCAGATAGCCTTCAGATTCTGAACTGCAACACTGGATCTTCTTTGATCTCCAGCCCAGTGGCCTTCAGGCTTGAACTGCAGCATCAACTCTTCTAGGTTTTCAGCCTTGCCAGCCCACCCTGAATATTTTGGACTTGCCAGCCTCCATAATCGCATGAGCCAATTTCTTAAAATAAATCTCTTTCTATACATACACATGCTACAGATCCTGTTTATGTAGAGAACCCTGACTAATACAACAAGGATGCAATATTTGTCCTACATGCACAGAACACCTCAGAGAAACTATCCTTAGTCAGAAACACAGTGAAATTAACAGTAACTAATACAAGATAAAAGACAAAAGCCAAACGTAAACCAGGAAAACAAAAGGGGGGGGGGACATATAATGACATACTCTGACCTACCTTTTACTGTATGATATATACACATAAGTATTTGTACATTGTCATTCACTCATTTAAACAGTTATTTAATTCCTGATATATGCTGGCACTGAGCTAGTTATTGAGTAAGAGGTATGAACAATACAGATAAGGCCCCGCCTCCATGGATCTTAGTGGGGTATAGGAAAAAAAATTATGAAAACTGTTATGGAAATAAATGGAGTGCTATGACAGAGAAGAGGCTACATTTTGGCTGAGACCTGAAAATGAAAATAAAATTTTTAAAAAGTGAAGGAAGAACATTTTAGAAAACAGCAAGCACAGAAGCTCTAAGGTGGAGAAAAAGTTGGAATATTTGGAAATATCAGAAAATCTATGTGGTTGAACAAAAAAGGAAATCTCTGCAGTTGAATCCTAGTGATTTATAGATAGGGTTGAAAATACGATAGGATACACAGGCAGAGATCAAAACATAAAGAGATCGGGGCGCCTGGGTGGCTTAGTCGGTTAAGCGTCCGACTTTCGCTTAGGTCATGATCTCGCGGTTCGTGGGTTCGGGCCCCGCGTCGGGCTCTGTGCTGACCGCTAGCTCAGAGCCTGGAGCCTGTTTCAGTCTGTGACCCCCTCTCTCTCTGACCCTCCCCTGCTCATGCTGCCTCTCTCTCTCTCCTAGAAATAAATAAAACATTAAAAAAAAAAAAACCATAAAGAGATCCATAGTGATTTTATTAGGGCAAAGAACAGAGCCCTCCTGAACTTGGAAATCAGATTGCCTTCTGAAAAAATGAAACCTGGAAGGAGAAAATGGTGTGTGACTAGCAAGTCTGAGAAATAAACAGTTCCAGGGTGATATGGTATAGACACACAGAAGAAGGACTGGAATATGATTATAACTTAAGCTGAAACATAATCAATGATATCAGATTCCACCTGAAAAAGTAATCCATTAACAAGTCTGAGACTGTCCTTAAAGGTGTCTATCCAGCCACCACTTAGTATGTGCATGGTGGGGGTGAGGGGTGGTGGGGAATAACGGGTTGAGTTCTCATTATCTTTCTGTCACTGCTTCAACAAAGGTAGTTCTGCTGTTATCTTTTTTGTATACTGGGCTTCCATTTTAAGAAAGTTTTAAAAAATCATTGAAAACTGCTTCAAAAGCAGTTATATATAGAAAAAGAATATAACTGCTAATAGAGAAAGAGACAGAGAAGGAGAGAGGGAGAGTTGGTTGGTGCCTACTGAGCAGAGTATCTGATAGTCTTAGGAGAAATACTCATATAGAGGAAATAAATGCATCAGATTACATAGTTTGATGGAATTAGTCATTAACATCACCTAACAGACTGCTTTTGCTCTGATTCCAGGCTCACAAATAAATTTCTGACTAAAGTTGGCTTCTCATGGAGAATATATTGATATTCAGTATGAGTTTCGGGTCCACATAGCATATATATTTCACCATTAAAACATTATCAATATGGTTTCTAAATCAGTGTCTAGCTTGTTTCATTAGTGTCTATCAGTTTGCAAAGCCTATCTTGAATTTCTACTCTTGAAAAATGTATGCTGAATGCAAGGACTATGTCATGGAACTGCCACACAGGGACTATCTGAGGCTGGCCAGCCAATCTCTCTGTGTGACTTCCTTCCTTCCTTCCTTCCTTCCTTCCTTCCTTCCTTGCTTCCTATTTTTATTTTAATTCCTGTATAGTTAATAGGTGTACAGTACAGTGATTCATTATGTCTGGTCTCTTTTCTAGCCACAATCAATTGGAATTAGAGAAACTCATTCCCTTAAATAGACCATCCACAGTAGGAACTGACACCAGTAATCCAATGTGACAGGAAAAAAACATCATACTGATTTTGTAGAAGATGCAGAGTGGCTTAAAGAGAAACATGAAGTTTTAGCACTTAGATTGTTTTAATCATAGAACAGAGAATGTAAAGGGTCCAGTCCCTTAGTTTTAAAGGTGACATGAGGCTTGGGAGATTAAATGATCTGCCCCCCAAGATGAAGCTGGGACTCCTGACCTAAACTGTTTCCATTCTGATAACTCCCTACCTCATCATAATAGTTGCTGACACTCTTAATCTTCTTGGAGCCACTGAAACGTCATATTTTCAGTGATGCAATGATGAGTAAATCTTAAAATTATGTTTCCTAAGAAACAAGATATATTTAGTCTTCTATAAAAGTTTTTCCCTTCTGGGGTGCTTGGGTGGCTCAGTTGGTTGAATGCCTGACTTTGGCTCAGGTCATGATCTCATGGTTCATGGATTCGAGCCCTACATCGGGTTCTGTGCTGACTGCTCAGAGCCTGGAGCCTGCTTCAGATTCTATGTCTCCCTGTCTTTCTGCCCTACTCTTGCTCATGCTGTCTCTCCTTCAAAAATAAACATTAAAAAAATTAAAAGTTTTTCTCTTCTATTATAAGCAACAATTATTTAGTTAACTCCAACCTTTACAACAGCTAAAATGGTCTTACAATTAAAGTCATAATGGATCTTTCTGCTTAAAACCCTGAAGCAATGCCCATTCCACTAAGAGTCAAAGCCAAGTTTCTCCCATACACTACAAACTGCACTTTGATGCTCACCATGCTTCTGCCACACCGTCTTACTTACTGTTCCTCAATACACCACATACCTTCCTGCCTTAGACCTTTGTACTGGCTATTCCCTCAGCCTGGAACTCTTTTTTCCCAAATAAGCTGAAGGACTAATTTTTCACCTCCTTCATGTCTTTGCTCAAACGTCATCTTCTCAGTGGGACTTTCCCTGATCATTCTATTTAAAACTACTAAACCCATACCTCTGCACTTCCAGTGCCCCTTTCCCAGATTGATTTCTTTTTTTATAGGCTTTATCACTCTCCAATATACTAGATCATTACTTATTTATTATGTTTATTGCTCATTGTCTCTCTCCACCAGAATATAATCTCTTGAAAGCAGAAATCTTTATTGTTTTTTCACTATTATATTCCTAAAATCTGAAACAGTGCCCAACCCTCAATAAATACTTGCTGAGTTCATTCACTCATGCATTTATTCAATTAATTGCCTTTAGAAATCAGACTCTATCTACCAATAATCAAATGTCATATCTAAAGTGGGTAGGATCAAAGTTTAGTCTTTACCCAGGTATGCTAGATCTTCAGTGGATTCCATTAAGGAGGCAGCAATATACTAAACCAATAATACACTTCTAGTCTCTAAAATTATCCTTTGGTGCTCCCATCAATAAAACAAAAAGAAGTTATAGTTTAATAATTAAAAGGTGATCAATTACTCATTTTCAAAGAAATGTCCAAATTACATTCAAAATGAGTATCAAACCAATCCAGAATGTATTGACAAAGAATACTGTTTATTTAGCGCCAAACTGTCAATACTTTTTTGGTTATGATCCTGACATGTTCCCTGGCATAGTATTCTGAGAAACTGCCACAAAATGAGAATCTAAAAAATGTGTATGTTTGTATCTTTCTAAGCAGTCCTACAAAGTACCTGAAGGTAAGCACACTGACCTATTCTATGTCAGTATCGCACACATCTTTTCAATTGTCTTTTCCCCAATAATTATGACAGATTCATTCTGAAATATACTCATCCTATTCCCAACTCCTTTTTGTAAACAAAGACAAACACGGGAAAAATGGCTGGCTTGGAATAACACTGCAGATGGCCACTGTACATGGTCCAATATTACACAACTCTGGGAGTTCCACAGACGTCATACATGGATTATGATGTAAATGTTAATACTGCAAACACCCCATCCTGCCCTGGAGTTGTGCAATGTTCACCTCTGGGTCTGCTCAGAACTAATCGGCCTAAATTGTAACTAAAATTAGTGATCTTTCCTCTCGGAAAAATTCAAAATTACAGAGCTAATCAATCCCAGACAATGAGATATGAACTAACTCACATTAAAATAATATCCTCAAAACATCTGCCAATACCTAAAATATGGAGAAGGTGTTAGACACATAACTATCTTAAAATGACTCTACATGGTAGGCCACAATTCCCCCTTCTTTAATAGGCAGTAGGTTTTCTGGTGAAGGATAAAAAACTTGATATCCACAATGATCTTACAGCACCCTCGTGTGGATAAATATTTGCCAATGTTTTTCTTAAAGAGATGTGTTAATCTGTGATATGAAAAATAAAAAGAGAAGGTTGTATAATCCTTTCAAACAAAGATTACTGGATGAGTGAACCCTTATCAGAACAAGTCTGAATTATTTCCTTAAAAATGAGGATGGATTTTTGGCTGACCTAGCCATATTTTCCAGTATTCCTTATTCTTCCTTAAGTTAACCCAAGGTGACTCCAAATATAATTCTGAATAGAAGAAAGTGAATTACCTTCTAAGTGAATTACCTTACGGTTGAAAGAGTACTAGATATACAGTAAGATAATATGGATTCTAAAGTTTGCTTCTGAACAAATTCTTAACATTTTTATATCTATATTTTAATTTTTTTAAATGGCAGAGTAGAAACAGCAGAAGCGACTAGTTGGTGGCATCCTAGTATAGTCAAGATTCTTTTGGTTCCACACCATAAACTTACTCAAGCTGGCTTAAGCAACAAAAATGGATTTTCTTAAGGAAAAAAAATAGAAAAAAACACTGAAAAATTAAAGAGAAGAGGATCAACATACTCATGGTCTTATTTGGTCCTACCCACACTTTCCTGATACAAACATCTTATCCTCAACCCCAGATGAGGATGATGCTTTTTTAAATTGTTTACATCAGATTCAAGAATTACAAAGAACCTGTTTACAGATTTCTTATATAATCACAGATTATTTGTATAAGTCCTTCCCACGTGATAATAAACAAGTTTCTGAGGTCCAGATAGACTTCATCTTTTGCATACTGTGTTACTAGCAGCTCTGCATGTTATTTTGGGAAACTTGGGGGATCCAAGAAAAGCTAATTTGGGATATGCTGCTTTTGCCTTTGCTTTATGTGGTTACCTTGCTCTGGCTGAGTTTTTATGTTCTTTGCTTTAAAAAAATCAGGCATTTAACCTGTGTGTGTGTGTGTGTGTGTGTGTGTGTGTGTGTGTGTGTGTTCTCACACAGAGGAAATAGGGGTCTCTTCCCACCAATCTACAGCCTATCTGTAATGATGTATATAACTAAAATGTCCATAACTAAAATAACCCTACCACCTCAATTTCATATTTATTGTGTCCAAAAGACATCCTGCTTTTTCACATCTCTACTTCTTTAATCATATTACTCCCTCCCCTCCCTGGAATGCACTTGCCTTCTCTTCTCCTCCTTACCCCCATCAACTCTCATTACCTCATCCCCCAAGAAAACTAAGGGATCTAAGCAGACACCTAGTAGGCGTCCATAACAACAGTACTTACCATGTGTCACATTTCTTCTTATCTCTAATCTTCTTTTGGACTGTGTATCACTCAAGAATCAGGAGTTTTTTTCATCTTTATATTTCCAGGGCCTAAAGAGTATTTGTTAAGAGATGTACATATATATTTATTTAAAAATGGAATTTGATATTACAATAAAAATAGGCCCAGGATCTAAACACCAAAGATCTGAATGTCTTGAATCCTTTCCTTCTTTCCTTCCCATATAGTCACATGATGATTCATAATGCTTAATCTGGAAAACTTACTGGAAAAGATTTTTTAAAGATCCTTTTAAGGTCAAACCGGTAAACAAAAATATTGCAGGAAGAACTGAAAAGTAAAGTGTTTTCTTTCTATGTCCACCTTGAAAAATCCTGTCTGTGGGACTAGTTTCTCCAAGATGAAAAGCAACTAATCCCCTCACTTCCTCTCCTCACTCCCTACAGTCCTATGTCAAAGATCCAATTTTCAGTTCCCTTAAAAGTCAAAGGATATCTATCCCAGCAGAAAATTCATTCAAAAAATTTGTAACTGTAAAAGGCTCAATCCCATCCTGTGAAAGCAGTACTTGAAAAATGAAGAACAAGATTGCCTCTGGCCCTTAACTATTGTAACTACCTCCATTTAAGGCTGGCACTAACCAAAGATAAGATCCAGCCTGAGTTTTTATTACACCTGCTTGAAGCTGTTGGTTTTTTTCCTTTCTCATCACTACTGTGTATACAGCAAGCATTTGATAAATTTCACTCTGGAAGAATACTGCTTTCCCTCTAAAAGCAGTTACTTATTCCTGTTTTCATGGTTATACCACAGCAATTTTAGATGTTCAAGACATGGTGTGGTTGGAGTTTATGCTGGTGTTAAAGTCAGGAAAAACACTAGACAGATTCCATAGTGATGAAGACATGTGCTACTCAAGAATGGCTTCACAAGGTGGCCTTCTCAGACTAGGTGCTACTGTCCGGCATCTGCTTCTCAGACACTGGGCTTCTCAGTCCCTCTGGAGATATTTAGATCCTCAATAACAGATCAACTCTAACTAAAATCACCTATTTACCAGAATATCTATATAGTTAATTTTTAGTGGTTGCCTTTCAGTGGTAATTCCCTCTTTCCCAATAACAGCCATTCTCTAGTTATAGCTTAATCCAAGTCAGTCTGTGCCACTTATCAAACTTTCCTGATGTGCCCATAGTGGCTTAAAATTTATTATCTTTTAAACTTGCATTCTTCTTTGTTGCATCTTCTCAAGTCTCAGTAAACTATTTGCCTGGATTTTTCACAAAAATAGTGTGGAGGCATACACTATATTCTGGGCTAGGTCTTTTTTTTAATTTTTTAAAACGTTTTATTTCTGAGAGAGAAAGAGAGAGAGCCTCTCTCAGAGGGAGAGGGAGATACAGAACCTGAAACAGGCTCCAGGCTCTGAGCTAGCTGTCAGCACAGAGCCCGATGCGGGGCTCAAACCCGCAAACCCTGAGATCATGACCTGAGCTGAAGTCGGACCTTAACCGAATGAGCTACCCAGGCGCCCCTGGGCTGGGTTTTCTATCCAAGTAGTGACACAACGAAAGCTGGAGAGGAGGTAGAATAACTGCTACCATTTATTTTTGTTCAAGAGGACTATACTAAACTATACATACTTACGTGGAGCAGATTTTAACATATTGAAATAAAACAAAGCTATAATATCTCAAAATCAGAGTAAGTTAGATCTTCTATATGATAAAAATACTCTTCAGCAATTGTGTCTGTGAAGATCTATTCAGACCTATGTTTGAATCCTAACTCTAACCTTTTCGCAGGTGGGTAGCATTGAGCAATTTATTGAGCCTCTTGGGATTGCTTTCTCAATCTCTAAAGAGAGAGTATAAGGAGTTAAAGCGTTAGGTTCTAAAGTCATTAACTTAGGTGGTGGGGAGCCTAAACCACAATTATATTTGAAAATCACTTGAATTACCCATAAATACAGTATATTGACTTTAATGTACATAACACTGCAAAGTAAATCTAATGAGCACTAAATCTTTAGAATTCACTTAAAGAAATAAAAGAGAAATGTATGTATGCATATGCCTACAGACATTAAAGCCATTCTGATTTTAAGCTAACTCTAAAATCGACACAGTGAATGGAGTATGGATGGAGAACACAACTCCAGTACTTAATAAATGCTAGTGTCCTTCCTTTCTTCTGGCCTTAGACTACCAGAACTTTCCCAGAGCACTCACTCTAACGCGGTTGTGTGTGAGACGTAGAGAAGGGCTTATGCCACGAATACTCTGGAGGAAGAACCTTTGTAACTCGTATGGGGTTCTCACCTTAGCAATGGCACTTAAAATCGCCTCAATAAGTAGGAAGGTTTATTATTATTTAGAGTCAGGGCCATTTCAACGTAATAACATCACAAAACTTCTGAAAAACTTTCTTAAACAGCACTACCTCGGAGGCGCAGACCGCCCTTAGTTCAGGATATGCCTAGCCCAGTGCTGCCGGCTTCCGTAGTCTCGCCCCATTTCGCGAGACCGAAGCTGAGCTCCTCCGCGCCGCCGCTTGGGGCGAACCGGAACACTTCCGGCAGGGAACTGTTTAAGAGTGATGTGCGCTTCCGGCGGCTTCCCGGCTGTTTCCTCAGCCACAGGGGCCGCCAGGTTGAAGTGGTGAGCACAGAACGGCGTGGGGGCGGGGGGCGCCTAGCAGCCCACCTGTCATTGGGTCCAGCAGTCTTTAGCCATGGACCGGGACCTTCTGCGGCAGTCACTGAATTACCACGGGCCGTCATTGCTCTCCCTTCTCCGGAGCGAACAGCAGGACAATCCGCACTTCCGGAGTCTCCTGGGGTCAACCGCAGAGCCGGCCCGGGGCCCGCCGCCCCAGCAGCAGTTACAGGGCAGGTAATGGTCCGGCGCCGCCGCTGCGAGACGGGGGAGGGGACGCAGGTCAGGGCCCCACTACCGCCGCCGGGTGGCTGAGTCCTGGAGGAGCAGAGCAGCGGCCGCGAGCCCGTGAGGATTGCCGCGCTGGTGCCGAGGGCTGGATGGAGGAGGGTCCGCGCTCCGGGTGTGAGGGAAACGCGGGATGTGGAGAGAACTTTTCTCCCTGTACTGCGTAGCAGAGGCACGGAGTCTTCATCCAAAATCCCTTGGGCTTTCGTTTACCCGGAGCTGCGGGCGTTACTTTTTAACATTCCCCGCCCCCCATCTACTGGCTGGCGAATGAGGGAATCCCTGATTAAAACTTTTTCGCAGAGGAAGTGCGGCCCAGAGCTTAGGAGGAATCCTATTGGGCAAGGAAAGCCAAGGGCATAAGCTTGGACTTGCTAACAAAGGCTTTACCCATAAACCAGTTTTCATAAATTTTGTTTTGTTTTTTTTTTTTTTTGAAGAAAAGAGAAGAGAGTTGACAACATTGAAATACAAAAATTCATTTCCAAAAAGGCGGATTTGCTTTTTGCACTTTCCTGGAAAGCAGATGCACCTGCAACTTCTGACGTCAATGAAGACAATGAAGGTGAGCTTTGTTAATAATTTGATTGCGGTTTGGGTTGTTTTAATGGCATTTGAGAAACAAACACAAAGCTGTTGTAATTTCTTAAAATTTTTTTTTCAGACGGTTATGCAATTATGCCACCTTTAGAGCAGTTCATGGAGATCCCTAGCATGGACCGGAGAGAGCTGTTTTTCCGAGATATTGAGCGTGGTGATATAGTGATTGGAAGAATTAGTTCTATTCGGGAATTTGGGTTTTTTATGGTGTTGATTTGTTTAGGCAGTGGCATCATGAGAGATATATCCCACTTAGAAATCACAGTAAGTTACTTTTCAGTTATTTAATTGCTTCTGTTTTTGATAAGAGTCATCGCAGTGCAAGAATTGTGTCTTTGCTTCCAGTTATGCTTAAGTGTACCCTGCTGACATAGTTTCGAGAAATAAATATTGGAGAAAAATAAAATACTCTTTCTTTTTGAAAGAGCGGTGATATAGTTACTTCCATAGTTTCCTCCATTTATGGTTTGGGGGGTATATCTGGTCCCTTTGGTTGGCAGGAGTAGGTTCCTTCTTTAAATGCGCAAAGAGATATTAGTGGATGTGGTGAGATTGAGTGGTATCACAGGCTTATTTCTTCTAGCTGAACATGTTCCTAATTATTTAGTATTTGGCACTAGATACTTGCATGTGGATAATTTAGAAACAAATTTATTTTTAAGGTAGGTAAATGTAAATGATTTGTAGTTATAATAAGATACTTTGCCCAAGATGAATTGTCTTGAATTTGAAATAATGTGTCAATTTAAAAGGTTTGATATTTGCTGCCTGTCAGTGTAGACGATAGGGGAAGAAAAGCAGAAGGTATCACAGACTGGATAACAGACATAAACTTTGGAGAATTTGCACTTAGTTTTCACTGGAATTCTCATACTTTCTCAACAGTTTTAGTTTTGTTTTTAACAGGCACAAAATATCTGTGTGTTTCATAGTCCCTACTTATATTTGGTTCCTTGATCGAATTGCAAATTTCATGAGATTTTAGTTTTTGAACTGAACCAGAGATCTTGTTCTGTGTGCACAGAAGTTGCTTATAATTAAAATCCTTATTTAAATTTAGATTTTAAAGTGTTGGTTTTTTAATGTTCATGTCAACTATTAGCTCATTGTACTGAACAACTAGGATAAAAGATATTTTTCACCAAAGAATGGAATGTCTGGTATTTTAAAATACTTCTCATTGCAGGCTCTTTGTCCATTAAGAGATGTACCTTCTCACAGTAACCACGGGGATCCTTTATCATATTACCAAACTGGTGACATTATTCGAGGTGATCAGTTTCATCCTATTAATAAAAAAGTAACAGTTGTCAGATTTTTGTTTATATTAATTTTGAAAATCTATCTAATGAGAGAAGAGTTTGGAAAAATATATGTGTTTTCATGTTTGCATTTTTTTAATCAGCTTAGTTTCTTTATTTTTTTTAAGCTGGAATCAAAGATATTGACAGATACCATGAAAAGCTTGCAGTGTCTCTATATAGTTCATCTCTTCCACCACATCTGTCTGGTATCAAATTAGGTGTAATTAGTTCTGAAGAGCTACCTTTGTACTACAGGTAATTTATCCACATTATTTCAACAAATTAATTGCAAAAGTTGCTTGATTTAAAAATAGCAAATTGTGTCCAACTTGTGACAGCAAAGTAGAAAATTAATTTCTTGTATTTCAAAATATGCTCATTTTTATAACCCTTAAGTAAAAGAAACCAAAATAATATTACCACACCTTCATGTAAAAAAATGATATGAGTATTTCTTTAATAGAAGTGGAACATGCCAATTATGTTAGTCATTTTTATGTTTTTGTTTATGTGTGTTTTGTTTTTTTAAGGAAAAGTGTTGAACTAAATAGCAATTCTTTGGAATCCTATGAAAATATCATGCAGAGTTCCTTAGGATTTGCTAATCCAGGAGTAGTTGAATTCCTTCTGGGAAAACTAGGAATAGATGAATCTAATCCACCATCTTTAATGCGAGGCTTACAGAGGTAAGTTAGTTCTTATTCTTTTAAGTGGTGAATAAATGGTGCTGAGATCAAAAGCTATATAACCAAGGAACATATTTGACTATTCTAAGCCTAGCGGCAGCACTATACTAAAAAGTGAGTAAACTAGATGATCCCATCTCCTTCCGGAATAGAGTCTGTTGTGATTATATGTGTAGAGAACGATGCAGAAGTTTTATAAGAATTTTAGGTTAAAAATACTGTTTAACAATATAGTCATTCTTGAGAGTTTCAGAACATTCTTTGTACATGGAATACAGATTTCTTGCCTGTAATTTACTTTTTCAGTGTTGAAGTTTTATCTGTCATAGTGAAGTATTGTTACCAAAAAAAAAAAAGTATATAGTTTGACTTTTGTTTTCTTTGAATAGCAAAAATTTCTCTGAAGATGATTTTGCTTCTGCATTAAGAAAGAAACAGTCTGCATCTTGGGCTTTAAAATGGTATGAAACTTTATCTTTCCAACAATTGCATTGTCTAGTCTAAAGGTTAGGATAAGGCAGGCATTTTTAAGTCCTTATTAATACCAAATTTGTTTAGAAATGAATTAGAATGATATGTTTTTGACATTAACTTTTATATAGGTGTGAATGGTGTTGTAAGCTTAACAGAAGTAAGTTTTAACCAACATTTTCCATGTTTTCAAAAGAGTATATTGATATGGATTTCATAAATATTTGTTATGAACTTATCAAAAGGCAGAATACTGTCTATGTATTGAGAGTATTGGAGACTAAATATTAGCCAAATTAGATTTGTTTTAAAAGTTTATCTATGCCAGCATTATGTTTAGATATTCTGAAAAATGCATGTGATGGTTTACAAATGTCTTTTTAGTGTGAAGATTGGAGTTGACTATTTTAAGGTTGGACGCCACGTAGATGCAATGAATGAGTATAATAAGGCTCTGGAAATAGACAAACAAAATGTGGAAGCTTTGGTAGCTCGTGGAGCATTGTAAGTGGATCTTGGCTTTTAAGGAATATTTATAAGGTAAATGAATATAAGATTTACTAATAGTTCACAAGGTAAATTCCTCTAATTTATTTCATATCTCTAGATACGCAACAAAAGGAAGTCTGAACAAAGCAATAGAAGATTTTGAGCTTGCATTGGAAAACTGTCCAACTCATAGGAATGCAAGAAAATACCTCTGCCAGACACTTGTAGAAAGAGGAGGGCAGTAAGTATCAGATTTTTAAAAATATTAAGTAGAGATCTAATATTCAACCAACTACTATAAAATCTTAAACTTAAGGAAGTAGCATCTTTAACTCATTAATTCAGAACACTCCTAATTTTAATTTTGATTGAAAATGATTTTTAAATATAGTCCTTTTTAAACTTTTTAGTCTTTTTTTCCCCTCATTACTGAGGTTCTTTATGATAGGAAGTTGAAGATATTTTAGTGTCTTGAGTTCATTGTTTTGAATATTCTCATTACGTAGAAATGTAAATGAAAGACCCAAAAATTAGGTTAAGTATTCTTTCTTGGACACACACAAGAAGTTTTTGTTTTGATAGAGAGGAATTTGATTTCTAATTCATTTCATCATTCTAGCAGTTATAATGCCAGAAGTATGAATTGCTATTCAGGTTATTGCTCTGCTCTGTGCACTAAAATCCACAAACTCAGGTTAAATGGAAGAGCAAGTCATTAAGAACAAACCCTATTAACTTGTTACTATCCTGAGATGCTGGTATACTACTTGGCATTGTTGTATCATAAATATATATGATAACATGAATGACTAATAGGTTAGGCTAATTTATAAAATGTTGTGAAGAAACATAATATTCCAGTATAAATATTTTTGGTAATATCCTACTTCAGTAACTAAAAACCAATTTGTTATTAATACCATCTTTTTGCAACTAATTTTTTAAATAGAATTACTACTTTTCTGTTTCGTGAATTTGCCTAATTAATCCAGTTTTATGGTCATTCCATAATTCTAAATTAAGAGTTTTACAATATTTGTTTTCAACTTCAAGGACTTCTTTTGGACCCAAGTGACTGGATTACCTTCTTACTTTCTCATTAGGTAGATAACTACTTAGATATGGTTATCTTACTTACCACATATAGGTGTTCAGCTGAGGGGATGGTAACACCATGTATATGTTATCCAAGCCAAAAATGTTGATAGTCTTCAGCTGGTCCCTTATTGCCCAAATCCAGAGATACAGAATTGATCCCATTGAAACCTTTGGGTTTTTGTGTTTTGTTTTTTTTTCGTTTCACAGTATTTACTTTTTTATGCTTTTGAAAAACTGAAAATACTTTGCAAATCCTTTCTGCTTTGTATCCAAAGTTGTATCCAACTTTCTAATTCTGATTTTTCATAGTGTAGATATATGTAATGTAGTACTTCTTTCTATAACCTGGTTGAGATGCACATGTATATGTTGGTATTTCCAACTTCATCAGTGAATATTCTAGGAAAAATTTTCATAAACTACTGAAAAAGCCAATGTATGTAATTCTTTTTTTTTTTTTTTTAAATTTTATTCATTCATTTCTTCCTTCATTCATTTATATTGAGAGAGAGAAAGAATCCCAAGCAGGCCCTGAGCTGTCAGCACAGAGCCTAATGCGGGGCTTGATCCCAAGAACCTTGGGTTCGTGGCCTGAGCCAAAATCAGGAGTCGGACTTGTAAAAATTTTTTTTTTATTCATACACTTTACTTTTTTTTCTTTCCTAGTTTATTGTCAAGTTGGATTCCATATAAAACCCAGTGCTCCTCTTAACAAGTGCCCTCTTCCATGACCATCACCCCCCTTCCCTTCTCCCCCACCCCCATCAGCCCTCAGTTTGTTTTCAGCATTCAGGTCTCATGGTTTGCCTCCCTCCCTCTCCCCAACTATTTTTCCCTTTCTCCTCCCCATGATCCTCCATTAAATTTCTCCTAATCTTCCTATAAGTGAAAGCATATGGTATCTGTCCTTTTCTGTCTGACTTAATTCACTTACCATAACACCCTCAAGTTCCATCCATATTCCTACAAATGGCCTGATTTCATTCTTATGCCATGTAGTATTGCATTGTATAAATATACCACATCTTCTTGGTCCATTCATCAGTTGATGGACACTTAGGCTCTTCCATGTTTTGGCTATTGTTGAGAGTGCTGCTGTGAACATTGGGGTCCATGTGCCCCTATGCATCAATACTCCTGTACCCCTTGGGTAAATTCCTAGCAGTGCTACTGCTGGGTCATAGGCAAGTTCTATGTTAATTTTTTGAGGAACCTCCACACTGTTTTCCAAGGGGCTGCACCAGTTTACATTCTCACCAACAGTATAGGAGGGTGCCCATTTCTCCACATCTTCACCAGCATCTAGAGTCTCCTGATTTGTTCGTTTTAGCCACTCTGACTGGCGTGAGGTGGTATCTCAGTGTGGTTTTGATTTGTATTTCCCTGATGAGGAGAGATGTTGAGCATCGTTTCATGTGTCTTTTGGCCATCTGGATGTCTTCTTTGGAGAAGTGTCCATGTCTTCTGCCCATTTCTTCACTGGATTATTTGTTTTTTGAGTCTGGAGTTTGGTGAGTTCTCAAAGATTTTGGGTACTAGCCCTTTATCTAATATGCCATTTGCAACTATCTTTTCCCATTCCGTCGGTTGCCAATTAGTTTTATTGATTTCTTTGCTGTGCAGAAGCTTTTTATCTTGATGAGGTCCCAGTAGTTCATTTTTACTCTTGATTCCCTTGCCTTTGGAGATGTGTCAAATAAGAAGTTGCTGTAATTGAGGTCAAGGAGGTTGTTTCCTGCTTTCTCCTCTAGGGTTCTGATAGTTTCCTGTCTTACATTCAGGTCCTTTATTAATTTTGAGTTTATTTTTGTCTGTGGTGTAAGAGAGTGATCCAGTTTCATTCTTCATGTTGCTGTCCAGTTCTCCCAGCACCATCTGTTAAAGAGGCTGTCTTTTTTCCATTGGATACTCTTTCCCGCTTTGTCAAAGGTTAATTGGCTGTACATTTGTGGGTCCAGTTCCAAGTTCTCAATTCTGTTCCATTGGTCAGTGTGTCTGTTTTTGTGCCAATACCATACTGTCTTGATGACTACAGCTTTTAGTAGAGGCTAAAGTCTGGAATGGTGATGCCTCCCATTTTGGTTTTCTTCTTCAGTATTACTTTGGCTATTCAGGGTCTTTTGTGGTTCCAAACAAATTTCAGGATAGTTGTTCTAGGTTTGAGAAGAATGCTGGTGCAATTTTGATGGGATTGCACTGAATGTGTAGATTACTTTGGGTATTAATGACACCTTAACAATGTTTATTCTTCCGATCCATAAGCATGGGATGTTTTTCCATTTCTTTGTGTCTTCTTCAATTTTTCATAAGTTTTCTATAGTTTTCGTCATACAGATCTCTTGTATCTTTGGTCGGGTTTATTCCTAGGTATTGTTTCCTGTGCAGTTGTGAATGGGATCAGTTTCTTGATTTCTCTTTCTGTTGGCTTCATTATTGCTGTATAAAAATGCAAACGATTTCTGTACATTGATTTTGTACCCTGCAGCTTTGCTGAATTTATGGATCAGTTCCAGTAGGCTTCTCTTGGAGTCTGTCAGGTTTTCTATGTAGATTATCATGTCATCTGCGAAAAGTGAAAGTTTGACTTCTTTGCCAATTCTGATGCCTTTTATTTCCTTCTGTTGTCTGATGGCTGATGCTAGGACTTCCAGCACTATGTTAAACAACAGTGGTGAGAGTGGACATCCCTGTAGTGTTCCTGATCTCAGGGGGACAGCTCTCAGTTTTTCCCTATTGAGGATGTTAGCTGAGGGCTTCTCCTAGATGGCCTTTGATGATGTTAAAGTAAGTTCCTGCTATCCCGACTTTCTCAAAGGTCTTTACTAAGGGATGCTGTATCTTGTCTAATGCTTTTTCTGCATCTATCAACAGGATCATATGGGTTTTATCTTTTCTTTTGTTAATGTGATGTATCACATTAATTGATTTGCAAATATTAAACCAGCCCTGTAACCCAGGAATGAATCCCACTTGATCATGGTGGATGATTCTTTTTATGTGCTGTTGAATTCAATTTGCAAGTATCTTGTTGAGGATTTTTGCATCCGTATTCATCAAGGATACTGGCCTGTAGTTCCCTTTTTTTGCTGGGTCTCTGTCTGGCTTCGGAATCAAAGTGATGCTGGCTTTGTAAAATGAGTCCAGAAGTTTTCCTTCTGTTTCTATTTTTTTAGAATAGCTTGAGAAGAATGGGGATTAACTCTGATTTAAATGTCTGGTAGAATTCCCCAGGGAAGCCCTCAGGTCCAGGGCTTTTATTTGTTGGGAGATTTTTGATAACTGATTCAATTTCTTCACTATTTATGGGTCTGTTCAGATTTTCTGTCTCTTCCCGTGTGAATTTTGCTACTGTGTGTGTGTTTAGGGACTTGTCCATTACTTCTAAGTTGATCAGTTTGTTGGCATATCGTTTTTCACAGATTTCCCTGATAACTGCTTGTATTTCTGAGGGCTTGGTTGTAATAAGTCCATTTTCATTCATGATTTTGTCTGTTTGAGTGTTCTGTTTTGTCTTTTTGAGAAGCCTGGCTAGAGGTTTGTCAATTTTATTGTTTCAAAAACCAATTCTTGTTTCATTGATCTGTTCAACTGTTTTTTGGGATTCTATATTATTTATTTCTGCTCTGATTTTTATTATTTCTCTTCTTCTGCTGGGTGTGGGGTGCTCTTTTTGTTCTCCCTCTAGTTCCTTTAGTTGCGTTGTTAGATTTTTACTTGCACTTTTTCTAATTTCTTGAAATAGGCCTGGAGTGCAATGTACTTTCCTCTTAGGACTGCCTTTGCTGCATCCTGTAGAGTTTGGATTGTTGTATTTTCTTTTTCGTTTGTTTCCATATATTTTTAAATTTCTTCTCTAATTGCCTGATTGGCCCATTCATTCTTTAGTAGCGTGTTCTTTAACTTCCATGTTTTTGGAGGTTTTCTAGACTTCTTCTTGTGATTGATTTCAAGTTTCATAACATTGTGACCTGAAAGTGTGCATAGTATGATCTCAATTCTTTTATATTTATTGAGGGCCGCTTTATGTCCCAGTATGTGATCTATCTTGGAGAATGTGCCATGCGCACTTGAGAAGAAAGTGAATTCCATGGCCTCAGTATGTAGAGTTCTAAATATATCTGTCAGATCCATCTGGTCCAATGTGTCATTCAAGTCCATTGTGTGTCTTCAGTGATTTTTCTCTCTAGTTGATGTATCCATTGCTGTAAGTGGAGTATTAAAGTCCCCTGTTATTAGCACATTCTTATCTATAAGATTGTTTCTGTTTGTGATTGTTTTATATATTTAGGTGCTTCCATATTGGGTGCATAGACATTTATAATTGTTAGCTCTTCCTGATGGATAGACCCTGTAATTATTATATAATGCCCTTCTTTATCCCTTGTTACTGCCTTTACTTTAAAATCCAGTTTTTCTGATAAGAGTATGGCTAGTCCAGCTTTCTTTTGACTTCCAATAGCATGTATATATTTCTCTATCCCCTTACTTTCAATCTGAAGGTGTCCTCAGGTCTAAAATGAGTCTATTATAGACAGCAAATAGATGGATTTTTTTTTAATCCATTCTGCCACCCTGTGTCTTTTGATTGGAGCATTCAGCCCATATACATTCAGTGTTATTGAAAAATATGGGTTTAGAGTCATTGTGTTCTCTGTAGGATTCATGCTTGTGGTGGTGTCTCTGGTACCTTGCATTCCTTGCAACATTTCCCTCATAGAGTCCCCCTCAGGCTTTCTTGTAGGGCTGGTTTAGTGGTGACAAATTCTTTCAATTTTTGTTTATTTGGGAAGACTTTTATCTCTTTCTATTCTGAATGACAGGCTTGCTGGATAGAGGATTCTTAGCTGCATATTTTTTCTGTTCATCATACTGAAGATTTCCTGCCATTCCTTCCTGGCCTGCCAAGTGTCAGTAGATAGGTCTGTCACCACTCTGATAGGTCTCCCTTTGTATGTTAAGGGCCCTTTTATCCCTCCCTGGTTGCTTTCAGAATTCTCTCTTTGTCCTTCTATTTTGCCAGTCTCACTATGATATGTCATGCAGATCAATTCAATTTACGTCTGAGGGGAGTTCTCTGTGCCTCTTGGATTTTAATGTCTGTTTCCTTCCCTAGATTGGGAAAGTTCTCAGCTATAATTTGTTCAAGTACTCCTCAGAGCTTTTCTCTTTTCCTCTTCTGAAATTCCTGTGATAGGGATATTGATACGGATATTGTTCCCTTTGATTGTATCACTCAAGTCTCAAACTCTCCTTTCGTATTCCTGGGTCAGTTTATCTCTCTTTTTCTTGGCTTCCTCTTTTTCTATAATTGTGACTTCTCATTCACCTATTGCCCTCTCTGCCTCTTCAATCTGTGAATTGGATGCCTCCACTTTATTATGCACCTCATTTATAGCAGTTTTTAATTCATCACCACTATTTTTAAGCTCCATACTCTTTGTAGCAATAGCTTCTCTCATGTCTTCTATGCTTTTTTCAAGCCCAGCAATTAATTTTATAACTATTCTAAATTCTTGTTCAGTTATGTTGCTTATATCTGTTTCGAGCAGCTCTTTAGCTGCCATTTCTTCCTGGAATTTCTTTAGAGGAGAGTTCTTCCATCTCATCATTTTGATTATCTTTCTTTCTCTTGTTAGTGGTTTTTTGGGGGTTTGTTTTGTTTTGTTTTAGTGTTTGTTTATTTCTGAGAGAGAGAGACCGCGTGAGCAGGGGAGGATCAGAGAGAGAGAGAGAGACACAGAATCTGAAGCAGACTCTAGGATCTGAGCTAGCCGTCAGCACAGAGCCTGACATGGGGCTCAAACCCACGAACTGTGAGATCATGACCTGAGCTGAAGTCGGTTGCTTAACTGTCTGAGCCACCCAGGCGCCTCTGTCTCTTGTTAGTTTTAAAAGCTTGTTATGCGCTCTGCATCTGTGAGTACTGCTATATTAAGGAAGGCTTATTGACTGTCTGGGGCCTATGTGTTCAGGAAGTGTTCTTTTAATGTTGTCTCTTGTTCTCTCGTTGTTTGGCTATTTTATTTCCCTACTTGTAGTGGTATTGGGGACTCTCCACCATGTGTACTTAGTCTTGTTTCTTGAGGTAGCCCTGGAAGAGAAATCATACAAACACACAGGGAACAAAGGCATGCAGACGTATGGACAAATCCAACAAATGAGCAAACTGAAAGGGAATAAGAAGATAAGAAGAAGGAAAAAAAAAACCAAAAAACAGGACAGTCTAAAAGTATAAAACCAAAGTTCCCAGCTGCAAATAGAGAGCAGGGTGTATGCAGTGCTGATGGAGGAGCATACACAGAGAAATGTTAAGGGTGGGGAGAAAGCGAAATTGGACAATGACCAGGCAGAGACTAAGTGGCTTAATTCTAAGAAAGAGGAAAATAATGGTAGGAGGCAAGGAAAAAGAAATGAGGATAGTGTTACTCAGAGAAACTATATAGTCTGATTACTCCAGAGAAAGAGAGATAGAAAGGTAGTGGTGGAGGTGTAGAATATACATCTAGAGAATAGATTAAATGTGACTGTTTAAGCAAACCAGTGACCAGTCCAGCAGAGGGGAGGGATACAAATGAGACAAGGGAAAATATATCTGAATAAAAAGAATTGAATTAGAATTAATCTATAATTAATCACAGCAGTGCATCCATGTAGATCTTGCCCCAGGCTCCGGTTAAAAAAAAAAAAACAAAAACTCTCTAGCGGGGATGGGCATGGTTTGGTGTAGGCAGGTGTTAGCCTCCACTGCAGTCCCCGCCAGCCGCTCCCTGAGGTCCCACCTTGGTGGTTGTGGGGAGCAAAATGCCAGTGCCCCAGTCCCCTCTGGAACCAAGTGCCATAAATCACTCCCTTGGGTCCGGTCTTCCTGTGCCTTGGGTGCAGCCAAGTTAGGCCATGTTCTGTGTCCCAAACCACACCTCGTTTCCAGGTCCTAGTTCACTTGCTTTATTGATACTGCCTAAAACACAGTCTCACAGGTCAGCTGCCTCCCTGCCACCAGGGGTCAAGCTGGGGGAGTGGCGGTGCAGTCTCAGGTGGGCCACTGCCAAGGTCGAGCAGGGGGAGCAGCGATGCGACCTCAGGTGGGCTGCTTCCCGCTGCTGGGGTTGTGGGGGGGGGAGGAGCCAGGGGGGTGTCAAGCTGGGGGAGCAGCAGAGCTGTTTCTCCGGGCGCCACCTGGGACCCAGGGCACCCAGTTCAAAGCATCCCAGCTAGAACTAAGAACACTCTCCGTCCGAGCCAAGGTTTTTCTTTTCTCCAGGGACAGTTCTATGAGCATTTTCAGCCACTCGTTCTTTTCCCCTCACCGGGGCTCCCTCCCACCATATCTCCGGTCCTGGCCAGCTTTTATCTTCCCCAGTCCCACTCACGTACTTATGAGGTTGCCTTCCCAGTGTACTCTGTCTCTTTTTCTTCCCAAACTCCTGCGGCTTAGTGTCTTATAGCTTCAGGCCTTCTCTGTTTGAGAGATGGGGGCTAGCAAAATGCACCGAGCTCTCTGCTTCTCTGCCATCTTGCCCCCCTCTCCCCTTAAAATTTTTTTTTTTTAATGTTTGTTTATTTTTGAGAGAGAAACAGAATGCAGGCTGGGGAGGGGCAGAGAGAGAGGGAGACACAGAATCCAAAGCAGGTTTCAGGCTCTGAGCTGTCTGCACAGAGCCCAGTGTGATACTTGAACCCATGAGACATATCTCATATTTAATGACCTGAGCCGAAGTCAGACACCCAACTGATTGAGCCACCCAGGTGCCCCCAACCTATGTAATCTATGCTAAATCTCAAGACTATACTAAATTTACTGAAGACATTGGCTGATGATATTTTTTCATGTATCAGACTAAAATCCCAATGCTGGACTTTCAGTATAGCTTTAGTTACCAGTAATGGATTCCTCTCTTTTTTCTGTTTTTTTTTTTTTCTTAATTGATAATATAACATTACATTAGGTTCAGGTGTACAACGTAATGATTTGGTATTTGTATATATTGCAAAGCGATCACCACAATGTTTGCTTAGCATCCATCATCGTACATAGTTACAATTTTTTTTTCTTGTAAGAACTTATTAAGATCTACTCCCAACAGTATTCAAATATGTAGTACAGTATTATTAACTGTAGTCACTAGGGTGTACATTACATCCCCTGGACTTTTAACTGGAAGATTGTACATTTTGACCACCTTCACCCATTTTGCCAACCCCACCCCCTGCCCCCAGCCCAATAATGTTCTCTGTATCTGAGTTGATTTTTTGTTCTATGTGGTCTTTTTACCAAAGAAATAGTAAAAAGTACATGATTTAAGTACTGGTCAGTTTGGAAAATGATTTGCTAAAAATGGTTTTCTTTAAGTTTTTTCATAAGCCTCTGACCTGTATGAATATTTTTTTGTTTTGTTTTTGAAAAAAGCTAAACCTTTATTTCAAATTTAGGTTAGAAGAAGAAGAAAAGTTTTTAAATGCTGAAAGTTACTATAAGAAAGCTTTGGCTTTGGATGAGACTTTTAAAGATGCAGAGGATGCTTTGCAGAAGCTTCATAAATATATGCAGGTGATTCTTTATTTCCTCTTAGAAATTTAGTGATATTTGAAAGTAATACCAAAACTTAACTTTCTTCTAGGGAAAACTATTCTAGATTACTTAGTTAATCTTTTTAGATACAGCTTTTCCTAATTGGATTTAACATTGTTTCATAGTGCTTCTTCCTTTTTGTTGGTACTCAAAAGTAAAAATAGCCCTATGAGAAAATTCCTACTACCTACTTGTGGTATGTGGTTTTGGGAATTGTCCTTGTAGTGCGCTTTCTTCATAGTTACAAATTCAGTGTTGTTGCTATAATTGAGTTAATTATAAAAACCTCTTTGAGAAATATTTTAAACTATCTTTTCCTGTAATACTGATGATAATGTTTTCTCATGCATTTTCTTCTGAATTGGACCATTGCTGCTGTGTCTGTGACATCTGGTGCTGCTCATCCCCATCCTCAAACTGGAAAATGATTTCTTATGTAATCATGCATCCAACTGGGCTGTGCTATTTTTTAAATGGTTTGTATTTGAACATGGTGATACCCCTCAATTCACCTCAATGGAATTTATTTGAATTTTATTTATAAAATTTGTGTCCTAAATTTCTTAATTTTTTTTAAATTAATTTTTCACGTATTATATATTTTATTTTTTCCCTTTCCTGCACTCTGGGTCATGGGTACCAATGCAATGGCTTCCCCTTTTTTCATGGACTGCCAACTGCAATATGGTCCTCAATGCTGTTCTGGCTCTTCCAATGATTAATGCCAAACACATGTATGATTAATTTTTATATGTTAAAAATATTTCATTAATGCTGGATATATGGTGATTTGGGTATACCCCATTTGATTTCCGGCTTGGGGGTGGGTGGTCTTTTGAAAACTTGGTTTTATGTATTCTGCTATTTTTAACGTGTGGTTTTTTCCGATATCTGGGTTCTAAAAGAAATCTTTGGAATTAAGAGAAAAACAAGCTGAAAAGGAAGAAAAGCAGAAAACAAAGAAAATAGAAACAAGTGCAGAAAAGTTGCGTAAGCTCTTAAAAGAGGAGAAAAGGTAAACTATAACATTCAGTATTTTTTAACTTAAAGCAACTGCTGAGTTGAACCACAGTGCCATAAAGTAAGTAAAAAAAAAAAAATGTGTTGAGTCATAATAAGTGATACTTTGTAAGTATATATACCACAAGTTTTTCTGTGATAGAAATTAAGGAAAATGGCATCTAAAGGTAGAATTCTGTAAAAAAAAAAATAATAATTAGGATTAAAATCTATAATAAGTTTTAATTATTTGTATTTTAGAGAGAAATGTTCTAGAACTAGAGCAATGGTTCTCAACTGGGGGCAGCTTTAACCTACCCACCCCCTTCCCGCAGATACATTTTGGTCATCATAACTGTGGAGTAGTACTAGCATATAATGGCTAGAGGTCTGGGATGGCTGCTGAACATCCTACAGTGATGTTGTTGGATACTCCCCACCATCATCCTACTCTCCCAACAAATTATTATTCAGCTGAAAATACCAATAGTGTTGAGGTGAAGAAACCTCGTATATTACAGCTAGCCAGATGTAAAATTTCAGTTCTCTTCTATATGTGTTCAGACGGGCTTAAGTTTTTTAGATAATGTTGGAAATGTGACTGTCTTCAGAAATGATGGATTTACATTCAGTGACAACTGTCTACACAGTATTTTTTCCCAAAGTCATGCCTTCTGGTAAAATTGGACCTTGTAGTAACTAAGATTATTACAGTAATTGCTTATCTAACCCATAGATCTTAGGAAACTTTTAAGGAGAACAAAATAGAACTAAAATCTTTATAAATAATTAAGAAACATTTTTGTACTTAATATATCTGATGGGTTAACTGTGTTTTTTAGGCTAAAGAAGAAAAGAAGAAAATCAACTTCCTCTTCTTCAAGTGTCTCTTCTGCTGATGAATCTGGTTCTTCATCATCATCTTCCTCCTCCTCTGGTCACAAAAGGCATAAGAAACATAGGAGGAACCGTTCAGAGTCTTCTCGAAGTTCCAGAAGGCATTTAGCTAATAAGGCATCCTCAAGTCAGATAGATCAGAATAGGAAAGATGAGTTCTTCCCAGTTCCAACCAATACTTTAGCATCTTTTCTTAACCAAAAGCAAGAAGTGGAAAAACTACTGGAAAAGCAGGACAGGTTACCATATCAAAAGAAACAGGTAAAAGAGAAAGATAGATGCCCTGTCTCTTCATCTTCAGTTGAAATTCCGGATGATTTTGGAGGTAGGTCTGAAGATCCAAGAGATTTTTATACTCAGGCAAGTAGTAGCAAAACAGAAAAACCATATAAATCAGAAAAACATTTCTCCAGTAGAAGAGATTCCTCAGATTCCTTTTATAGGAATTCAGAGGACAAGGTGAAAACTTATGGTTACAGAAGATTTGAAAAAGATACAGAGGGAAGAAAAGAGCATTGTAGAAGGTGGGAGCCAGGTTCCGTGAGGCACTCCACTTCACCAGCCAGCTCATACTACTCTTATAAATCAGTTGAAAAATATAAAAAATATCCTTATTCTGGATCACGTGATTTTGGTAGGCATGAACAAAGATACCAATTAAATAAAAATCAAGGAGAATATGATATAGAGGATAATTACGAGGAGGACATTAAAACAGAGGTTCCAGAAGCAGATGAACTAAATAGCAAAGAGCAGTCAGAAAGTGGAGTTAAAAAAAATTTACCTCAAAATTTACTCAATATATTTAATCAGATAGCTGCATTTGAAAAAGAAAAAGGAAATAAGCCAAAAAATTAATATGCCAATGGAATTAGCACTGTTACACAAAAGGCTGTTAATGAGAGTTTTGGGTCTTGTAGTCCAGTGCAGAAATCTCTGCTCCAAAAGCTATTTTATTTGTAGAGATTGCAGAAAGCAAATGCTTTTCAGCTATTCTCAAAGTATTTTTGTTTCAGTTGTGGGTGTCCTTCTCACAGCTTGATTTTTAGGCTTTTCATGTGTATTTCATGTGTACAGTATTTCTTACTGTGATGATTTAAACTTCACCTAAAGATAATTCTCAAAGTGTTGCTTCTTCACTGTGTTAAAGTGTATGAGAATTTCTTGGGTCCATCTTATCCTGCTGTTTGAAAGAAAATTAAATTTGTTCACTGAAGACTTGGATTGTTTTCTTCAAAAATTATTTATGGTATTTTCTGTTAAACTCTTTTCCCTCAGCTTTTGAAAGATATCTACAGTATTTGATTGTTCCTTACATACTTTTTTTCACTGATCATTTATTTGAGTACAATTTCTGTATAACTTCTAAGATTATACATAGATTGTCTTGCCTAAACAACCTCTGAAGCTTGACTTAATTAAAAATGGTGTGTGCACCAGCTTAGGAATAAAGCCATGAAAATTGAATAGGGGCCCATTTTGCTTTTTTCTCTCACTCTTTTTTTTTAACCTTATTAGCAGGTTAAGAGATTTCTTAAGTATTGGCAAGACGCTTAGAGACTATGTTCCAGGCAAGAATACATCAGAATAAAAAAGAATCCTTTTAGCAAAAACAGCAGTGGCAATAGAAGCACACTGTAAGTCTGCTTTTCTCCTAAGGGTAAGAAAATTCAGAAACTGTCCTAGTACTGCATGTGTTCAGCTGGGAAGGCACTGGGCATGTTTTAAATTAGCCTAGAACTGGCCTGCATGTCTTCTTTTCTTAATATCTCTCTCTTGATGCTTCCCTTCATGCCTCCTTTCATAGGTCTGAATAAATGACTAGGTCAACAAACCCTGGTTTTACTCCGATTAAATTCTAGCAACTAGAGCTGAAGAAGTGACTTGGATCTAAAGATCCTCCCAAATTTGAAAACAGATTTGGAAATAGAGGATTCATTTATAATGGTCTTTAGAATCTTTCCAATTTCAGATTCTAGACACTATAAATGACAATAGACCTTCAATGCTATCATTCTAAGTCACTCTTACTAAGTATGTACTGTTTGTGGCCTCCAGACTTCAGCATTGGGAGCCTAATGAAAAAGCTAAAGTTTGTTTTGCAGTTGAACAGAGAAAAACTGGTCAAAAATCATAGTTGATAGCAGTAGAAAGGTCACTCAGACATTCATCTTTGTACCAAAAAACTCATCTTAAAAGAGTCTGTGGCTCTTTCTGTGTAGCTCCTATAACTTCTGTACAGTCTTACATAGTGGTTTTTGTAAAGCATGAAAACTATCTTAACATAGTCTTTGACCTTTAAGAATTGCTAGTACATCTTTCGTATTTTACTTATGCCATTTTATATACTATAATCTCAGTATCACTGTGAACCCGCATTGTAATTGTCCAAGGTGTCTTTGTGGCTTAATGTTACATTCAGGATTGTGCGGTTCCTATGTGTTAGGCCCTGTACATTTTGTATATATTATTTATTTCAGTAAACTTGTAAGTAACTTACTGTCTCAGTATAACAAATAAGGAAAAAAGTACAGAGAAGTAACTTTCCCAAGATCACAGAGCTAGTAAGACAATCCCTGCCTCCTTAGAAGATAGTGTTTAATATTGAAATGCAAGTTGTAAGTAATTTACAAAGTAATAGAGGACAGAGAATAAGAGCTAGTGAACATACAAAGTGACCATAAAATTAACCCGGTTTTAGAGCTCATAAATCTCATGCATTTAGAACTATGTTTTACAAAAAAATATTATTCATCAGACTTGGCTATACTGTTTCCTATTTCTAAAAATAATAATATTCAAATAATGATCAGGAAAAACAGGTTTATTGCCACTACTACCTTTCAAAAGGAACTGCAAATGACACTTTTAAGCAATGACAACTGTCATAAATACTTCCAAGGTTTGAAGGAGAAACACTGTCCATTAAAATACATAGATTCTAATACATTTATATAAAAGCCAGTTTTATGACAATCATAATCCACATTCTGTTCTAAGAGTACAGAAGTGTTGGGCACATGTTATATAGTAAAGTACAAATTGAATAACTAATTCTAAATCTGGTGGGACACCTCCACTAAATTTGTGGAATTCTTATTGCAAATCAAATCACCCCTAGCTCTCTTTGTTTACTAAATCAAGAAAGTCTTAGGGGAAAAAAGTCTTAAAATACATTCTTATTCTTTATGCTTGGTTGTATCTTGAGAGTAAAATGTTTAATGTGTTTGACTTCTTTCAAGATCAGAGTTGAGTAATTTCTAGGAAATTAGACTGCATTTTTATTGACACAGTGCTTTTTTCCTATTCATTGTTTTCTTTGGGGGGGTGCGGACGGTGGGGAATGCTATATTTTTTTTGGTTAAGTTTTAGAATCATATCAAAAGAAAACACTAACAGACTTCTCCCCCAGAAGTCCAAAAACCTGTTTCTTTGAATAAAGAAAATTTAATTTCAGGATTTTTTAGGGTAAGTGAGAATTTTAGTGTTATAAACTATTCATAGACAGTGAATCTTCATAAATGGCCAGAAAGATTGTGTTATATTAGAATTGAGTGTAGTTTCGTGGCTAGCGTGAAATAATGAAGTAAACTATTTAATAATGTAACAAATATCAAAAGAACAGTGAAAAACATAATTTTCTCTATATGCTTATAGAACATGTGGCCTTGTTAAGAATCTGCTATTGCTGCTTTCCTTTGAAGAAAACAGTATGGCAAAAGCTAAGAAAATTAAATGTTTCTTTGACTTATTTGGACCTAAATTGCTTGACTTTTTTTTTTTTTTTAACCATCAGCTGTCACATCTTTCACTGGATAAAACTTTTGTCTAGTCATTACGTATTTCTAAACACGATTTCAGTAGGCCTCGATCATAACATTACACAGCACCCAAAAGCATAGGGGAGAGTCATTATTTTAAAAGATTTTTTTGTGTTTACAGCTTCTATAAAAGAGATTAAAAATGTTTATTTGCGGCCCTTTTTGTTTTTATCATTACTGGAGATATTGGTAGCACTTGTTGGCCTATTACTTCCGTTGCTAGTTCCTGGAGAAGAGTCTGGGAAGTTCAGCTCTAATACTTTAACCGAAGTCTGAGAAGCAGAAGTACTTGTACTTCTGGATGATCTAGAGAGGGAACAAAAAGCAAAATTTTAATTTAGTAGAGACCCTCTCACTAATAGCAAATGATACCATAATCCCCCCAAGAAAATAAAGAGATCAGAAAGTATATATATTCTTAATAGTACTACTAAATTTTAAAAGCATAACCCTTAAAAGAATTAAAGAAAAAAGGTAAGAATATAGAGTTTCAACTAGTTCAACAAATCTGAGAAAAATATTTTCAACTATAATCATTTTAGAAGTGGAACCATTAAGCATTAAAAGTTTTGCAACAATCATTAAGTGTGAAAGATAAAAGAAGAGAGCTATGGGAATTTGGGTGCTGGCAAGAATAACTATAATAATAGGTTATGTAATTTAAGATAAGAAAATGAGAGCCCTATTGACAGGATAAAGGCGGGGGGGTCATTTGAAAAGCATAACTAGCTATAGAATTCTGAAATGCTAAGTTTTAAAAATATGAAAGTACAGCAATGTTCAGGTGACTGCTTCCCATGTTTAGAAACAGTTTTGTTTTACTTAAACATAATGTTTTCTGATGTTCCCTTTTTCTGAAAACTCTATGGGGACTAATGAAAAGCAAATAGCTACTGAGTGTAGGAGATTAGAAATTTTAAAATTAGGATTATCATTAATTTCATTTTGTCAGCAAAGTACAAGAGTGTTGGTGAAACATCTATCTACTTGATAGAATTCTGGATAAAACTAAACTGCCGAAGTAAAGAATCATTTTCTTGTTGGAAAATAAAGCAGCAAAAACAAAGTATAATTCTGACTACTTAAAAATGTATAATGTGGTTTTAATTATAAAAATCATACTCCATATGTTTGTACATATAAGTTGCCTTTTTGTGGTTTAAAAAATTCTCCCACTCAGGGTTGACAATGCAAGATGTAACCTGCAGAATTTCATTCTGTTATCATACCGAAGTAGCTGGTAGTCCCAAAGCACTCCATTGCTCTAATAGGAACTGACATCAGACAGAAATCAGAAGGAAAGAGTCTTACTCTGCTGGCTTTTTCTGCATATGTGACACTGACCTACAAAGGTGGGTAAGGGTAAGGACAGCAAGGGCAGTTCCAATGGCTCTGTCTCTGCACAGGATAGAGGGTTATTAATGAGATGGTTTCTAACCATCCACTTACCTTGCTGATAACAGTGAAGTCTGTGAAGTAGATCTAGAACTCTGGCGACTGCCTTTCCTACCAGCTGTAGGTAGTTCTAAACCATTCTGGAAGAATATTCAACAGCAATCATTAGTACCATTGCATTTTCAGAAGAATATTTTTAGACTTCACTTTACGATAAGTGCCAGAAACTGTATTTCATGAAGTATTCAAAAAATATTTTTAACTAGAAGGTGGTTATTACCTGCTGAAAATATGTTTGAAGGATAATACGGATGTCAGCATTTTCTTCTGTGACATTGACTAGCATTTCATCAATGGTCTTGTGGAACTGTTTCACTTCACGAAGTTTGATGTCTTGTTCTTCTAGTGTTTCATCTTTTGTGTCTTTCAAAAGTCGGATTTCCTTGGTGAGTTTTGCACACTGTTGGTCAATAGTAGTCAATTATTATTTAAACCTGTTTTCCAGAACTTAATATATTTTGATGGATGGATGAAGGAGGATCTGGAGTTACCATTTGGAACTCCAAAAAATACAAATATGACAGGTCAGTTTTTAAAAAGACAGCAATACCTGTTTAGTTACTCTCTCTAATTTTGGCTTCTGCTCTTCGGTTTCTCGATTTAGCTGTGATGAAAAAGCCTGCTTCTCTGATAATTTTTCTTGGACGTTATTTGTTAAATGTTCTATAACTTCTAAAGTATTTTCCATGCTCTGCAGAAAATAAAGTGTTAACGTACTTACTGGTTAGAATCAATAACTTACAACTTGCCAATTTTCAAGTATTCATTTAATTTAAAATTCATTTGTTTTATATAAAGCTTGCTTTACCAAGCACATTGTTTTCTCTTTCAGTAATGTGGTTTACTAACTGTGTTCTACCAGATTATTTTTATCTTTCAAATTGTATTTAAGTAGCAATCTTTAAGGTGATCTTTAAGGAATTAAACGAAATAAAAATTTATTAAAGTTAAGAGATAACCAGCTATAAATTCATCAGCTAATTAATAAATCATTATCAGCAGTCCATCCTGTGCTTAGTATTGTGATTTTAATTAATTTATTTAATTCTTTGGTCACTTTTTTCTCATTTAAATGAGACTTTTACTATCTAAAATAATTGTCTTCTTTGTACAAGATAACGAGACAGTAGCTCTAATAATAATGACAGTTAACTTTTACAAAGGACTTATTACCAAAGCCTGTAGAATTTACCTGGATATCTTCCTGTAGTTCCCTGATTTGTCTTTGTTTGTATCTGTATTTTTCATCAATAGCTCTTTTTTGTTCTTCTAGTTGGATTTTTAGTTCATACTCATCACCTAGAATTAGAGAAATCTTAGTTTAAATTCTTAACATAATTGTGTAGAAAGCAAGCTTCAAGTATTCTATATATTAAACTTCTAACATTTTTTGTAATAGGTTAAATTCTTTGTCTACTTAGTGAAAAACAATTTGGTCATGTAGTAGCCATTCTTGTTTTGTCAACATAGAGCAGCCAATGTGCTGCAATTTTCTTCACATTTGAAATTCCCTAGAGAAGTGATATTGAGTATCACTAGAACTATAATGGAAATAACACCTTAGCCCTTATTTTAAAGGGGGAAGGTGATTAGTTTTTATGACTCCATCAAAGATGGTACATTTTTGTTTTCCTTGCCTCACAGTGTTCTTCTTTTTAAAATAAATAGCTAAAACTTTAACTGCATATATTCATAAAAAATTTTAGTAACTCCCACATACTAGATGGAGTCACTTTTTTAAAAGACTGTTTGTAATTGTTGTTGCAACTTCTCAGCACTTGCAAGGTGTTTCCTAGAGCATAGATTTCTTTTTCAGCTTTGTTGATCTTAGCATCCAAACTGTCACCTTCCCTTTGAAGTTCTTCTTTTTCTTGAGCAGCCTATGAAATACAAAATAGAACTGACTAAATAAAATTATTTATTATGGGGGAGAATGTCTGTTTTCAGGGCAAGAAATAGTTTACTCACAATACCAATTTACCTTGGGGCCTACAAGCAGCATCAAGCATTTATTTCTTGTACTTGATATAGAGTAGAAGACTAAATCCCCAAGACCTTCAAAATATAGCACATAGGATACAAACTGTGATGGAAGTGTAGCAACTAACCAAAGTTTACATTAAAGACTTTAAACAAAAATTACCAGAAAGTTAACCAGGTATAAACTTTAGTGAGAAGAGATAGGGTTAACTTGGAGTTGGCTTCAGACTAGATATTCAGTTAGGAGTATGTATGTTTCTAGCCCGAAAGAGGTTTAGGAATACTTTCTCATTTTAAGTCTTAGGGATAAAAGTGGTAAGCAAGGTACACTTAGGAAAGTAAATGCTTATTATTTCCAACCCAGGATTTCAACATCTTTTAACAGTTAAGTAACACTAAAATCTGAGCACTCACTCCAACAGCACATACTAAACTCAGAAATAGAAAAAGTTAGCGTGACACTTGCATAAGAATAACGTGCAAATTTGTGAAGCACTCCATATTTTTAAAAGAAATACTGCATGATTCTACTTACATGAAGTGCCTACTGTAGTCAGATTCACAGACAGAAGGTAGCATGATGGTTGCCAGGGGTTGAGGGGAGGGGAAAATGGTGACTCTGTTTAATGGGTAGAGAGTTTTAGTTTGGGAAGATGAAAAAATTCTGGAGATGGATGTTGGTGGTGTTTGCACAACAGTGGGAATGTACCTAATACCACTGAACTGCACATTTAAAAATTGTTACAACGGCCAATTATATGTATATTTTACCACATTTTAAAAATTAGAGAAAGATAATTGCTAAATGTGGCTGGGAGGAAATGCAGTCTATAAATTGCTGAAAAACAAAAATTCCTCAGTAGTGGACATACTGAGTAACTTTTTCCAGCTTAACTCTGTCACTGGGCTAGGGTGTCTAGAGTTGAATCCAAAAAGTTTCAAGAATCTCTCTCATTAAAGGTTGACAGGGATAGTTCGTGCGTGCGTGTGCCAAAAGACATCTTTAATCAAAATCAACTAATAATTTGTTAATTTGTTCAATCCCTAGGTATGTGTATTTAAACCAGAAAGTGGTCATTTAAAAAATGATTGATAATTCTTTAACTCTTAACATTTTCACTTGTATTTATTATGCTTCAAAATATGTTACACATATTTTTGTAGTAAATAGTACATATTAAAAAATATAGCTTAGCAAAAAAAAAGTCTTAGATAAATTGTAATCCCTGTACATTGAATATAGAATTGGCAAGATTTTTATTTGAAAAATACTGTAGTGGGATAAAGCTAGAATGAATCAAAACAGCTAGGTTTTAGCTGTAGGATTTCTCACAAGTGAGTTAAATTAACATTTAATAATTATTTAATCTTAAATAATTCACTTTTCTTCTCCAAGTTCAGTTTCTTTATTTGTCAAAGGGGCAGAATTTGTACATTTATATATATTTCCTGTTCTAATTCCATATACACCTTAAACTTCTAAAAACTCCATGATCCTATTTGGTTCTAAATCAGAGATTAGAGGCAACAGCCAATGTGACCAGGCCCAGGAGCGGTATTGCCGCTGGTAGGAAGGCCAGCAGTGGTTCGCTGTGACTCCATCTCTAACAGACCCGCCAGCTGGCTGCCAGCCAGCCAGCCATCCTGCTGACCAGACTGCAGGACAGGGCTCGGGCAAAGATGCAGTCTATGCCACCACCGCTCTTACAAGGTATCGTCTCCTTTAGGAAAGATGATCACTTTATCTCTCCTCCTATTCTGAATGTCAACCTTGCTATATAAAGGATTTTTGCTACCAAAATCAAACAAGAAGAAATAGAAAATTTGAATTGGCCCATAACCAGCAAAGAAATTCAATCAGTTATCCACAATCTCCCAACAAATAAGAGTCCTTGGTCAGATGACTTCCCAGCGGAATTATACCAGATATTTAAAGAAGACCAGTTCTCCTCAAACATTTCCCAAAAATAGAAATGGAAAAACAGCTTCCAAACTCATTTTATGAAGCCAGCACTACCTTGATTCCAAAACCAAAGACCCCACTGAAAACGAGAATTACAGGCTAATATGCCTGATGAAACTGGATGCAAAACTTATCAAGAGATACCAGCAAATTGAGTTCAACACTGTATCAAAAGAATTCTCTGCCATCATCAAGTCGGATTTATTCCTGGGCTGCAAGGCTGGTTCAATGTTCACCAATTAAGTGAAACACCACATTAATAAAAGAAAGGATAAGATCCATATGATCCTTTCAGTGGGTTCAGACAGAAGATTTGACAATATACACCATCACTTCTTGATAAAAAACCCTCAAGAAAGGAGGGATACAAGGTACCCAAACATCATAAAAGCCGTATATAAAAGGCCCACAGCTAGTATCCTCCCCAGTGGAGAAAAACTGAGAGCTTTCTTCCTAAGATCAAGAATGTCCACTCTTCACCACTAGTGCTCAGCATAGTACTGGAAGTCCAGGCCTCAGCACTTAAACAACAAAAAGAAGTAAAAAGCATCCAAATTAGCAAGGAAGGAAACTTTCACTCTTGCAGGTGACACAATACATGAAAAACTCATAACACTCCACCCCAAAACTGCTAGAATTGATACATGAATTCAGCAACTTCACAGGGTATACAATCAATGTACAGAAATCACTTTCATTTTCATATGCCAATAATGAGGCAGCAGAAAGCGATATCAAAGCATCAATCCCGTTTACAAGTGCCCCAAAAACCGTAAGATACATAGGTATAAAACTAACCAAAGAGGTAAAAGATACATACCGTGGAAACTACAGATTTCTGAAAGAAATTGAAGACACACAGAAATGGAAAAACATTACATACTTGTGGATTGGAAGAACAAATACGATTAAAATATCGAAACCACCCAGCACAATAAACACTTTCAATGCAGTCCCTATCAAAATAGCATGAGCATTCTTCACAGAGCTAGAATAAGCAATCCCAAAATGTTAAAAAAAATTAAAAATAAAATCAGAGTATATACCTTTTACCATAAATTAAAAATTTGATATTAGAATGAATTTTTTTATTCTTTCAGCATTTTAAAGCATGTTCTAGTAATTTCATTTTCTAATAGTTTCATTAAATTGTGGTCAGATTTGAGCTGTTTCCTTGACTGTGTAAGACACATGGAGTTTAGTTACAAAGAAATAAAGTTTCATTTTAATATATCTGGCACAAGTGAAGTGTTAAAACATTTAAATATGCTATGCAATGAAACATGGAATAACGTGGCAAGCTGTGGACCATGGAGTGGATGGAAAGTGAAGAATGGCATTAGGAAATTGGAACGGTAACTGATCATCTCAATTCATCTTATATACCCTTTATAGTGACATTTATCTAGCAACTTCACTGTGAGCAGAAAACATAATACTCTTCCTCAAAAAATGTGCCTGTTTTCCTGAAAAGTGGATGCATTATCACCACCACCACCATCACAGCAATAAAAATAATGACAGCTAATTTACTGAGGACTCCTTTTACTCCAGACACTGTTTAAGGACTTTACACATATTTCTTCATTTACTTCTCACGATAAAATTAATAATATCCTTATTTTGCAAGTGAGGGAACTAAGCCCCTCAAATGATTAAATAACTTATTCAAGATCATTTACTTAATGAAAGAACCAAAATATGGACAGAGGCACTCTTAACACCAGTGCGTTTAGGTGACTCATCACAGCCCTTGTTACAAGCAAACAACTGGAATTGCAACATCTACCTGCTTCTCAACACTGAACAGAGTAGAGCCTAGCCTTCACCCCTCAGGAATTTTCAGAACGGGAGAAGAGGAAAGTCTCATTAGTATAGGGCAAAAGCCTCAAGTAATACAGACTGATGAGTAGTTACAAGAATGGTTTGATAGCTGGGACTCCTTTCTCATAAAGGTGGGATTTGCTGAGGTAGAGTGGCAGGCATTATCCTACTCCGTGCATGTGTTAAGGGCACACTCAAAGAAGGGCTATAGAAGGAAACTTGGAAGATTAAGTACAAGTCAAAGGAAAGGGAACATCCATCCACAAGGGCCATCCTCTATAAAGGTGTGAATTGGGAGATGTCCCCATTCCTATCAGTGTATGATAGAGGAAAAATGAATTAAAGTTAAATTTTCCACTCTCTTTTAGTGTCTTGAGTAACTTCCCAGGCCTCTGTGTAAAGTAAATCACACCTGTTCAGGGTATTTTCTACATGGGGAAGATGTATATAGCACTACTCAGAAAGGAAATGCATCCAATTCCTGATCACTTCTCCATATCTCCTTATGGGTTACTAGGTAAAGATAACCATGAAATGGCAGACAACTCTCAAACATCAGAACAGAGCAGATTCACCTGACCTGTCTGTCTCGCATCTAACATGAAGGCAAAGGAGCCCTCTTCCTCTCTGATATCCGCCTTACCAGAGCTGCAGTGGTAAACTAGAGAATAAGATTTCATAGGTAGTGTAGCTACAGGTGATGATATAGTCTAGGATATAGCCATATGAGCAGATAGCTTTGGGTAAGCAAAGCTTGGAGCCTGAGCTGTTGAACAGGTTGTTACATGAGTATTTATTAAAGACATGCAGGTCTCAGGATAAAGCCGATTATAAATCTTGAGTAAATGAGAGAAAATGACATGACACAAATGATAGCAAAAAAAAAAAAGGATCCAAGTCATCCAGACCTCTCTTTGACCTCATGAACTCGAGGTCAAATTTTTATATTATTTATAAAAATAATACCTTCAGTATCTCTACCTAACAGCTACTGTTTTACAGCTCTAATCGAGTATAAGTAGCTATGAGAGTGACAGAAATTTGAAATTACATGGCAAAAAAGAGAAAATGACATTTTGGTTTTTAACAAAGTGAAGCAAAAAATATATACTTCACTTTATCACAACTATGAATTCATTAAGATTACCTTTATTACATAATAGGCCTGTGTTCTCTCCTCTTCTCCTTCAGGAGGCAGCATAACAACAGTAAGGATTTCATACCTGTTCTTCAGCTTATCAATTTTACTTAACCTCTCATGAAACTCAGCGCTAATGTGGAAAGAAAAAAATTAAACACTGAAAAACAAATAACATGCTTTTTTTAAAAGGACTACAGTGTTCTTATATATGACATTTGTATTACTACTACTGAATTCCAACAGGTTAAACATGTTCTCCCTTTTCAGTTTATAATTAGTGGGAGGGGTCTCAGGCTTTACCCTATTTGAAAGCTAAGATGTTAGTTAGCCTGCCATAGTTTCACGGATGTTGGCAGAAGACAAGATTCCTAGGTCAGAGAAAAAGGATTTTATCATTTATGGCATACCAAGCAGCATGAAATTCCTGCTTTCAGTGCTCTTGAAATCCCATGCAGGTGAGAAGGGGCTCAAATGGATGCTACACATACCACAGGTTTACATCATAGCTGAGAAACCTCAAGCTAGGTAAGCCAAATAATTTAATGGAAACTAAGCAAATATATCCAATCTTTACTCCAGAGGGAGGATACTGCCTCTAGCTTCTGAAGCTATTTGCTATCCAAATATTTTTTAAAGATAGTTTAATGTAAATCAAAACCATAGTATCACATCACAGCCTCAGGATAGCATGCTACATGATTCCATTTATATGAAAAGTCTAAAGCAATCAAATTCATAGACAGAAAAAATGGTGGTTACCCAGGGCTTATGGGAGGAGGAAATGGAAGCTTAGCATGTAGAGCATATAGAGTTCCAGTTTCAGAAAATGAAAGAGTTCTGAAGATCTATTATAACAATGTGAATATTAAGTATATATTAAGTACAAAACTGTACACTTAAAAATGGTTAAGATGGTAAATTTTATGTTTTTTACCAAAAAATTTTAAAGATAGTCCAGAATAGGAAAGTTAGTGTCTTTCCTTGCAAGGCATACCAAAAAATGACAAACCCAGGAAGAATTGTCTCCCAAGATTTAGAATATTTTTCTGCTGATTATTTTTTCCTTTTATTCCAGCAAATTCCTATTTTATGAACTTTTTAAAACTTGTTTTATAATAATACAATGCTAATATACGCATGGCAACATGAAGAATGACTCATTTGCCTACTACAACCTCATGAAGGTATACCATCCAACTGTGGTGAACAGAAATCTTCAACCTACCAGTTTTTCTACTCTTAAAGTTGGTGGTAAAATATATTAAGTGACAGAAGTTATAGTTTTGTAGTAACAGTACTACTGTTGTATTATCAAAAAATACTCATCCTTTATATGACTGGCCTTCCAGTTTAAGACGGTGGACTGAGCACAAGTATATCTCTCCTCCTTCCCAAAATGGAAAAGAATAAAAAGGGAAAAAACTCACCACAGCTCTGGGAATAAGAAAGACACATATTTTTGTCATGAATCCATGAAAAAACTGAGAAACAAATGGGACATGATTGGCAGGGGAAATAAGAGCCGTTTCACTGGGGTGCCTGGATGGCTCAGTTGGTTAAGCATCTGACTTTGGGTTAGGTCATGATCTGTGGTTCATGGGTTTGAGCCCCACATCGGGCTCTGCTGACAGCTCAGAGCTTGGAGCCTACTTTGGATTCTGTCTCTCCCTCTCTGCCCCTCCCCTGCTCAGGCTCTGTGTCTCTCTAAAATAAATATTTAAATTTTTCTTTTTAAAAAAAGAGCCATGTTTCACCAAAGAAGTGTGTAGAAAATTCAAGCCCAGAAATAAGAAAAAGAGCAAGAATGATCTCTGAGGCCATTTATTAAGGTAATTAATAAAAGGATTGCCTACAGAACATCTGGGCCACTCTCAACACCTCAAAGTATACAGGAATTATTTTTGCTCCAATGATAACCTCCCAAATTACCAGAGTTCCTAACATTGTACATTGGAGCTAGAGAGAAAAGTAGAAAAGAGCATGATGTAATTCCAGGACCCCAGAAAAGTGGAGGTTATTAAAAAATAAAGTTCCATCCATAAAGAAAATAAAGCTTTATCAACCAAAATAAACCTTTTAAGGGAAAAACTCCTTGTGACCCCTAAGGGACAGAGTAGTCCAGCACCTACAAGCAGCCCTCCCTTTAGAGGAGAGACCAGCTGGAAAAAAAGATGTACCTAATTGCATAAGACACACATACTAGCTAACTATATCAATCACCATGATTATTAATTAAACATTTGTTAATAAATATAACAGAAAGCCAAGGATTATCAGACATTCTGGGAAGTTAACGGGATGAATGAAAAGAACAAACTTAGCAAACACAGAACATACCTTAGGAGATACAAAAATAATGCATGGAACAAAAGAGAACTTCCAAAGTATTCTAGTATCCCTAAAAGATGAGAGAATATTGATCCAAAACTATCCATAAAACAAGAACGGGCTGCTATAAAAAGAAAGGACCAATGATGAAACAAGAATCCTTGCAACAGGGGGAGGGGGGGATGGGCATGGAGGAGGACACTTGTGGGGATGAGCACTGAGTGTTATGTGGAAACTAATTTGACAATAAACTATTAAAAAAATAAATAAATAAAATAAATGTGATTTGGGAAAAAAAAAAAAAAAGAATCCTTGCAACAAAACAAAATTCAGTAAAACCAATGAAAGACTGGAAAGACAAAAAGAATACCTACCAGACGATGTACTTCTAGGTATTGACTCAAGAGAAAAGGAAGTATATGTTCATACCAAGAAAACATATATTCATAACAATGTAATCTGTAATAGCCAAAACCCAGAAATAATTCAAATGTTCATCAACAAGTAAATGTACACATAATTGGGGTAAATGTATGCAATGGAATATTACTACTCAGTGATAAAAATCTGGGGTCAGCAAACCTGCCTCCCTGCCCATGAGCAAAGAATGGCTTTTACATTTTTAAATGTAAGATTATTCCAAAAAATCAAGAGAAAAATTGTATTTCATGAAAAGTGGAAATACTATGAAATTCAAACTTCAGTGTCCAAAAGCTTTATTGGAACACAGCCAGCTCATTTATTTGCATACTATCTATAGCTGCTTTCACTCTACAATGGCAGAGTTGAGTTGTTGCAACAGAGACCCACAAAACCTGGAATATTTACTATTTGGCCCTTAAAGAAAAAAAAATGTGTGAGGTATAGCTAAAGGAATACTTAAAGAACTTGTTTTAGCCTTCAAGGTGAAAATTATAATTAGCTAAGCACTTCTCTCACAAAGTTAAAGAACATCAACACAAACCCACAAAAAATAGACAAAACAGTAAATGTGACAGCAGCAACTAATAAAATAGATGAACTCATAATAGAAAAAAATCAAGAAATGTTTCTTTTTCAAATAGTAATAATATTCATTAACTACTAGAAAGATTATCCCTTCTAAAACAGAAAAGTCCCAAGCCATTACCAAGAATGAAAAGCTACAAACACTATAGCTATTAAAAAATAATAAAATGATACAGTGAACAACTTTATGGCAATAAGTTTGAAAATTTAGATGAAATGGAAATTTTTTTCCTAGGGAAAATTTTAATTTACTAAAACTGATTCAAGAAGAAATTTTAAAAAGTATGCATCGTCCTACAGCCAATAAATTGAACCAATAGTTTAAAATCTGAAGGAGAAAAAACGGCCTCCAACAGCTTTGCTGGCGAGATCTTTGAAAATTCAAGAAAGATCTAATTCTACTCTTTCACAGACCTAAATTTCAATTTAATTATAGTAAATAAGAAAATTAAATCAGTGATTGAGAGAGAGAAGAGAAAGAAGGGGCAGAGAATGGAGAGGAGGCAAAAAGGAAGAGTAGAGGGAATGAGAGAATGAGACTATCTTAAAAAGTGGAATAAAAAGAACAGAAAGTTTAAAATGAAAGTTAAGAAATCTTGAAGACAGATCTAAAAAGACCAACCTCCACTAAAAACGAGCAACAAATGCAGAAAACAAAGTATGAGAAAAAAATTAAAGACTAGAAAAATATTTTTCTGACCTGAAGAAAAGCATGAATGAAATTGAAAGAGCTTGCCAAAACTCAAACAAGAAAAATGGAAAACAAAAAATGAAAAGAACCATCCAGACATATAGGGAAATTCTGAAACCCTAAGGATAAAAAGAGCATCACAAAACTTTTCAGAAAGGAAACAAAAACCAAATATTGTACGAAATGAAATGNAGATCATTTTCTCACACCATGCACAAAAATAAACTCAAAATGGATAAAGGACCTGAACGTGAGACAGGAAACCATCAAAACCCTAGAGGAGAAAGCAGGAAACAACCTCCTTGACCTCCACCGCAGCAACTTCTTACTTGACACATCCCCAAAAGCAAGGGAATCAAGAGCAAAAATAAATGATTGGGACCTCATCAAGATTAAAAGCTTCTGCACAGCAAAGGAAACAACCACAAAACTAATAGGCAACCAACAGAATGGGAAAAGATAGTTGAAAATGACATATCAGATAAAGGGTTAATATCCAAAATCTATAAGGAACTCACCAAACTCCACACCCGAAAAACAAACAACCCAGTGAAGAAATGGGCAGAAGATATCAACAGACACTTCTCCAAAATAAAATTAATTAGTCTGAAGCTGAAGGCATCACACTCCCAGACTTCAAGACCTATTACAAAGCTGTAATCATCAAGACAGTATGGTACTGGCACAAAAACAGACACTCAGATCAATGGAACAGAATACAGAACCCAGAAATGGGCCCACAAACATACGACCAAGTAATCTTTAACAAAGCAGGAAAGAATATCCAATGGAATAAAGACAGTCTCTTCAGCAAATGGTGCTGGGAAAACTGGACAGCAACGTGCAGAAAAATGAACCTGGGCCACTTTCTTACACAATACACACACACACACACACAAATTTAAAAAGGATGAAAGAACTAAATATAAGATAGGAAGCCATCAAAATCCTAGAGGAAAAAGCAAGCAAAAACCTCTTTGACCTCGACTGCAGCAACTTCTTACTCAATACATCTCTAGAGGCCAGGGAAACAAAGGCAAAAATGAACTATTGGGACTCATCAAAATAAAATAAGCTTCTGCACAGCAAAGGAAACAGTCAGCAAAACTAAAAGGCAACCACCAGAATGGGAGAAGAGATTTACAAATGACATATCAGATAAAGGGTTAGTAACCAAAATCTATAAAGAACTTATCAAACTCAACACCCAAAAAACAAATAATCCAGTGAAGAAATGAGCAAAAGACATGAATAAACACTTCTCCAAAGAAGACATTCAGATGGCGAAACAGACACACAAAAAAATGCTCAACATCACTCATCATCAGGGAAATACAAATCAAAACCACAATGAGATGCTACCTCACACCTGTCAGAATGGCTATTAACAATTTAGGCAACAACAGATGTTGGCGAGAATGCAGACAAAGAGGATCTCTTTTGCACTGATGGTGGGAATGCAAACTGGTGCAAGCCACTCTGGAAAACAGTATGAAGGTATAAAACAACCCTACAACCCAGCAATTGCACTACTAGTTATTTATCCAAAGGATACAGGTGTGCTGTTTCCAAAAGGCACATGAACCCCAATGTTTACAGCAGCGCTATCGACAATAGCCAAAGTATGGAAAGAGCCCAAATGTCCATCAATGGATGAATGGATAAAGATGTGGTGTATATACAATGGAGTATTATTCAGCAATCAAAAAGAATGAAATCTTGTCATTTGCAACAAAGTGGATGTAACTGGAGAGTATTATGATAAGTGAAATTAGCCAGACAAAGACAAATATCCTATGACTTCACTCATGAAGAATTTAAGAGAGGAGAGCCTCAGGGCAAGATGGTGGAGAAGTAGGGAACTCCTTACATCTCACTTGCCCCCATATCTCACACGGAGAAGGCCTGAAGGCAAAGGAACCCTTACAGAATCCAGGAGTTTGGGAGGAAAAAGAGACACAGTCCGCTGAGAAAACCATCTAGCGTGAGTGCGAACAGGGGAAGATAAAATCGGGCCAGGACCAGAGACACGCGGGGGGGGAGGGGGGATCCTCCTCTGCAGGGAGCTGCGGTGAGGCTGGGGGGTGAGGGGGGAGAGAGTGGCCGAAACTGCTCAAGATACTGTCTCTGTCGCTGGAGAAGAAAAAAACCTCTGCTTGGGACACAGAGGGATCCAGTTTCCTGCTCTCCAGCTGACCCTAGGCGGGACACACTCGTCCCAGGCGACCCCCAGGGAAACTGCTCCCCACTCACCAGCTAGACCTGGAGGGGACACGTGGCTGCCGCGCCTTTGTGCTTCTGGCTTGGCTGGATCCCTAGGCGGTAGCCGAAAGGCTTAAAACTTCTGAGAGTTTTGGCCCACAAGTTTATAATCGGGCGACAGGACACAGAGAGTTTCTTGCTCTCCAGCTGACCCTAGGCGGAACGCAATTGTCCCAGGCGACCCCTGGGGAAACTGCTCCCCGCCCGACAGCTTGACCTGGAGGAGAGGGGAGCAGCAGCTTCTGGCTCAATCCCCAGGGGGAAAAACTACCCTGAGGGGCTCGCCTGCGAGTTTACATTTCTGGCAATTTCAATGGGACGAGCAGACTGATATCTGGAAACGAGGCCTGGCCTAGGATATAGAGCACCGCCCACCTCAGCTAAGCCCCCAGCACCGGGAGTTTACACACCTAAAAATGTGAGTTGCAACACTTGGTTCAAGAAGGGACTGGGGCACTGCCACGCTTCTACCCACAACCACCAAAGCAGGACTCCCGCGGGACGCACTGGATGAAACCACACCCATCCTGCTAGAGAGCTGCCCTCTTCCTTTTTTTTTTTTTAACCAGAGCCAAGGCAAGACCAACATGGATGCACTGCCCTCATTAATTGTGGCCACTGGCTTGCTTAAACAGTCACATTTAATCCATTCTCTAGATGTAAATTCTACACCTACCTACCTTTTCATCTCTTTCTCTCTGGAGTAATCAGACTATATAATTTCTCTGGATAGCATCATCATCACTTCTTTTGCCTCTTCTCCAATGATATTCCACTCTTTCGCTCTTTGAAAAAAGCCTCTTATTACTTCTGTCTGCTCATTTCATTTCCAATTTCACTTCATCCCCGCCCTGTCATCTCTCTCGTTCTCTTTGCTCTTCCACCAGCACTGCATACACCTGGCTATTTATTTGTAGCTGGGAAATCTGGTTACATGCTTTAAACTGTTCTTTGTCCACTGGGTTTCTTCTTTTTTCCTTTTCTTTTCTTCTTTTTTATGTATTTTTATCTCTGATTATTCCCCTTCCCTCCTTCCTCTTTTCTCTTTTCTTTTTAATTTCCCCTTTCGGTTTGCGTGTTTGTTGGATTTGTCTGTAAGTTTGTGTGCCTTTGTTCCCTGTGTGTTTGTCTGTCTGATTTCTTTTCCTGGGCTACCTCAAGAAACAAGCCAAAATACACATGATGGAGACTCCTAAATACCACTATGAGAAGGAAAACAAAATAACCAAGGTCTCAACAAGAGAGACCAAGAGATACCATTCAAAGAACAACTTCTGAACGGACAGGCCCTGGAGTGTCAAAGAGCCTTCTTTGGTACAGCAGCGCTCACAGGTGCAGACTGCATAACAAGCTTTTAAACTAACAAGAGATAGAAAGCTAACCAAAATGACGAAATGAAAGAGCTCTCCTCCAAAGAAATTCCAGGAAGAATTGACAGCTAAAGAACTGCTCAAAATAGATATAAGCAACATAACTGAACAAGAATTTAGAACAATAATCATAAAAGTAATCGCTGGGCTTGAAAAAAGCATGGAGGACATCAGAGAAACTATGGCTACAAACACTATGGAGCTTAAAAATAGTTATGATGAATTATAAAATGTGATAAATGAGATACATAATAAACTGGAGGCATCCAATGCACGGATTGAAGAGGCAGAAAGTAGAATAAGTGATTTAGCAGACACAATTATAGAAAAAAAAGAAACCAAGAAAAAAAGAGATAAACTGATCCAGGAACATGAAAGAAGAGTTCGAGAGCTCAGCGATATAATCAAATGGAACAATATCCGTATCATAGGAATCCCAGAAGAGGAAGAGAGAGGTAAAGGTGCTGAAGGAGTCCTGGAACAAATTTTAGCAGAGAACTTCCCCAACCTGGGGAGGGAAGTAGACGTTGAAATTCAAGAGGCACAGAGAACTCCCCTCAGACATAATTTTGAATCAGTCTTCTGTATGACATATCATAGTGAGACTGGCAAAATAGAAGGACAAAGAATTCTGAAAGCAGCTAGGGATAGAAGGACCCTAACATACANTTTCCCCCTGAGATCAGGAACACGACATGGATGTCCACTCTCACCACTGTTGTTTAACATAGTGCTGGAAGTCCTAGCATCAGCCATCAGACAACAAAAGGAAATACAAGGCATCAGAATTGGCAAAGAAGAAGGCAAACTTTCACTTTTTGCAGACGACATGATACCCTACAAAGAAAACCCAACAGACTCCNACAATAGCCAAAACATGGAAAGAGCCTATGTATCCATCAACGGACAAATGGATCAAGAAGATGTGGTTTATCTATACCATGGAATACTACATGGCAATGAGAAAGAATGAAATCTGACCATGTGTAGCAACATGGATGGAACTTGAGGGTGTTACGCTGAGCGAAATAAGTCAGGCAGAGAAGGACAGCTACCATATGTTTGCACGTATAGGAGGATTAGGAGGAACTTAATGGAGGACCGTGGGGGAGAAGAAGGGGGTAAATGGGGGGGAGAGGGAGGGAGGCAAACCATGAGATTCTCTTGAATGTTGAGAACAAACTGAGGACTGACGGATATGGGGGAGAGGGGAAGAGGGGTGATGGGCATGGAGGAGGGCACTTGTGGGGATGAGCACTGGGTATTATATGGAAACCAACTTGACAATAAACTAATAAAAAAATAAATTAAAAATTAAAAAAAAAGAATTTAAGAGACAAAATAGATGAATGTAAGGGAAGTGAAGGAAAAATAATACAAAAGGGGGGGTGAAAAAACATAAGAGACTTAAATATAGAGAACACACAGAGGGTTGCTGGGGCATTAACGAATCTACTCTTAAAATCATTGTTGTAGTATATGTTATCTAACTTGGATGTAACTTAAAAAATTAATTTTTTAAAAAGAGAGAGGAAAAAGAATAGATTTATGACTAAAATATGCACTACATATTAAAAGCCTTTCAAACAAGAAAAAGATAAACATCTAGTCAGTCCTTCTAACACCACCCTTACACTTCAAAAACTTTTAGCAGTATTTTTAAACTGGAATTATTACCTTATGTTCTGCCGTTCTTGATCAACATATCTTATTTGTGATGTAAGCATTGTTTTATGAACCTTAATTTCTTCAATTCTTTCTTCCATAGCCCTGTGTAATTGTTGTTTTCTTTTTTCCAGAGAAAGGACTTCTTCTGCCTTACTGTGAAGCATTTCTCGAGTACGTTTAACTTCAAGTTTTAAAAGATTGTCTTCTATCATCAGATCCTATCAATATAACAAAATTGTCAGACATTGAAATAATTAGTTATACCCAAACCAAAATTTTTTCTTATTGCCACATAAGCCAAACTTGAAAATATAACATTTTCTACTTTGACCACTGTCCAAAAATAATTAGGATTAAATTTAAATTACTCTGAGTGATGATTAGGTTTTTCTTCAGTTTTTATTTTAAGAAGGAGTTATGTTATTTCAAGTCTTTATTTAATTCAATTTGAAATTTAATTTTTACAAAAAGAAAAAAGAATTATTCCTAAAAATTGAAATTTACTATCCAGGAAAATACATAAAGTCCTATGGATAAACACTTTTATATTCTAAATTAAATCTCACAAAATATGTGTAAATAAATTTTTATTCTGAACAATTCAGTCATGGATAGAGTACTAATACAAGAATACATAAATAAATCAATTTTCAGAACAGAAACAAACCCTCCTGAATGTAAGACTTTATTATTTCAAAACACAGATCCATAGATTCGATCCACACATCTCAAATGTACCAAAAATAAATTCCAGAAGCATGAAAAACTTAATGTAAGAGATGAAACCAATGTAACATTTGTTTGATTTTTAGTATGACAAAGAAGTTCCTAAACATAAAACTTACGCAGGGAAAAACACTTAAATTTTTGATATCAAAAAAAATTTTTAATGGGACAACTGGGTGGCTCAGTTGATTTAAATGTCCAACTTCGACTCAGGTCATGATCTTATGGTTTGTGAGTTCAAGCCTCGCATGAGGCTCTGTGCTCAGAGCCTGGAGTCTGCTTCAAATTCTGTGTCTCCCTCTCAGCCCTTCTCCTGTTCATGCTCTGTCTCTACCTCTCTCAAAAACAAACAAAAAAAAATTTTTTTTACATTTTTAATGTCAAAACACTAAATAAAAACTTAAACATAAATGGAAAAATATTGACAATATTTATGACAGAGTTAATATTTTTACGTATAAAGGTCTTTTGCAAAGCAACTCCTGGGGTGCCTTGGTGGCTCGGTTGAGCATCAGACTTCAGGTCATGATCTTGCAGTTCATGGGCTCGAACCCCACATCGGGCTCTATAGGCCCAGAGCCTGGAACGTGCTTCAGATTCTGTGCGTTCCTCTCTCTCTGCCCCTCCCCCACCCATGCTGTCTCTTTCTATCTCAAAATAAATATTTAAAAATGTTTATTTATATATACACATATATATATTTTATGGAAATATGGGCCAAGATAATAAACTAGAAATCCAAAAAAGAAAGATTATGGAATATAACATAATAGAAAAAATGTTTTAAACATTTTTATTTAAACAAATATTTTTAATTTTTTAAATAACATATATAACGACAATTTTCCTCAAAAGACTGAAAGGAAATAATATACCTTTAACACCTTCCCTAGTATACAGTTACTATGGTGACTTAGTTTACTTACTTATAAATTGATGTATTTTAAATTTTTTCTATAATTAGTATTAAAACATGTGGTTTTTAATATTATATACATATATGATTTTACTGCACCTGTTTCAAAGCTTTGGCTTTATTTAATTCTTTCTCTGATCTGTCATTGAAAAGGTTTAGTTCATTTATTTTGGTCATGAGGGATTCTTTTTCATCACAATTTTTAGTATGTGACTTCTTGATAAAATAAAGATCGTTCTGTAAAAGGAGAAAAGGGTACATAAATACAGATTTTAAATAACATTAAACACATAGCACTAAACATATCTTACATTAAATTATATGCTCCATTGAATACTTATGATACTTGGATTTTTAAATCTCACTCTTCACGTTCTAATGTCTCTAATACAATACACATGGATATATTCACATAGAAACATTTTCATTTTATCACCTATTAATTCTTTGGATTTGGTTTAGGTTCTTATTCTGGGAAATATTATGTATGGTTCAACCTCAATTACTGAGTGATTGCCACTTATGGGTAGAAATATGAGGAAGAAGTTCATTATTTGATTCAATCCAAGTCACAGAAGGTAAAAACCTTAACAGTCTAAAAAAGCATAGGGTCTTGTTAATAGTACAAGCTCTAGAAGCAGATGGCCTTAATTACACATTAGTCATCTGACCCTGGTGGGCAATCTCTTCCTCAGTTTTCCTTATCTCTAAAATGGAGATGATAACAATACCTACCTCCCTGGGCTACTGTAGTATTTGACATAGAAGTGTCATGTATTATTACTATTATCTAATTACGTGTATGATCACATCTTACTAGAGAGAAAAATGCTAGAAAAGATCTAATTCCATCAGATGCTTAACTGTGTCACACATACCCACATACCAGCTTTCTGGCTTTATAACAGTTTGTCCTCTCCACTCATCCAGAGCTCAGAACAAAGTTTGTGCTCTCAGTCCCATCTGGGTACCTAAAGCAAAAACTTTCTAGTTCCAAGATCTAGTTCTATTCCTCTCTCCCTCTGTCTTTTCTTTCTCTTTCTGTCTCTCTCCCTCCTCTGCCTTTCTCATTACCTGTATTTCTCTGAGGAATCAAAACCTGAGACTGTAGGGGCACCTGGGTGGCTCAGTCAGCTAAGCTTCTGACTCTGGCTGAGGTCATGATCTCACATTTCATGAGTTTGAGCCCTCCATCGGGCTTTGTGCTGACAGCTCATTGCCTGGAGCCTGCTTTGGATTCTGTGTTTCCCTCTCTCTCTCTGCCCCTCCCTCGCTCACATTCTGTTTCCCTCTCAAAAAAAAAAAATTTTTTTTTAAGCCCTAAGATTGTAGTTAAGATAGTAGAAAATTTTTTGTAGAAACATGTCATTTCATAAAATTAACTTTTAGAAATTTTAACTGAAGGTGATTTTCAACCAGGACTTAGTTTCTATTATGCAAAAGAGTAGAGAGGTGGCATGGGAGAAGTAATGCAGAATGACTTCACAATGTCATGCTGCTATTAGAAGAGCAAACCTTCATTAGAAGGTTAACTAGCTTTAAATCTTTAAAAATTCATTTGAGCTATCAACAATAGCCAAATTAGAGAAAGAGCCCATATGTCTACTAACTGATGAATGTATAAAGAAGACGTAGATATACACAATGGAATATTAGCCAGTGATCAAAAAGAATAAAATCTTGCCACTTGCAACAACATGGATGGAAGTAGAGTGTATTATGCCATGCAAAATGAGTCAATCAGAGAAGGACAAATAACATGATTTCTTTTTTTAACATATGATTTCACTAATATGTCGAATTTAAGAAACACAACAGATGAACATAGGGGAAGGGAAGAAAAATAAGATAAAAACAGGGAGGAAGGCAAACCATAAGACTCTTAAATATAGAGAAAAAACTGAGGGAGCTGGAGGGGTGTTGGGTGGGGGGATGAGATAAATGGGTGGTGGGCATTAAGGAGGACACCTGCTGGGATGAGCACTGGGTGTTATATGTAAGTGATTAGTCACTGGGTTCTATTCCTGAAACCATTACTACACTATATATTAAATAAAAAAATATTTAAATAAATAAATAAAGTTTGTTTGTTTGTTTTAAAAAAAAAGAGCTCCCTTTCACCTTGGTTGTCCTAAAGGAATTCAGGGCAATTCTGTTTATAACCACTAGAGGACAGTCATCACAAGCCTTTCAAATTGTACATGACACTTAAATTCTTCGGGGTTCTCATTCAGCTCCATGATCTCACTCCTTCACTCTTCCATTACATAGGTTCCCCTAGTACAGGTTTTACATGACCATACATATTAAAATACTGAAAGATGAAGAACATTTTTACCTTATTAACAAAATAGTCAAAATATTGTAACCAATACATGAATAACAACAACAGATGATCCATAAAGGGTCATTTCAGTGATAAACAGCAATCAAGCTATTCTAGCAAAAACAAAATTGAAAATTGAATTTATCAATGTTTTAAGTTGTGGACTATTTAAGAGTACTTTGAAGTCCTATGGAACAGGGTTCAAATCCTAGCTCTCCACATACTAGTTGTGTAACCAAGGACAAGCTACTTAATCTGTCACACGAATAATAATATCTCCTTCACAAGATTTGATACATACATAGACTAAATGCATAATCAATAATAATGTTATATTCTCATAATCAGTATAGAAACACGAACATTAGGTCATACATTTGTTTTATATGCAGGTAGCTTGGCAATCATCCTATCCAAAGTAAAGTCTTAGGAACATGTTGATTTAAAACAGAATGACTAATCGCTTCTCAGCCTTTTGGCTAAGATCAAGCGTAAAACATAATGACTAATGACTAGGATATTTGAAGCATCAAAAGTATTTTGGTTAAGTTACATGAAGCTTCTTGATCTGTGTTTCCAGAAGGCCAAATGTAGATTTTTTCTCTTCCAATGTCTTTCTAAGTTCAGCAATTTTTGCTTCAAGAGCTTGTTTTTCTTCTGAATTAATTTCTCCTTTTAACCGTGACATTCGGCGTTCCACTTGTTGAATGTAAAAATCCTATTATGTATTTTAAAAACAGATAGTCAAGAGAAACAAAGTTAAAACCATTTCTATAAATGGAAAAACACAATAAACACTTTCTTATAAGTTTAGTCTTAGGTGTCATCATTTACTAAAGTCACTTTAATCCTTCAGTAATGTATAACATAAAATCCTTCTTAACTCTAAGAGGAGAAACAGAAAACTATTCAACAACCAAGATACATGATAGTGACATAGAAGTAAGAAATCTTCTGAAAATATAAGAAGTCAGCTAGGAGGCTATTTCCCCTATGACCAGGATGGAGTAAATCCACTGGATTTACATGGACATGGATTTTTGAGGGTACATTTTCCAAGGGACACAGAAAAAGAGTCACAAATTGTTAGCCACGAATGGCTCAAATATAATGAACTTCAATGAATTATTTTTTAAATAATACTTTAGCATCTGTAATTTTGAGAAACTATGAATACATTAGACGGGGAAACTAAGATGTAGAGAGGGATCACGCTAAGGGAATGACATGAGACAAAATCTATGAATAGAACAAATAAGAAAAAACTTTTAAAATATTAGCTAGGGATTGAGGTGGGGACGCCTATGTTTGCACAACTAAGACTCAACATACAGTTTTCCAGGTGTCAGATATCTCACTCCCTGTTTTATTTTTGTCCAGGCCCAGCTGCCCAGGTTCCTTTAAATAAAATATGGTTGTTCCTCACTAGAGTAGTCTGTCCTCTTACCTGTTTATTTGAGATCAAGAAAAAAAATAGTTTTCAAGGCTGACCAAACACGAAACCCCATCATTCATCTATCCCTCCAAGAGTGCTTTAAAAATCTTTGTGCTTTCAGGACACTGCAGTATCATCACCATCACAACTGTAACAAATCAATATGGAACCAACATATTAATAAGAGTATCATTTACCTGACTGTACATAATTTCTTGCTGCTTCAAGGTTTCAAAATCCAGTTTATGTAACTGATGGTTGAGGTGCTTTAGAGAGGAACGGGTTCCTTCAATTTCTGATACAATGGCTTTTTCTTTTGTTGTCTCGGTCTGTAATTCCTGAACTTTCTTAAATAGCACATCTTTCACTATGTTTAATTGAACATCCACTTCCTGATGATAAGAATAACAGTGATCAATGAAATTATAATACTTTGAAAGGTTTTATTATATGAACATTATAATTTTGGGGGACACAAATTAACCTCCCAACATTTAGCCCTTGAGAATATAAAAATGCCCTTCCCACAATTTCAATACATCTCCAATATTTCTTGTAGTCTACTCTATTCCATCAGATTAGAATAGCACTTTTCTATCCCCACATCATGTACTTTCATCTATCATCTTTAATTCTACCCCATGTCACTCTGACCTTAGAATTTGGATATTCCACAGGTTTCCTTAGAAAATAAAATAGGGGTGCCTGGGTGGCTCAGTTAGTTAAGCGCCCAACTCTTGATTTTGGCTCAGTTCATGATTTCATGGTTTGTGGGATCAAGTTCCACACCAAGCTCTGCGGTGACAGCGTGGAGCCTGCTTGGGATTCTCTCTGTGCCTCACTCTCTGCCTGCCTCTTTCTCTCTCTCTCTCAAAATAAATGAACATTAAATAAAGAAAATATATTGGTGACACACAGCTTGTAAATTCACAAAAGTTGCTAAAATCTTGAGAGTGTTACAGGGAAGAAATCACACCACTCAATCTCCCACCTTCTTCTGGGCACTATCCAGTGGTGAGCAGGTAAATATTTAACCACCACCACCAGCTTTCCAGTGGATGGGAGGTTAGAGGGAAGAAGCTGATTTTCACTGTATAAATATTCCCAATATGGCCAATTTCAAGCTACTAACATTATTCCCTAAATGCAGAGGTGGGAAGAGATATACAGTAGCAGATCATTATGTAGCATTTCCACTGTACAGATGTAAGCTCTTAAGTTAACTTAAGAGCATAAATAGGTAATAGTAAAATATAGTAAAATAATTTGGAAGTGATGAACACTCAGTGCTAATTACTTTGTTTTTAATATTATGTATTTAATTATAAGTCTATATAATTTAATTTTTAATAATAGCTACATTTAGCAGCTGACTTGCAACATCCCAGAAAATTTAATTATCAGCTCTTGTAAGCTGGTAAGAGTGGGCTCAACACACTACTGGTACTACCCTTTACTCACACCTTGCCTCCATTGGCCTCCTTACACGTGTAGCCTTCTAGGAAATAGAAACCAGTCCCCAATTCCTATTCTTATTTCCAGTTCACTGCTCATTTCTCAAGAGGTAGATTTGTCTTAACCTCAAGGCTTCACAACCACGTGCTCAAGGCTTCAAACAGATCTTCTCTGCCAACATCTGTTGAAAGTTATCATTGTAATTTTTTAATATTTATTTTTAAGTAACTTCTACACCCAACATGGGATGTTACAACCCCGAGATCAAGAGTGCATGCTCTACTGACTGAGTCAGCCAGGTGCCCTGAAAGTTATCACTTTAAAATGCTAAAATAATTTCTCTCTGTGCTCTCACAGCCAGATAAGCATATTTCACTTGGACAACAAATAAACTTCAATATGAAAAAAAAAAATCTGTGATAGGCACATTTAAATTTACACAAATTAATAAATACAATCTGATATAATCTTATAAAATGCATTTTTATATAATAGACTATTTTCATTAGTTTTAACTCCTTCCCAAAGACCCCCCAGTGTTTTGAAGCCAGTGCTTGGTGGTGAATAATACAGTACATCTCCAAAACATATAGAGTTAGGATTTTTCCAGACAAAGAGCTACAAAACTCAAGACTGTGAATATAACCCTGCTATAGCACAAGCAGCACATACGCTGACAATCCTATTTTCTTCTAATTTAGCTAATTTCTTCAACAATGTCACTTGTTTTTAATGTCATAATCAAAAGTTCTATTTCATATGAATTTTAGTCTTTACAGATTTCTAGTAAGTTCTAATACAGTCCCATCTCATGGACTACCAAAAATTATGGTCTTAGGAGAAAAACAAAACAAACAAAAACAAAACTTTTTAAAAATAATGTTATGTGATTTAGACTCAAAATACTGCTCAAGTCCATATTGCTGCTTGACTTCATTATTTGGAATTTAAACATACAACAGCACACTGAGGAAGCTGGATTGTATCTAAATATAAGTGAAACCATACTTGGTATTTAGCAAATGGGGGATTATTGCCATGATCCTCAGCTGCCCCTCAGAGAAAGCATAAAAGCGAGTAGTAGTGCAAATTGTGTCAGGTCACAAAAGTCACTTTTAAGTTTTCAAAGTGGGAATGGTGAACCAGCCTTTTCCCGCTCCTCAAAACTGACCTAAATGCTACCAAGATGTCAAAGAGAGTCCAATAGAGTTAGTAAAGTAAAGCACTTAAGAGCCCATTTACTAATAAATGGTGCCAGACTGTCATAGACATTAAATGATAAAGAAATACAGGTAATGAATGTAGACCATAGGGGGGAATTTGATCACAAACACACAAAAACTGACAGCCAACTGTAAAGGTGGAAATTCATTATAAAACAGGCATCTTTCAAAGTACATTTATAATATGAGAACATATATATGAAGGAAAAGCAGAGACGTGGACACACTAGGCATTGGGAAGGCATGAAATCCAAGGTAGGGAGGCTACCTGTAAACCTGCAAAAGAAAACATCAGTATTAATGTTTTGTTTATTTCTGAGAGAGAGAAAGAGAACCTGAAACAGGCTCCAGGCCCTGAGCTGGCTGTCAGCACAGAGCCTGATGCGGGGCTCGAACCCAAAAACTGTGAGATCATGACCTGAGCCAAAGTTGGATGCTTAACCAACTGAGCCACCCAGGCGCCCCTAGGAAACATCAATATTAAATGCTGAGAGTGAAGCTAAAGGAGAATTAGAAGCTTGGAGAGAGAAGGTCAGAAACATTTTTGGAAGCCCCACGTTAAAAGAGGTCTAATAACTCAAAGTTTGATTATAAATTACAAATGTGATCACACCAGAAAGCAGAGCCTCTGAAAAGACCTCCTACCCCCTGATAGCAAGAGTCTCATTCACTATTGCTAAATGTACTGTGACTCTTTAAAAACAGAAACTAAACTTTACCTTTACACTTTTTTCCTCCTCCTTTAGCATATCTTCCAAATTGGTAGCTTTCTCTTCTACAGACATAGTTTTCTCAGTAATTTGCTTTAATTTTTTCTTTACAATCTGATTATGATTTTTAATTTTGTGTAACCTGGAGATAATTTATGAAGAAAAAATAGAAAACATGTCTAAAAAGTAACACGTACAAACAAGGAATAGTTTATCTTCATATAACTTGAGGATTTCTTTTGCCATACATCTTCTTACTACATTTATGTAAACCTTATTTATTAAATACATATTTAATAAGCCATAAAAATATTATTCTTAAACCTTTATGATGAAAAACCCAGGAAAATTTATTTTCAATTTAATAATTTAGTAGCTATAATCTTGCAGTTTTTTTAAATAAAAACTTAAATACTCAATAATTTTTCTAGAAGTAGTCCAAAACTATAAACATTTTAAAATATATTTTTCTTACCTTGTTGTTTCTTCATGAATGTCCTTCTTTATTTTGGAAATGTTTTTCCTCAGAGCTTGTAAGTCACTGGAACTCCTATTCACAGTGGCTTTTAGAGAATCCAGCTATTCATTAGTTAACAGACAGAAATTATATATTGTACTCTATATCTTATAAAGGAATTTCACTTTTGAGAAGTTCTATTCTGAACATATTAATTTTTAATCTACATCACACCTATAAACACAGTAACCATGTTTCCATAATACATATTAACAGTTTTTCTTTTTGATCTGATATTACATTTTCAATAACTTATTATGTGACACTGGCACATTATAGGGTCCCACATATATGTGTTACAGGTACATAAAGCAAAAGCTTCACAGTATTGGATTTGGCAATGATTTCTTGGATCTGACAGGCAACAAAAGGAAAGATAGACACATTTTATTTCATCAAAATTAAAAACTTCTGTGTATCCAAAGACAATATTAACAGTGTTAAAACGCAGTCCACAGAATGGAGAATATACTTGCAAAATCATATACCTGCTAAGGGATTAATATATAGAATATATAGAAAATTTCTAAAACTTACCACCAACAACAAAAATAAACTGAATCAAAAAAGAGCAAAGGATTTGAATAGACATTTTTCCAAAAGATATACTAATGGCCAATAAGCTCACGAAAAGATGTTCAACATCATCTATCATTAAGGAAACGCAAGTCAAAACTACAATGAAATCCCAGCTCACACCCTTCCATGAGGATGACTACTGCCAAGAAAAGAAAATAGCAACTGGTGGTGAGAATACGGAGAAATTAGAGCCTTTGTGCACTGTCAGTAGGAATGTAAAATGGTACAGCCACTATGGAAAACAGTATGGTGGCCCCTTAAAACATTAAAAATATAATTACCATAATTACCATCCAGCAATCCTGAGGTAATTGTACACCCATGTTCATAGCAGCATTATCCATAAGAGCTAAAACATGGCAACAACCCAGTGTCCACTGACAGATAAATGGGTAAGCCAAATGTGGTCTACACATAAAGTGGAATAGTAGTCAGCCTTAAAAAGTAACAAAATCTTGACATATTCTACAATATAGATGAACCTTGAGGACACTCTACTAAGTAAAATAAATGAAATAGGCCAGTCACAAAAAGATAAATACTGTCTGACTCATGTGAAGTACTTAGAGTAGTCTCCTGGAGACAGAAACTATCGTTCGATAGTTGCTAGGAGCTGGAAAGAGTGGGGAGTGGGGAGTTAGTGTTTAATAAGTACTGGGTTTCAGTTTTACAAGAAGAAAAGAATTATGGAGATGGATGATGGTGATGGTTGGATAGCATTAGGAATGTATTTAATACCACTGAACTGTATGCTGGAAAATGATTAAGATGCTTAACTGTAGGGGCACCTGGGTGGCTCAGTCAGTTAACCACCCAACTTCAGCACAGGTCATGATCTCACAGCTTGTGAGTATGAACCCTGCTGTGCCAACAACTCAGAGCCTGGAGCCTGCTTTGGATTTTTTATACTCCTCTCTCTCTGCTCCTCACCCATTCTCTCTCACTCGCTCTCTCTCTTTTAAAAATAAATAAATATTTTTTTAAAAGATGGTAAACTGTATGTTATATGTACTTTACCAAAAATTTAAGACTTGGAGAAAAAAAATAAAGTACTAATGTATGCTGTATAACATGGATGAACCTTGAAAACATTAGTTTAGTAAAAGAATCCAGACATACAGTGCTCTGTATTATGTGATTTCATTTATATGAAATGTCCAAAATAGGCAAATCCATGAAGACAGAAAGTAGATTAGTAGTTGCCATACTGGATAGGAGGAGGGAAGCAGAGTAACTGCTAATGGGTAAAAGTTTCTTTGAAAGAAAAGGACAGTCTAAAATTAGATAGTGGTAAAGGTTGTACATTCTATGAAATACTAAAAACCACTAAGTGATCTATTTCAAAAGGGTGAATTATTATATGTGAATTATATCTCAATAAACAAATTATGATTGAATGAATGAATCCTTGCATTCTTTTATGCAATTGGTTTAAACTTTAAAGTTTTTAAGAAAGAACGATTAGCAGTGACATTTAATTTAGGTAAGAAGTTTCCTTATTTTACTTTTTTAGGATCCTAAGTAATTATTCTTTTTTTTTTTTTTTTGGACAGGAAAATAATCTTTCCTTCTGTATCAGAAATAAAAAGTATAACAACTTATAGAATGAAATGCTCTACAATATTCCAATTTCCTGGTGAAATAGCAGTAAGTTCAGAAAACATGACCTGAAGACATAAATTTCATAAAAATCCCTTTGTTGCTAACTGAAGGGATCTCTAACACTCCCTATGGAACAATCTAGTTGGGCATGTGTGTCTGCAAAAGAAGAAATGAACAAAGCAGAAGTTTTGCTCTCTGTTCAAGGTATTTTACCCCTACACTGTCTCACTACCAGACTGAAATATTATCCCTTCACAAAGTGAGAAACTGAATGTAGGCTGAAAATCTGAGTTAAAACCACCATACCATGTAGCACTGGACATGTTATCATGTCCACTGCAGGTTATCACTACAATATTCATTTCACATCTGCCCCTTTACAAGTTATAATTATGATTTGCAGTCTAGACCCCTCAGGAGCCTTTTGCCTCAAGTCACTTACAAAACGTCATGTATGACAGGCAAAGTGTGTGCTATAAAACTCCAGGGGAACCCTTCATACCACCTGTGATGTGACTGGCCCCCTGCTGCCTTCACCAAACAGGGCTCAACTGGAATACCCTAAAATTTCCACAACATGAAGGGATATAAGACAAAGAATTATAAGGTGATTCCTTAGTCAAAGGAGAGCTTTTATGCTTATTTTTATAGTAATTTGTCACAAACACACAAACCAGTCTTGTTGGTTAACATACCTCATCCTTCAGCTGATTTCTATTAGCTTCATGATGCTGATACTCCGTTCTGGATTTTAAAACTTTACGATCAGCAACAGAAATTCTTTTCTCATACTCTGTGTTATTTCCAATCTCATTTTCCAAAAACTTGATCTTTTCTTTAACCAAATTTTCTTTTTCTCTTAGGTCCTGCTTTATCCTTGCTAATGCCTAAGATTAAAAATATGTTGAATATATATTTAATAGGATGAACAAAACAAACTGAAAGGAAACTAGTTATTATTTTTCTATTAAATTATATTCAGTATTTTATCAAAAGTTCTTAAGACAATATTTTCTTTAAAGAGTCTATTTTTCTTTCATCTGGTACTTTGCTAAAGAGATGAGAAAAATGTCAATCTTTTATAAACAAAAGGTGACTCTAAAAGAACATTAACATTGTTGAATATTTTTACATAGAAAGTTGGATTTCAATGGTTTTTCCAAATATTTCACAGGACTAGGTTGGTTTTTTTTTTTTTCATCTTTTGAGAATAACATTTTAGTTATTGGTTTCAATAGGAATACCTTCACTCAAGACCTTTGGTCTTGGGGATACAAAATAGATAAAATATACAAAGTAGAAACAGAGATGTAAACAAAGGACCATAGGAACAAAGAGATGATGAAGTCTACCAGAGAGGAATTATTAAACGGCATCACCTAAGAGTCAGACTTAAAAAAATTAAAAAAAAAAAAGTTCTAATGTGGTTAAGGTGTAGGGTGGGAAGTCGGGCATAGAATGGGGATATATTAAGAAGAGGTAGGTACAGATGAAAGGAATGAAGCTGGAAAGTTAGAGCGTAGGGTCCAACTGTGCAGAAATTCAATTTTTCAACTGCCATCTTAAAAAGCTTCAATTATTTTTAAATTTTTGTCCTTTTTTTTGAGAGAGAGAAAGAGAGACAGAGAGCCCGAATTTGGGAGGGGCCAGAGGGAGAGAGGGAGAGAGAGAGGAGGAGAAAAATCTTAAGCAGGCTCCATGCTCACTGCAGAGCCCAGTGCGTGGCTCAATCCCACAACCCTGGGATCATGACCTGAGCTGAAATCAAGAGTTGGATGTTCAACCAACTGAGCCATCCAGGATCCCATAAGAGGTTCAATTTTTAAGCAATGTAGAACAAAGAAGTTTTAGAGCTGAGGAATAAAAGAGTCATCTATGGTTTTTACAAGTGATGTTGGCAGCAATATATTGAATGAATTGGAGGGAAAAGGAAAATTTACCCTAAAATGTATTTCTTTCAAGTTTTCCAAAATGGGGTCCCACCAAACAACTAATCACAGAAAATCAGGTTGGGGAGGGTATATGTTCTGGAATCAGTAAATTTTAGAAATGCTGCATGTAATATTGTACATACTAGCATATTAAATGGATATATATCTGAAATATACATTTTAAAAAACATTTTTAATTTACTCAATTTAGTATTCATATGTTTTCTATAACAATTATCATTCTATAATGTAGCATTCTATATATCTACTGTGTATATTCAACCAAAGACAGATCATAACTTCCTAAGTTTATACATGTCAAATGACCATTCTAGAATTTCCTGCCTTATATTGATTTTTCTACCACTTAATCAGATACTCTAATACCTACTTCATTCAACATTCACATTTTTTAACTGTGTTATCTACTCACAGTTAAGTTTTTGTAGGTGATGCTGAAAAGTACAGTAATATTCCAAAATTTCTACACTGGAATAAAAGCATAACAGAAAAATAGTTTTCCTTTTCTAAATGATGTAAAAGTTTCTTTTACAAAGCCAATTTCAGGGTTGCCTGGGTGGCTCAGTTAAGCGTTCTACTCTTCATTTCATCTCAGGTCATGATCTCATGGTTTGTGAGGTGGAGTCCCACATCAGGCTCCACGTTGACAGCCCAGAGCCTGCTTGGGGTTCTCTCTCTCCCTTGCTCTCCCCTCCCCCACAAGCGTTCTTTCTCTCTCTCAAAATAAATAAATAAACTTAAAAAAAAAAAAAAGCTAATTTCAGGTTCATATGCTCAGACTCCTGCCAAGAAGACACTAAGAAGACAGGAGCTGTTTTGGAGGAAAAGGAACAAGTGATTAAATCCTCTAGTAGTATGAACTGGCTCACTGGCTCACCAAAACTGACTGACAAATCTCTTTTCAACTCTGTGTTAAGCGGAGTCATGTTGGTATGGAAGTAGTTTCACCACAGAAATCAGAAATGCTACAAATGGGGAGCCAGTTGTTAAACACTTACAAGTACACCACTTCTTAGCACCCTCCCTATTCTCTTCCAATACAGACAACCAGGAGGTGTCAATAAGGAACCAATGTGAATATGACCAGAGACCTACAAGCTGTATATTCTGCTCAATCAGCAGGCTGAGTCGGTTTAGCTGTGGGGTTGCAGGAGAATGCAGTTCTATTGCAGATAGATCTACAATCTTGGATCTTTCACATTTGATTTACACAGAGAAAGCAGTCAGGACTTGATGTTTGAAACCAAGATCAGCATTAAGAATTACGAGGGACTCCTAGTCAAAACTGGTTCTACTTTGTCCCTCCAAGGAAGGCATAGGCCACTTTGTTGATAAAATGTTGGTTACTTACTGAAACTTAAAATAATAACATATTTACATACAAATCACATATAACAAGTAAACCCCATACAGTTATGAGGATTCAAAACTCCCAATGACCTCAGCTGCTTGCCAAATGCCTTTCCATGCAGTAGATTCAGAATGGAGGTTAAAACATCTCCTCATTTGCTCTCTTTCCTCCTCAATTCCTTCTCCTTCCCAACTTTCCCTAATCTTCCCATTTTTGCTCACCACTATTTTGCTCCTTAATGATTTTCAAAAAAAACTTCTAAATTACCTCTTAAAATAGCAAAAGATAACAGTAGGTCTGTGTTTACTCAGCGTGGTATTCCTTCCCTTCCATGCTTCTAACCTATTATGGGTGCCTCAGTTTCAAAAGTGAAACTTTATCACAGTTTAAGTTTCTTTCCTGACTCTACCTCTTCGTTTCCTGACTATCCATGAGGTTCATTTCCCTACACCAGTGATTGCTACCAAATGGCACATATGTTAAAACAAAGCACTGTGGATAACCATGTGTAAGTCAGAGTATTGCGTTTACGGCACCAATATTATCTATTGACTTTCTCTTGTTCCACATTTCAGAGATGGCAGGATCCAGTTTTCAGCATCATAATACCGTAAGCAAATAATCTTCAAAAAATCACATATCTAAATGAAAAGAGCCTTGGAAAACATTTACCAAAACCATTGAACCCTGCTAAAAAAGTGACTTTCAACTACAAATGTGAGTTACATTTGAACTGAATGAGTTAAACAAAAAAGAGAATAATACAGTTGAACATTGCAAGGACCAAACTACTTTACCAAGGCACAGTTATCAATGTCTTGATCTCTCTTCTGCATCTGTTCTATTGTGTTCTCCCATTGTTTAATGAGTTCTTGTCTTTCATTATGAATTTTACGAAAATCTTGTGCTGCTTTATCCAATTCTAACTGTCAAATACAGAGCAAATAACATTTTTGTGAATTTAAGTGCTTTTGCATACATCACTTTGACAAGAAATAAAATTATTCACTAAACTAACCTGTGCACTTAGAGTCTCTGTAAGTTCGTTGTCAAGTACTTTTCTTTTCTGATGACATTCCAAGGTCAGTCTTTCTAACTGCAAGGTCAGTGCCTATGATGGAGTTACATGTAAAAATATTCATAATTGTTATTTTATTAACTTAAAAGCTATTAGCATATCTTACATTAAGCATACCTTACATTAATACATTAAGTACTATATTATAGATACACATTTGTTTGCTATCTAAAACCCTCAAAGGGTTACAGTGAAAACTCAATTGTTTCTAAAAAGATTTTTAATACTTTTTAATTAGAAAAAAATAATTTTTCATTTTAAATTATTTAAAATAATGCATTTGGTATTATATCTATTAGAAAATAGCATGTTTCATAATACAAAAGTATTAACAGATTTCATTACAAGTAGATTTTAAGTAATGGTTATAATAATATAGTAAGTGATCAATAGCACTATAGTCTCAAATCAGCAAACACTGTGTTATTTTCAAACTGTTATTTAGACAAAAGTAGTTAAAATACTTATACAGAATTCTAGTATAAAACTTTCTTCTCTGAAATGCTTTTGAGAACTCTTCTCAATCAGAATTGAGTCCATGGATCCCGAAATAGTCAGAGGGTATCAGAGGATCTATAAAAGTTTCAGCAAAATTTTATAAGTATTTGAGTACAGTCATTTTTCTAAAGAGAAGATCCTTGGCTTTATTAGATTGTACAAGGAGTATCTGACTCAAAAAAGTTTAAGAACTACTGCTTTAAAATTATAAATCTAAGTAAAATGGTTCACGTACCACAGATTCAGAAAAAACCTAACATTACAATTTGTAATTTCTCACCCTAATTTTATTATCATCTTGTTGTGCGTACTTCTGAAGAGTGAGAGCATCACTATCTTTATGAGCTGATTCTTCTAACCAGGCTTCCAAGGCTTGCTGGTCCCAGTTCATCTGACGTTTCAAACTATCCAATTTTTGAGTAGTTTTAAATATGTTAGTCTAATTTCCAAAGAAAAGGGGCAGGGAGAGATTACAAAATATTATTTACTACACAAACTAAAATAAAACATAACATTACATACTATAGAACATATTAAAAAGGAAAGAAATCCTGTTTATACCTCCATATATATGTATATATAACATACCATATTTAATCATGTACCTACCACATTGTATTTAATTCTTTAGTTATGAAATAAAAGGGAGAAGATTATAAAAGATAAGAATCTTAGTTGAGCCATAGGTTGGTTAAAAAGGCTTTAGGGAGACTCCCCCAGAGCAATCTCTAATATTAGTCACTCCACCAAATCTTAATAAAAATAGTGCACTTGATATGCTAACTCAAGCCCAACACAAGTCCCCTTCAGCTCCATTTCCAATCACATAGCTGCCACTAAGTAGTCTCTTCTATGGAAATTTTGGAAGCATTTCTAATTGAAATAAATACAGTTGTTAAGGAAATAAAAATATTTCTGTAAATTCATTTAATAAATCTAGATTCACAAAAGAAAACAAATGAATATGCAAACAAGTATAAATTAATATAGTAAAATATGCATGCATACATATACATATACATGTGCATTTCTACATGTATATCCATATGTAAAGAGAAGAATCAAATTTGGAGAGAACTCCCAAATCAGGTAAGTAAAAATGAAGGAAAAGAGAAAAAGAGATGACAGCGGCTTAATATTAGAGTCATAGGCTGATAAAATAATATGAAAGATAAAAATTTTGAATGAAAAATGAAACTCAATGTTAAAAATAATTTTTTAATGTTGCTTTTAAAATATATGAATAAATTATATATACCTAGTATCAGATGATACTTATGAATAAATGATGCCTAGCATTGCATAGTAGATAGCCAGTATGGTACTCTGCACATGGTACTGCGCAAGGACTATTTGGCAAATGAATAGTAGGAAAATAAATGTAACATTCTACCATTGTTTCATTCAAATGACAACTCCGCATCCCTTTCATTGTCCAAAAAGCAATGTTTTTTGTAAATGTCAGAAAACTAATGAATGCCCTTCCCATAAAGAAAAAAAAGAAATCAGTATTTGTTGGTGAGGAATAAAGGAACAATAGCACAAAATTTTAAGTAACATTTTAACACATACTTCCTTGTCACTTTTCTTTTCCTGTATTGAAGCCATCTCATTTTGTAGTCGTTGGATTTCATCCTTCACTCGTCCCAGTTCTCTCTCGGCAATCATCTTAAAATGCTCTTCGCTTTCAATCTCATGCTCTCTGGCTTTACAAAGAGACTACAGAATAAGTTACAAGATAGAAAGATTTTTAAAATTTAATATTATACAATATTTATAATAATCCATTAGCCCCCCAAAAGTTCCCACAAAATACTTAGATTAAGTTCTAGTAATTCCAGTTCACTGAAACCTAAGCCATGTTAGATTTTGTAATTCAGTGTAGTTGGTATTGCTTACTAGTTGTAAGAAAGTGTCAGTTCATGGAATGACCTAGGAGAAAATACTTTTTTAGATTTTATTTGGTCTAGGGAAACTGCAGAAAATCAAAGTTTATGTGGTAGGAGTTAAAAAGATATAATTTATAACTTACCTAAAAAATAAATAAAATTTATTTAAAAATACTTAAGAAATGGGTTGTTTCTATAAACTGATGATGTAAACTGATTACAGAGATAATTTATAAATGACTACATAAACATTGATGGTTATAAATATTTCCCAGAATATATTAATAAACAATCATGCCTTCATGTTAAGCTTCACTTAATAAAATATTATTTATCGACTACTGAGTTTGTAGTGCTTCTAAGTTATCAACATCAGTATTATTTTTACATTATTAGAGCTGTTAATGCTATAGGAAGTTTATTGTCTTCTATATATCTATTATCTGATTTAATTGAGGTTTGACTACAATGAAATATATACATACAGAGAATCTCTGACTCTTTTTTTACTTAAAAAATTTTTTAAACATTATTTATTTTTGAGAGACAGAGAGAAACAGAGTGAGCAGGAGAGGAGCAGAGAGAGAGGGAGACAGAGTCTGAACCATGCTCCAGGCTCTGTGCGGACAGGCTGACAGCAGCAAGCCTGATGTAGGGCTCAAACACATGAATCATGAGATCATGACCTGCACTGAAGTTGGACGCTTAACTGAGCCACCCAGTCACCCCTAGAATCTCTGACTATCAAATCCCCAACTCAATGGTTTAATAACTTAAAGAAAGAAAAGATGTTCCAGTTTTTTAATTAATCATATCAGGATCCAAAAATCTCAAGTATTGCTTCTAAAAGTTTATAAATTTGCTGCTTCCTAATAACATCTTTAAACTACAAAATGGTTACTTACCAATATTAATGATAAGTTGTTATTAAAAAACATGTTTTGTTCACTATTAAGAATTACATACCTTTCAAAGAAAGGCAGATACATTTAAAAAAAAATAGTTTGAGATGGAAGTTAGTAAAATCTCCAATGCTGACCTGCCGAGCTATACGCTGGGCATTGTCAGGGAATGATGTTCTACACATGAATAGATTGTCCATAAAAAAATATACTTAACTAATCACTCTTAAGTTTTAAATTTTATTACTTGTAGTAATATTTCTAAAATGCATTTCTCCAGTTATCTTAGTGTCTTAAATATAATTTAACTTTTCTACTATCTCAGGATCCTAAAATAATGTGGCATCCTAAGGGCTACTGAAATGTGTGAACTATTTGTTTCCACTCAAAAAGGCCGCAGTGGGTTGTGCTGTAAAAGTGAAAACAAGGTGGAAATTCTATGTAGGTCTATTTTGGCTTGAAATCATTTCTCATTGTCATCACTGTACCCTACTCATATAATTTGCTGCCTAATATTACATTAGGCTGAATGATTTCTTCTTTCAAATGAATGAATTATTCCTTGAACTTGGTGACAGTAGTGAGTTCCTCAAAAGTCTTTTTTTTTTCTATCTACTTTCAGGTTCAAGGTTATGTTTACAATAGTTTAGCTATGCTAAAGTTTCTTGTATCTCCAAAATAAAATTACAGATGTATATGCAATGTGAAATGTTCCATGACCACACATGACATATTCAACATGAATGTCAACATTATCATACCTGTGTAAATGAAAACTCTTGCTTAACATTTTTGAAGTGAGAAGTCATAGCATTAATTCGATCTTCATAGTCACGTAGCTGACCTTGCAAGCTTGACCTTTCCTCCTGCAGCTTTGACAACTGTAAATAATACGTGTGGTAATTTAGACATTACTGTGGGAAAATTAGTACTATATTAAAACAATAGAAATCTCTCAAGGACCACTGCTGCAACACAATTTTCATACAGCAGTACTTACAGGGGAAAAAATGAGAACCTATTACATAATTAAACCACAATATCTCTAGAACAAACAAGAGCATAATAACAGACATAACAAAAACACAGAACATGAACCATAAATTCAAAAAGTAGCGGACACCAGGTATAACAAACTCCTCCTTGAACTATTCAAAATCAATAGATTTAGGGCAACGTTTAACAGAACAACAGACTTCCATGTGCTTAGGACCTGTTTCTTAATGTATGTTGTATGTCATTGAATTAAAACCCTGAATAGAAACAAATCATTGTAAATGCATAACAATCAAACAAACAAAAAAACTTTAGGAAACTACAAAATAGATTCCCAGGACAATTAGAATATGTCACCCCTCAAATCAATGAGAAAGAATGAAATCTGGCCATGTGTAGCAACATGGATGGACCTTGAGGGTGTTATGCTGAGTGAAATAAGTCAGGCAGAGAAGGACAAATACCATATGTTTGCACGTATAGGAGGATTAGGAGGAACTTAACAGAGGACCAAGGGGGAGAAGAAGGGGGTAAATGGTGGGGGAGAGGGAGAGAGGCAAACCATGAGAGACTCTTGAATGCTGAGAACAAACTGAGGACTGATGGGTGTGGGAGGTAGGGGGGAGATGGGCATGGAGGAGGGCACTTGTGGAGATGAGCACTGGGTGTTATATGAAAACCAACTTGACAATAAACTATTTGTAAAAAAAAAAACAACAAAAAAAAAACTCAACAGAACAAAAATCTTGATCTGTGGTTCCCAAAGTTGGGGCTACAACCCAAGGAGTTGCACAACAAGATCGACTGAAATGCAAAAGACCCTATTTGAATTTTTTAAATAAGGAAGTAATAAAATACTAATGTACTGTATGTTATGTCCTATATTCCATTAAACATACTAAATCATACTAAATATGTATTTTTGCTTTTATTTCATTAATTTCAGTTTTCCTTTTAATTCCCTCTTTGGTTCACTTTGTCATTCTTTTTCAAAAACTTATTAAGAGCAGTTCTTAATTTTTTTTTTACTTTTTTGTCACATTGATTGCTATGGACTAAATCTGTGTCACCCTCAAATTCATATGCTTTATCCACAACTTGATGGTATCTGGAGTTGGGCCTTTGTGAGTAGGTTTAAATTAGGACATGAAGGTAGGACCTTCATGATGGAATTAGTGTCCTTATTAGAAGAAAAGAGACCAGAGCTTTTTTCTCTTTGCCACATGAGAACACAGCGAGAAGGCAGACGTCTGCAAGCCAAGAAGACAGCTCTCACTAGAGCACCCTGATCTTCACTTATAGCCTTCAGAACCATGAGAAATAAATGTCTTTTTAATAAATAAATGTTTTGGGGGGCACCTGGGTGCCTTAGTCAGTTAAGTGTCCGACTTCGGCTCAGGTCATGATCACACGGTTCGTAGGTTCGAGCCCCGCATCGGGCTCTGTGCTGACAGCTCAGAGCCTGGAGCCTGTTTCGGATTCTGTGTCTCCCGCTCTCTCTGACTCTCCCTTGCTCATGCTGTCTCTCTCTCTCAGAAATAAATTTTAAAAACATTAAAATAAATAAATAAGTAAATAAATGTTTTTTCAGTCAGTCTATGGTATTTTGTTATAGCAACCCAAGCCGACTAAAGCACTGAATAAAAATGAAGTCATTTAAGGGACTTAAGCCTGTAAGTTTTCCTTAATATTTTTGCTATTTCCAGTGGATACAGACGTGAAGTAGTCTTTATTGTTTTCTAAAAGTTAACTTTTCCCTTTCAATTTCTTCATGATAGAAGAGCTATCTAGGTTTCTGAGAAATTGGCCTAAGTATTTAAGATGGATGTCTTAGTCAGCTCAGGCCACCAAAACAAAATATCATGACTGAGTGGCTTAAAGAACAGAAAATTTATTTCTCAGAGTTCTGGGGACCAGAAAGCCCAGGATTGAGGTACTAGACAATTTGGTTCTGGTGAAATCTCTTTACCTGACTTGCAGACAGGGCCTTCTAGCTGCATCCTCAAACAGTGGAGAGAGAGAGCTCTGGTCTCTCTTCCGCTTCACATAAAGATATAATACCATTATGGGAGCCACATTCTCATGATCTCATCTAAGCCTAATTATCTGCCAAAGGCCCCACCACCAAATCCCAACACATTGGAGATTAGGGCTTCAACATATGAATGGGAGGGGCAGACAAACATTCAGTCCATAAAATGAAGATAATTTTTAAAATTATTTATTATAAATTCTATTGGTTTATGATCAGAAAAATGTGGCCTATAAAATTCCCACCACTCGAATGTAAACTGGTACAGCCCCTCTGGAAAACAGTATGGAGGTTCCTCAGGAAACTAACAATAGAACTCCCCTATGACTCAGCAATAGCACTGCTAGGAATTTACCCAAGGGATACAGAAATGCTGAGGCATAGGAGCACATGTACCCCAATGTTCATAGCAGCACTCTCCACAATAGCTAAAACATGGAAAGAGCCTAAGTGTCCATCAACTGACGAATGGATCAAGAAGATGTGGTTTATCTATACCATGGAATACTACATGGCAATGAGAAAGAATGAAATCTGGCCATGTGTAGCAACATGGATGGATCTTGAGGGTGTTATGCTGAGCGAAACAAGTCAGGCAGAGAAGGACAAATATCATATGTTTGCACGTATAGGAGGATTAGGAGGAACTTAAATGAGGAACAAGGGGGAGAAGAAGGGGGAAATGGTGGGGGAAAGGGAGAGAAGCAAACCATGAGAGACTCTTGAATGCTGACAAAAACTGAGGACTGATGGTTGTGGGGGGAGGGGGATGGGCATGGAGGAGGGCACTTGTGGGGATGAGCACTGAGTGTTATGTGGAAACTAATTTGACAATAAACTATTTGTAAAAAAAATAAAAAATAAAAAAAATAAAATTCCCACCACTCATTTCTCTAATTGTGGTAAAATATACATAAACATACATTTTATCATTTTAACCATTTTTCGGTGTACATTAAGAAGAGTGTCATTAATTGGGTTGTCTAGGTAGCTCAGCCAGTTAAGCATCCAACTCGCTTCAAGCCCCATGCCCCTTGCCTCTGCACTGGCAGCATGGAGCTTGTTTAGGATTTTCTCTCTCTCTGCCCCTCCTTTATTTATTTAATAAATAAATAAATGGAGGAGGAGGAGAATGGGGAGGGGGTGGAGTGGCAATAAATACATTCATGTGTTGTGCAACCCCTGCCACTATCCACCTAAAAACTTTCATCTTCCCAAACTGAAACTCTGTGCCCATTAAACCCTAACTCCCCATTCCTCTTCCCCCCAGCCTCTGGAAATCACCGTTATACTTGTGTCTCTATGAACTTGACTATTCTAGGTATGTCATATAAGTGGAATGATACAGTATTTGTCCTGTTGTGTCCATCTTATCTCACTTTGTATAATGTCCTTAAGGTGTATCATTCACTTTTAATGCATTAATGTTTTCATCCTGGTATAGTAAATGATCCACCTTTGTAAATGTTTTACGGACATATTTTTAAACGGGTTTATTTAAGGGATATATGCTGTCTATGTTTTTAAGATATTATTCATACATTTATATTCTTATTTTTGTCTATTAGAACTGTCCAATTCTGAAGTCAATATTGAAGTATCCTACTACACCTGTATTTTTGTCAAAGTTTACTTGTATTTATAATAGTTTTTACTTTTATGTACTTAGTTGCTATTTTGTTTGTTGTATACAGCTTTATGACTTTTATTTTCTTCATCAGTTACTAACTTTTATGATTGCATAATGAACCCAGAGCAAAAGCATATGCTTTCCTAATGGAAGCATAATGACTAACTCTCCACAAGTTGATCATTTATTCCCCATAGAATTCCCATTTTTCTGCCTATTTTAAATATAAAAGGACATGCAAGGACCATCAGAATTTACATCATGTGAAAGATATCAAGATAAACAAGTAAAAAGATCCCAAGGGAAACATATGCAAGAAACAATGCAAGAAACCAATTGGCAACCAACGATGCAAGGAATCAAAAGCACAAAACAATAGTCCTTTCTTGAAACAACTATGTAAGGATAGAACCCAACCAGGCAAAAGATGAATCAAAGTGAAAAATCCAAGAAAAGATAAACTGAGTAAAAGTGGTTGAATTAGGACCATTAAACCAGTTTAAATATAAAACTAAGACTAAACACTTGTAGTAAATTAAAGGCACTAAATGGAATTAAAAATAAAATAAAGCTTGATAATATAAAAATAATAAAACCACTATTTTTTAACAGTGTAAAAGATGGTGCAAAGAAGTATGAGAACTAATTTATTTGTTTTAAAAATGAAAAATGAAAAGGCAAGGAGTCAACCCATACGGTCTACAAATGAAACAAAGAATTTTTTAAACAATAATTTAACCATTTCATTTTTTCTTATAGTTTTTCTTAATGTTAAGAAATTTGTTTAGCAATTACTATTTCTTGTAAAGAGTAATATTTACGTGAAATTCAATAATTCCTTTCTTTTTGTCTCTTAAGATAAGTAAAATTAAATTTTTTATTAAATAAAAATTTTTATGTTAAAAACAGTACACATAGTAGGATTCCATTTTAATAATACTTCTGTCTGATGCAGGAAGAATGAACCTGGGCCACTTTCTTACACCATACACAAAAATAAACTCAAAATGGATGAAAGGCCTAAAGGTAAAACAGGAAGTCATCAAAATCCTAGATGAGAAGATAGGCAACAACCTCTTTGACCTCAGCTGCAGCAACTTCTTACTTGACATGTCTCCAGAGGCAAGGGAAATAAAAGTAAAAATGAACTATTGAGACCTCATTAAAATAAAAAGCTTTTGCATAGTGAAGGAAACAATCAGCAAAACTAAAAGGGAACTGATGGAATGGGAGAAGATATTTGCAAATGACCTATCAGATAAAGGGTTAGTATCCAAAATCTGTAAAGATTTTGTATCCAAAGGGTTAGTATCCAAAATCTGTAAAGATTTTTGTATCCAAAGGGTTAGTATCCAAATCTGTAAAGATCTGTTAACAAAACAACACCCAAAAAAACCAAATAGTCCAGTGAGGAAATGGGCAAAAGACATGAATAGACACTTTCCCAAAGAAGACATCCATATAGCTAACAGACACATGAAAAGATGCTCAACATCACTCATCATCAGGGAAATACAAGTCATAACCACAATGAGATATCACCTCACCCCTGTCAGAATGGCTAACATTAACAATTCAGGCAACAACAGATGTTGGCAAGGATGCAGAGAAAGAGAAACCCTTTTGCATTGGTGGTGGGAATGCAAACTGCTGTAGCCACTCTGGAAAACAGGATGGAGGTTCCTCAAACAATTTAAAAAAAAAACTACCTTACGGCCCAGCAATTGCACTAGTAGGTATTTATCCAAAGGATATAGGAGTGCTCTTTCAAAGGGACACATGCACCCCAATGTTTATAGCCAGGCTATCAACATTAGCCAAAGTGTGGAGAGAGCGCAAATGTCCATCAACTGATGAATGGATACAGAAGATGTGGTATTACTCGGTGATCCAAAAGAATGAAATCTTGTCATTTGCAACCATGTGGATGGAATAGAGTGTATTATGTTAAGGAAAATAAGCAAGTCAGAGAAAGACAAATATCATATGATTTCACTCATATGTGGGATTTAAGATACAAAACAGATGAATATAGGGGAAGGGAAGCAAAAATACTATAAAAACAGAGGAGAGAAACCATTAGAGACTCTTAAATACAGAGGGTTACTGGAGGGGTGTTGGGTAGAGGGAAGGGCTAAATGGATGAAGGGTATTAAGGAGGGCATAATTGGGATAGCACTGGGTATTATATGTAAGTGATAAATCACTAAATTCTATTCCTGAAATCATTATCACACTATATGTTAACTAGGATTTAAATTTAATAAAATAATACTTATGTCTGTCTTTTCTATCTATACATCTGTAGACTATGATGTCTGGAATATTTGTTTAATGCCATGAAAGCCATTTCTAGAGTCAAGAGTGGGTATTTTGAGGAAGGAATATCCTATTTTCTATTTTATACCCTTCTGTTTGAATATCTTAAACTTACTAGAGTTGCCTTTTCAATGCCACTGTTTATTCAGATAAAGTGATTATGGCCCTCACTCTTCTTTTTATTGCTCCCTAATCTTTTTTAAAAAGCTAATATATGTATATAAAATCATGAGATAAATAATATGGCAATAATAAAAACTAATATTTGAATGGAACTTTAACCTACATTAATGTCCTTAGAGCTGTATAACAATCCTGTGACATGATTAATTTATTTCCAGTTTATATAAGAAGAAACAGGCCCACTGCTGGTAAATAGGATCTGAACCCAGGGCTGGAAGCTTCTTAATATTCTTATTCCTCAATACTCAGTGCCAAATTTCATATATTTCTTAATGTTGCCCTTCATTAAAAGCAAAAAAAGAAAAAGAAAAAAACCTGCAGCTATCTAATTTAGACATGAGTAAACAGGTCAGAATATTTTGAAAAAAAAATCTTCAAAAGACAGTGAAGGACTTTCATTTTCTTTTCCAAGGAAAGAAAACCTTCTCTTCCACTCTATGAAGCAATGTAAACATTATCTGTTCTTGGATCCTCCTCAACGCAACACACTGCCATGTGACAGAACTTTAGACTAATTGCTAAAGGTTTTTAAAAGTTTTCTGAGCTAGTTGCAATTTTATTTTTAACAACTACTACGCACTGGTAGCAAGCCGGGGTAAAATACTCCTTACAACGTAAAATATTTTTAAATCACTGTGTGACAGCATCCTCACTTTGAAAAGCTGTACACTGCACATTTTACATTCTTACTAGAACGTCTCTCTTGAAAGTATTTCTTGAAATCACTTTCAACTGTAAATGTCATAGGCAGAAACTCAAAAAGTAATGTCAACCAGAGCGTGTTTTGCTTATAAACATCCGCAAACAACTGTTGCTACGAAAACCTCAGAAGGCCCTTTGCAGGCGCGCTTAACTCTGAAGAAGGAAAAAGCGGACGCAGCAACCAGCCTTTCCTCTCCCGCCCAGGAGGCGACATGGAATGGGAGCCGAGAGAGTAACAATTCAGGCTTTATAGTCTTGAAAATCAATGATCGTTTCAATGATGCTTTTCAAGTACCGTAAGGGGTAAACAGATTTGGGAGAAAGGAGATGGTGCGGTGAGCGTTAGACAGAAAAGAGATAAAACTGGGGACGGAAAAGGGAAGAAGAAAAGGGTTGAAGTATTCCTGCCAACCAAGAAACTACCCCTTCTTGCCCCCGCCTTCTTCACCTGATCCTTACCTGATTTTCCAGCATCTTGTTCTCTTCGTTTGCCACCGGGATAGCGAACCCATCGTCCCAGTGCAGCTCCGCCAAGAATTCGCTACTCATGATGGCAGAAGTATAGGGTGCCTCTGACAGGGTGTGGAGGAAAGACCCGCCTTCTCGTAGAGCCCGGGAGCAGCACGCGAGGCAACTCGCTTACACCCGCAAATCTCCCGGGGAATTACCACCCCAGCCCTAGCAACCGCTCCGCGTCCTTAGTTACCAAACAGGAAGTGCTCAAGCAGGAAAGCAAACCTTCCGGTTGAGAATTCTTGCCTGCATCCGGAGCCGATTTTCTTCTTGAGCTTCCAAGGAAGCGAAGCAATTACTCCAGAGGTTCTCTGGGGGGTTGGCGGCCCCAGCCTAACTTTCCCTCAAGTTGCAGCTCAGGGTCGTCCCCCTGGGCGCTCCCGGAGAGTGTAAAGGCTGTGGCGCCTGCGGTCTCCGGGGGACACCGGGTGCGGGAATGGCGTTTGCGCCCCGCAGCTGCCGGATCGCACGCAGAAGATGAGAGCTATCGAAAACAGACTTTTCTTTTCAAGTGGTGTTTCCTGAGTTTCATCCGTAGACGAAAGCTTGTAGGCTGACGGAGACTGATATTTTGAGGAATAATTCATTCCCTGGAATCACTGATGTGTGTTTCGATCTTTTGTTTTAATCTCCTGGTCTTCTCAATGTTCATCTGCCCTTTGCAGTGGACTGCAGGAGGGTCTCATGGTCTCCCCCGCTCTCGCCAGTCCTACACTTTTCTCTCTACATTTTCTTTTATTTATTTATTTTTTAATGTTTTGTTTATTTCTGAGAGCAAGAAACAGCGTGAGCAGGGGAGGGTCAGAGAGAGAGAGAGATACAGAATCTGAAGACAGTCTCCAGGCTCTGAGCTGGCTGTCAGCACAGAGCCCGACACGGGGCTCGAACCCACGAACTGGGTGATCATGACCTGAGCCGAAGTCGGACACTCAACCGACTGAGCCACCCAGGTGCCCCTATATTTTCTTTGAACGTACATGAACCTTCAATTTCACATAAAAATCTGTATTTCTTCCTAATCTCCAAAAAGGCTAGGAAACACTGAGTCCACATTATCATGAAGGCATTTGGCTGAAAAGGCGTCCCAGTTAGAGTGGCAAGCACCTCACCAATACAGTAATTTGAGTTACCTGCTGGGCACTGGTAGGTATTTGAGTTTATGGCCTCTTTTGGTCAGCATCTCAGAACTGGAAAGGATAAAACAATCAACTAATCTAATCCTTTTATTTTCCAAACAAATAAACTGAGGTTCCCTGAGGTGAAGTGATTAAAGTCAGCAAGACCTAAACAAGGATATAAATCTACTACAAACTATGCTGTCTGTAATGAGAGGTGTTCTTGGCTGAAATACCCTCTACTACGGCATTATGAGCATAAATTAACTTTGCTTATCGAATAACCAACAATCTTTAGCCTTTTTTGCTCTTTTGAATTTTATTTTACCATTATTTTGTTACATTTTTTAATTATAAAAAAGTTTAAATATATATATAAGAATAGAGAGCAGGGTATGGTGAACACCCACATACTCATTATCTTGATTTAACTCTCATATTTTGCCACCTTCACTTCATCTACCTTTTTTGTATTTTAAAATAAATCACAGACATCATATTTTGCCCCAACTACCTAAGCATGCTTCACTAATGTTTAACATTCAATGTTTTCCAACATAAATACAGTATAATTATCACATCTGTCAAAAATAATATCACAATTCTTGAATATCATCTAATAACCATTTCATATTTTTATTCTTCAATTGTCCTGAAAATGTCTTTTTACCATTGGTTTTTTTACTATGCTTTTGGTTTTTTAAAAAATTTTTCATAGTTTACTTTTGAGACAGAGACAGAGCATGAGTGGGGGAGGGTCAGAGAGAGAGGGAGACACAGAATCTGAAACAGGCTCCAGGATCTGAGCTATCAGCACACACCCTAATGCGGGGCTCGAACCCACGAACCATAAGATCTGATCTGAGCCGAAGTCGGACGCTTAAGCGAATGAGCCACCCAGGCACCCCTGTTATTATGCTTTTGAAATCTTGTAGTAGCTTTGTCTCTTTGTGTTTACATGGTTTCTATATATTGAATTATATGGAATATTGGTCTAGTCTCAAAGACTAGATTTAACTTTTTGTATTCTTAAAATCATTTTATCTTTTTAAATTCTATCACTAGAGGGGCGTCTAGGTGGCTCAGTTGGTAAAGCGTCCGATTTCGGCTCAGGTCATGGATGGTGGGTTCGAGCCCTGCATCTGGCTCTGTGCTGACAGCTCAGAACCTCCCTGTCTTTATCTCTCTGCTCCTCCGGTTTGTGCTCCTTCTCTCAGAAATGAATAAACATTAAAAAAATTTTTTTAATAAATAAATACATCCTATCACTAGAAACATTTTATACACATGGCATATTTTAGATAAATGAAACAGACATTATTTCACTGAATGGCATTACTCAGATGCAAAGGAGTTCTATTATTCTTAGCAATGACTTTTATACATTTGACTATACATAGTGTATTCCATTCATCAAAGTTTAATGAACACATTCCTTCACTGAAATAATACTATATTTATCTGTATATACAACTACCATTTTTAGAAAGAATTTTGATATGTGTGGCTTAATGGACCATATAAAATGCAGCACAGTGTGGTGAAAAATCATTCACTGTAAAAAATGCTGTACTTGGGGCTGCTGAGTGGCTCAGTCGGTTGAGGGCCAACTTCGGCTCAGGTCATGATCTCGCAGTTCTGAGTTTGAGCCCCGCGTCAGGCTCTGTGCTGACAGCTCAGAGCCTGGAGCCTGTTTCAGATGCTGTATCTCGCTCTCTCTCTGTTCCTTTCCCACTCATACTCTGTCTCTCTCTCTCTCTCTCAAAAATAAACAAAAATTTTTTTTTTAAAAAACGCTGTACTTATTCACATATACAGCATTCTTAGAAATACCTTCAATAGGTGGTAGAATTAGCATGGCATATTATTCCTTACCTATGCAATGCCTAAATTCCCAACGTGATGGAGGAGAAAGACACCTCGTAAAGGAAATTTCAACCTGTTTGGAATAATGGAATTTTAGAGTCTAAATAACCTTATAAAAGATGATCTTCTATTTTATAACAATTTAATCATTCCTACTAATGAAAATGTTAGTATTCAGCATATATTAAGATGGCATATAGTTATTTATACTTGAGATGTGTTATGGCAGTGTGCTTCCTAAAATTATTAGTGTTGTTACTGTTAATGTTTCTTAAACATTCCTTTCTAATTTCTCATCCCCATTTCTAATGTGAATACTGAGGCAGCTGCCTTGGCCTGCGCCAATCTGTTGATCCACCCCTCTCAGTGTTAGCAGGAGCTGCCAAATGCATGCTTGCAGCTGTCTTTGCTGTCTACTTCTGTAGGCCCGAGGACATAAGAAGTCTGGCAGCCAAATCTATGCAGAGTCACGTTTCCTGTATCTCAAGGATTCTATCTTCTGAATTTCAGGATGACAATTAAACAATGTTGAATTTTGTGCAGAATGTCTGTGCCTTCTCCTAATTCTACATTTCTGCCTTAAAATGATACTCCTGCTTCTCCAACTCATCACCACAGCATTCCACATCATCTAGTTCCACCTTTTATAATTCTACAACTTCTAGATTATAACTCTACTTGAACTCATTCAGATATAGACTTGGACACAAAATCCAAAGTTTTGCAAGCCCTGTTGCTGACCATGAAATACTCAATCCCAAAAATGCTAAGGTAGATGCTATCCCTTTACTGCTTCATTCCCAACTAGATAACTTCATCCAAATCACACTGTTCAGGCTAAAATATGAAGAGATTTTGGTTTTGCAAAAATAATGTGATGAAAGAAAGAAAAAAAGAAAAAGGGGGGAGGGGAAGAAAGGAAAGGAAGGAAAGGAAAGGAAAGGAAAGAAAAGGAAAGGAAAGGAAAGGAAAGGAAAGGAAAGGAGTAAAAGGAGGGATGAAGGAAGGAAAGAAGAGGGAGAGAAGAAAGAAAAGGAAGGAAGGATGAAGGTGTATAAAGGAAAAGGAAAAGATAACCTTCGCCTCCATGTCAACCTCATTCCCAAGAGGTTGCCACTGTGGCATGTGTCCTACCAGCATTTTAAAAATAAAGCTATAAGTATATAGATATATTAATTTTTTCTATAGAAACAGAATCATATTATAAATATTCTTTTGCAGATTCATATTATCACTTAACCATAGTGGCGATGTTTCCATATCAGTACATTAGATCATTGGTCGTTTAATGGCAGCTTAAAATTCAATATTATCCATCAATTTTAACTTTTTAAACAATGCTACAATGAACATCTTTTAATACTGTATTTCATCAAGTCTGGGGTATACTTATTTTCACATTTTAGTATCTCTAAAATTGGGATACATATTTCAATCAGTGGTATCTTCAATTTGGTGAATAAGATATAACCTTGCATTTATGCACACACACATATGTGTGTTGCATATTCTTAGAAGTAAAATTAATGGAAAACATGTATAAGCAATGTTATTTTGATATATACTATTAAGTTATCTCTCAAAAAGACTTTACATACCAACAGAATATGGCAGTATTCTTGCATATTCTGTATGTTATGAAGTAATATTTTACAACCTAAAGAGAAAAATATGATACCTTATTGTTCATTGACCATTTTATAATCATGAGACTGAGCATCACATTTCTTATGCTAAGAATTTGTCATATCCTAAAACAAATACCGTATGATTTCACTCATACGTGGAATTAGAAACAAAACGAACAAAGAAAAAAAGACAAACAAAAAGACTCTTAACTACAGAGAACAAACAGACGGTCATCAGAGGGGAGGTGGGTGGGGGATGGGTGAAACAGGTCAAGAGGCTCAAGATTACACTTAAGATGAGAATTGAGTAATGTCCAGAATTATTGAATTACTATATTATACACCTGAAACCAATGGAACACTGTACATTGATTATACTGGAATTTAAAAAAAATAAAAATGAGTAAATAAAATGCATCATAGCCTTTGTCCACTTACTCATTAGGCTGTCTCTTCTTTTTGAATTATAGCAGTGCTTTCTATTTTATGGACAGTATTCTCTGTGTATGTCTGTATCTGACGTGTGCATGAACAATATCTTTCTCCCAATCTGTATTGGGGGTTCTTACAACTTTATTTTTGGTATATTTTGTCATAAACACCTCAGAAACTGCTACTGTCACCATTAGTATGCTTTATATTCCCACAGGTAAGTTTATCATCAACTCACCAGATCTGTGGGCTGCATTCAGGTCAGCTTTTCCTTCCCTAGATCTTCTCTCTGCTTTTAGGACTGTCAGTTTCCCATTAATCTTCTCAGTCTCATTTGCTGCTTTATCTTGTCCTGATTAGCTTTTTTTTTTTTAATATTTTTATTTATTTCTAGGAGAGAGAGAGACAGCGTGAGCAGGGGAGGGTCAGAGAGAGAGGGAGATACAGACTCTGAAATAGGCTCCAGGCTCCGAGCTGGCAGTCAGCACAGAGCCCTACGCGGGGCTCGAACCCACGAACCGCGAGATCATGACCTAAGCGAAAGTCGGATGCTTAACCGACTAAGCCACCCAGGCGCCCCTGTCCTGATTAGCTTCTTAATGTTGGTATCCACAAGACCCAAAGCTTGCCTCTCTACTCTTCTCTTTTTACACTTGCTTCGTAGGTGATCATATTCACTTTCATGGATTTAACTACCACAGATTTCTGGGGCACCTGGGTGGCTTAGTCAGTTAAGCATCTGACTTCGGCTCAGGTCATGATCTTGCAGTTTGTGGGTTCAAGCCTTGTGTCAGGCTCTGTGCTCACAGCTTGGAGCCTGGAGCCTGCCTTGGATTCTGTGTCTCCCTCTCTCTCTCTGCCCCGCCCCCATTCACACTCTGTCTCTCTCTCTCTCAGAAAATAAACATTAAATTTTTAAAAAATGATAAATACCACAGATTTCTTTAATGACTCCCATTAGTATTTCTCTGTCCCAGATCTTTCTTCTACACTCCAAACATATAACCAACTGCCTTCCTAACAGTTCCATTGAGATGTCTTTTAGATGAGATGTCTTGAGTCCAATACACAGGTCCAAGACAGAATTCTTGATTTCATCCCACACATATTTCAAACCTCTCTCTCAGTTTCCCCTAGCACAGTAGAACCAAAACCATATGTCCAGTTGTACAAAGTCAGATCCCAGCTGTCAATACTGACTCCTTCCTCTTCCTCACCTCCCATCTCCAATGCATCACTAGGACATATCACTTCTATATTGATTCTACTTGTCTCCATCTCCACTGCCACCACTCCAATCCAGACTATCATCATGTCTCACTGCACTGCAACAGCTGCCTCCTCAACAATCTCCCCGCTTCCACTCTTGTTCTGCTAAAATCCATTCTCCCTGGACAGTTCAGGTAATTTTTATTTCCAACAGCTCATTTTGAAATGTTTCCTGCATACAGAAAAGTTGAAATAATTTTACAGTGAGTACCAATATCCCCTTGATCTAGATGTTTCCTAGATCCTACCATTAACTTTCTACTACACTTGTCTATCAATCTATTCATTTTTCCGTCTGTGTTGATACACTTCAAAGTAAATTGCAAGAACCAATAAACTCACCCCAAATACGTCATCACACATACGGTTACTTTTGTTTACATTCTTTCCTATATAAGCAACATTTATATACAAGGAAATACACAAATCTTGTGTTTTGACATATGCATACATCTGGCTGACCTAAACTCTTAAGATGTAGAACTTAACCTTACTCTAAAAGTTCCCACTTGCCTCTTTCCAGTCAATCCTGGCTTTCACCTTCCCCAACCCCCAGAGGCAACTACCGTTCTGATGCTTTGTCTATCCCATAAATTAGTTTCTTTTCTTTTAAAACTTCAAATAAATGGAAAGGTCCTATGCTGTGCTATTTTACAATGTATTGCCTTTCAGCTCCAAATTTACCCATTTTGTCTGCTCGGTGAAAACAGATATGGGCTCTTTAAATATTTCTCCTTTGGGGCACCTGGGTGGCTCAGTTGGTTAAGCATCCAACTTCGGCTCAGGTCATGATCTCACAGTTCGAGGGTTTAAGCCCCACACTGGGCTCTGTGCTGACAGTTCAGGACCTGGAGCCTGCTTCAGATTCTGTGTCTCCCTCTCTCTCTGCCCTACTTGTGCTCTGTCTCTGTCTCTCAAAAATAAATAAATGCATAAAAAATTTTTAATAAATAAAGAAATACTTCTCCTTTGACCACTGGTACAAAATCAAGCTTTATCAACAGGGGGCACAGCAGAGACACTAGGGGAGGGAAAATGTGTTTTCTCTTCCTGGTTCCAGTTTTCCCACATGGCAGGCTCCTGAAGCACGCACAGCTTCTCCAGCATCCAGTTCCTGCCTTGTACAGGCAGTATCTCTAGCATCAGGTTCCTGCTGTGCCTGTGACTTCTCCAGTTCCCAGCTCCCACAGTGCACAGCAGCTTCCCCTAACACCTATCCCCACCCCAACTTGGGCAGTTTTGCAGCAGAGTGCCTCTAATCAGACATCTCCCCTCTCACTCCATAGCAAGTTCACCAGCAGCACAATGAGTTCTCTGCCGTTCAGTGAGCCCCGACAGGGTCCTCTTCCTTGGACACCGTATCTCAGCATTAAGGATGATGACTGCTCCTTATATCTGCTATTTCTACATTTTTTAAAGTTTATTTTGAGAGAGAGAGCATGCACACCATCGGGCAAAGGACAGAGAGAGAGGAAGAGAGAGAGAATCCCAAACAGGCTCTTCACTGTCAGTGCAGAGCCCAATCCGGGGCTCTACCTCACAAACTTTGAGATCATGACCTGAGAAGAGTTGGACGCTTAACCAACTGAGCCAGCTCGGTGCCCCTAGAATGGTCTTTACATCTCAACAGCCAACATCTTGTTATTCTAATCCTCTTATAGTTAACAATTTTTTATATTAAACTTTCCCTATTAAATTACTATGTGGTTTCTCCCTCCTGACTGTACCCAGACTCATACAAGTGTGTACTTTTTGATATTTGACTTTTGTTCATTCAGCATATTTTTTATATTCATCCATATTGTGGTATCAATAGCTTATTTCTTTTCACTGTTTTTTTTTTAACATTTTTATTTATTTCTAGGAGAGAGAGAGAGAGAGAGAGAGAGACAGCGTGAGCAGAGGAGGGGCAGAGAGAGAGAGAGATACAGACTCTGAAATAGGCTCCAGGCTCTGAGCTGGCAGTCAGCACAGAGCCCGACGCGGGGCTCGAACCCACGAACCGCGAGATCATGACCTAAGTGAAAGTCGGACGCTTAACCGACTAAGCCACCCAGGCGCCCCTTCTTTTCACTGTTAAGTAGTATTCCCTTGGATAATATCACATACTTTGTTTAGCCATTCTCCTAATGATGAACACCTGGATTGTTTTCAGTTTGGAACAATTATGAATAAAGCTATTATAAACACGCTTTCACAAGTCTTTTCTAAACACTTTTTATTTTAGGATAACTTTTGATTTACAGAAAAGTTGCAAAGATAATAGAGGTCCTGTATATTCCTCATCGAGTTTGTTTCTTCTTATGTAATCATTACACATTGCTGTAGTACGTTTCACAAAACAAAGAAGTCAACACCGATACACTGCTGTGAACTGAAGTCTAGATTTTTCAGTCCTTTAATGTTCTTTTTTCTTTTCCAGCATCCAGTCCAGTGTGTGTACCACTGCATTTTGTTGTCATGTCTCCCTAGTCTCCCCTGGTCTGTGGCAAGTTCTCAGTTTTTTCTTGTTTTTTTAAGACCCAGACAGAATTGAGAAACAATGGTCAGTTGTTTTGCAGAATGATCTTGATTTATCTGATGGTTTTCTCATGATTATGCCAGAATGATGGGCTCTAAGAAAGAAATCCATAGAGATGACTCTTCTCATCACATCATATCAGGCAGCGCATGATGAAATCTTGATCCTCTTGTAGCAATTGCCAGGTTTCTCCATTTTTTTAGTTGAAATATAATTAACCTACAGTGTTACATTAGTTTCAAGCACACAAAATAATGATCAACAGCTTTATACATATTACTCGGTGCTCAGCAAGGTAAATGTACTCTTAATCCCCTTTATCTATTTCACCCCATTTTAAAGCTACTATTTTCCCTTCCAAACTCTAAATGATTCAATATTCAGCCTGCCCTCAAGGAGGGAGATCACACCCTAACTCCTAAGGGTATCCACATACATTATTTGAAATTTTTTTGTACATAAGATTATCTCTTCTCCATTTATTTATTCAATTATTTATTTATATCCCTATGGATTGATATATACTTTATACTTTGGATTGTAATCCAAACTATGCTATTTTGTTGTCAATTTGTTCCATCTTTAGCCATTGACCCCATATCTCTTCGACATGCCTTCATCCTTTGAAGCACCTCCTTACTTTCTGGCACGGCAAAATGCCCCAGAATCATCTGTATTTTTCCTTACCCAGCCTAAGAATTAGCCATTTCTCTAAGGAGCCCTGATTCCTTTTATTGGAGAATGGTATTCAGAAACCAAGGCCTGAGCCCTGGGTATATATACTGCTATGGGGTTGTCATGGTTTCTGGGACCTCTCCACAGACAGAATTAGATAATATATGTATGTATATTGACCCAGGAATTCATACATATCTATAATTGCCTGTGTAGTTATCTACCTCTATAAGTAAGCATTAGTACCTACTGACGTCTGTAACACCAATCCAGTACCACAGAGTTTATTCCAGCCCTTCCCTCTGACAGTGAGAAACCTTGCTCCCCCTACTCATCATCCATTTACTTATTTCTTCAACCTCAATATACATTTAAACTAGTTCCATAATTATTAACATATACACTTAGTATAAGCCTTTTCAAGGACATAGGTTTTTATTTCCCCTAAACAAGGAATGCAATTGCTGATCACAGGGTAAAATGTATGTTTAGTTTTATAAAAACATGCCCAACTTTTTTCAAAGCAGTTGTACCATTTTAAGAGCTATATTTTTAAAAAACTTAGATTACTTCCAGGTTAAAACTCTTCAATGGATTTCCAGTTTAGTCAGAATTAAATCCAAACTCTTAACCTGTCTACAAAGTCCTATGTGATTTGATCCCTACCTATTTTTTTTCCAACCTCATCTCTTGCCATCTTTCCTTCACTGTGTTTCAGCCACTCTGGATTTTTAAAAATGTTTTGTTAAAGTCTCAAAAACTAAGATGTCTTCGAGCCTTGGGGTCTTCATTTTTGCTAATTCTTCTGCCCTGAACATTTTCCTTCCTTCACTGATAGATAGTATTCTTCAGGGCTCCACAGTCTTCAGTTTACAGATACCCTCCTTATATAGATCACTATTGCCCGTTTAATCCAATGTAGCTTTTTCCTGTTATTGCCTCTTTTTCTTAAGTTTATTCACTTATTTTGAGAGAAAGCACATAAGCAGGAGAGGGGCAGAGAGAGAGAGAGAAAGAGAGAGAGAGAGAGAGAGAGAGAGAGAGAGAGAATCCCAAGCAGGCTCCGGGCTGTCATCACAGAGCCCAACACAAGGTTCGATCTCAGGAACTGTGAGATCATGACCTGAGCCAAAATCAAGAGTCAGACATTTAACCAGTTGAGCCACCCAGGCGTCCCTCCTGTTGTTTCCTTTTAAAGCAAGTTTTTCACATTTAGTAATTTCACTTGACAACTCACCACAACTGGTAGTGAATGTTTTTATTTGCTTGTTTGCTTATATTTTTATCTTTGCCATTAGACTATAATATGCATGACAGTAGGAAACATGTACTGTGTTCATTCTATATTCAGAAACTAGAACAATGCCTATACAAGGGGTGCTCAATAAAAGTCTGCCAAAAGAATAAACATATGAATTAAAAGAGGAGTTCTAAATTTTTATGTAATTAAATCTGTCAGTCTTCTTCAATAACTTTTGTTTTGCACCACACTAAGCCCTTTCCAGAAGACTATAAAAATGACCTCCAATAGTTTTTCTAGTACTTTTATAATTATGTCTTAAAACTTCAATGCACATAAAACTGATGTTTGTGATGAGAGGAAGTAGATTCATAGTTCTTTTTAAAAACAAATAGTAATTTTCCCAGGACCATTTGTTAAACAGTCTATCTTGCTTTTTGGTTTCAAATGTGTCCTTTTTATATACTCATTTCTTGTATATACAAAGGTATGTTTCTGGAAGTGTGGCATTTCATTGATGTATTTATCTATCTTTGTAAAAGCACCACACTGTTGTGAGTAACATAGCTTCTTAATATGCTAGAGCCAAACACACCATCTATCACCACCAGCACAACTATTTTTTGTCTATTCTCAAACACTTCTTTGAAATCAAATTAAGTCCCTCTTCCTCCTCCAAAAGAAGAGAAGGACCTTGGGATTTCATTGAAATTTCATTGAATATACTTAATAATTTCAGAAAACTAAAACTTTTATTATCTTTCTACTCAGAAAAATGGTGAATGTCTCCATTTTCTCAGATTTTCTTTTATGAAATTCATTCTTAATATAGTCGCATATGATTCATTTTCAGAGCATTTATATATATAAATATATATTATATAAGTAATTATATACATATATATATTTAAATATCATATTTACATATAAATATGATATTTAAATATATATAAATTATATATTCAGAAGAAACTTCCAAGATCGTCAGTGGCTACAACATGCCCTTCAGCACCATGCAATTCTTTCACGCTTTTGCTGCTGAGGTAGTCACTCCCTCCAGAGGAATAATCAATAATATACACAGATAATGACTTGGATAATGACACAACAGTCTTCTGGGAAGAATGTCAGAGGATTCTTATAACTGCGCTGTTCCTCAATCTCCCTACCTGTGTGAAACACTTTTGTAATGGTGAATATACTGACCATTATCTATAACATCTTGCAAACCTGTACATTTCATAAGGCTGTCTCAGATATTTGGCTGTTCTGATGCTCTCTGTTAATAAAGAAGATCGATGTAAGTCTTTACAAAGGAACATTCACCTCACAGCCCAGTATTATGCAGTCTTTTAAAATCATTGCTCTTTTTTCCAATGTTTTTATCATTGTTTCTGAAACACAATAATTACTTAATGCTTGCTAAAGTAAAGATGGATTATTCCCAACGATTTATTTCTCCTGGTAACAGGGGGCCATAACTATACTTAAAACACTTTTTTTTTTATTTTTATTTATTTCTAGGAGAGAGAGAGAGACAGCGTGAGCAGGGGAGGGTCAGAGAGAGAGGGAGACACAGACTCTGAAACAGGCTCCAGGCTCTGAGCTGACAGTCAGCACAGAGCCCGACGCGGGGCTCGAACCCACAAACCGCGAGATCATGACCTAAGCGAAAGCCGGAAGCTTAACCGACTAAGCCACCCAGGCGCCCCATTAAAACACTTTCTATTACAGAGATATAGTAAAAGAAAAACCTCTCTACTTACAGACTAATATCCTTTTCTAAGAAATACATGTTCACGAAATTTATTTTGCCCATGGTAACCACTCCCTTGCAAAAACGTGTTACATGATTGAGTCGGGAACAGTAAGGGGTATGTGTATGTGTGTGTGTGTGCACACACGCACGTGTGCATACACACAAGTGCATACGTGTAAAATCAATTTCTGTAGATGGGTAACTTTAATAGCCAACAATTGTCTGTGACTATTTCTTAGCTACAAGGACAAAGGGGGAAAAAAAGCTCCTTCATATCAAAATATTCTCACCTATCCAAAAAACAAACCTTAAAACCAAAGATTTGGCTAAACCAATACTATAAGAAGCTTTGATATTCATGGGTTCATCCTTTTGCTAGTGGAAATACAGATTTTACAGATTTTATTCATTTACTCTAATCCAGTAGATGGTGCTACATGTCTGTATATGTAAAGTACTGCAAATGTATTTTTTTCTTTTCTATCTTTTCTCCTTTTTAGCCAGAACTCTCCTCAAGGTTTACTATTATAATAAAGCTCATTATTCCTGACATCTGAGCCAAATCTCTGGGTGTAGCATTAAAGATGTACTTAAGGAGAAAACCCCCCAGAAATAATTGTGGACCAAATACCAACCAAACAATCTATTAACAGGGTTTTTGTGTGTGTGGTTTTTTTTTTGTCCTCAGCTCCTTCTCACTCTAAAATGACAAAATCTTCAGTGTCACAGAGAATTGTATGTCATCCATTAAAAACATCCAGATGCTGGGTCAGAATTCCTCTTATTCTTCTAAATATTGCTACTTGCTATTATTATTAAGCAACCATAAAAATGATAATAAGCAACAATGAAAGTTTAAATTTAGGATTGTAATGGGTAGACCAATATGTAAATTTACCATGTCAGAAGATAAAAGATGGCAAAAACATAGGTATATAAAGATAAAATTTATTGTTAAATCAGCAATTAAGCTTAACCATATAAATTGTTTCTTTGTGAATCATCAAAACCTGAAAGCTTTATAAAAGTAGAGACTCTATATAGGTATCAGCACAAATAATCTGTATCACCCAGCAACCTGCAAATGGTTAATTTATGTTAATTACATATTATAAACACAACTAAACTTGACATATAATCTGAATCAGAAGTTATATATTTTTTGTCTCCTTTTGCTGTGCAGATTGTAATGCTATTAGCTAACAAATTCAAAATGCTTTGAAATCATTGTAGTATAAATCAAGGATAAGGGGACATCAACTACTACTATAAAAATTAGAACATTTTCAGTACTGTATTAATTTATTATATTAAATTTTGATTCAGTTAACTTTGATATGATTTCATAACGTCCTTTCACATTATTTAAATTTTTTTACTCCTTTCATTGTATCCAAAGAAAAAGGAGAGCTGTAGTCACTAATTTCAGATGAGTTCTATACATAATATGGGTATTAATAATCTGCTGACCAAAGGCTTAATAAAATGATTTTATTCAGTGAATTAGATCACTCTAAGGACTAGATTTTAATACAAATATAAGGGAGTCAAAAGTAACCTTTCAGTTGACTATTTTGTCATTTATGCTTTCCTTTATTCATATTTTCATTACCTCTTTGACCAGTCCTTGAACAAAGGAGGTCAAAGGCACTCTTTGACCAGTGCCTTTTGAAGGAGGCAAAATTGAATCAATTATTCCTAAGCAGGCTACACAATATGAAAAAGCCATGATCTTAATCTAGGAATGACATCTTGATGACAAAGGCAAAAAAAAAAAATACACACACACACACACACACACAATTCATATGGTCAGTTATAATATAAGGTAAGGTAATATAAATCAACTTATATGTCTACTGAGAGCAAGGTCAGGGTTGGGTGCCACTAAATCTCCTTTGTAACTAGCTTAACTGGAAGCAGTAACATTGACCCAATAACTAGATGAGCCACAGGAACACAGCGTCTTAAAGGAAGTGGCTTTTTATCTTTCTGAGATATGATATTGGACATAAGCAGAGTTTTTCATTCATAAAAGAGACATCACATTTCTTAAAACATTGACCGAGCCCAGGGTGCCTGGATGGCTTAGTCAGTTGAGTGTCTGACTCTTGGTTTTGGCTCAGGTCATGATCTCATGGTTTGTGAGTTCAAGCCCTATATCAGGCTCTGTGTTGACAGTGTAGAGCCTGCTTGGGATTCTCTCCTCCCTTTCTCTTTGCCCCTCTACCACTCGCTCTCTCTGTTTTTCTCTCAAAAATAAATAAACTTTAAAAAATATTTTAATTAAAAAAAATTGACCTAACCCTTAAGTTACAAAATTGACAATGCAGTTATTCTTTTCCTCAGAGAGTTTAACCATTAAGTAGAGAAACCAACCATTAAGTAGAGAAGCTGCCTCCTAACTGGTAATTGCCTTCTTACTTGACCTAATACCATCGCCGCACCTCAGAAAAAAAAGATCTTTCTAAATCTCAAATCTCAGTACATCATCCTTCCCAATTAAAAACCTCTCCTCAGCTCAGTGGCTTCCTTAACATGGTTTACAAGGTCCTCACAAACTGGCCCTGCTTCCTCCCCAGTCTCATCTCTAACTCTCCTTCACCTTACACTGGGGATTCTAGCTCAAATAAATTTGTTCACTTTTCCTCAAGGTCTCTCCTACTTCAAGCCTTAGCATATCTGTTTCTTCTGCCTGGGCACTCTTCCCATATTTGCCCAGCAAATGTCAACTTTCCCTGACCTATATGTGCTTCCCCAGCATCATGTTTTCACTGTCATGGCACTTACACTTTTTACTTCTCCACATCCTCTATTACTCTATAAGCAGCATAAGTCAGAGAGTGTCTAGCTTATTTAACCCTGGCTTCCCAGCATTAAGCACACAGTAGACATTCACTCACTGATTCATTGCATAGTCATTAAGCACCTAATGTGTGACATGCTCCCTGTAATAAGTGATAGGGACATGTATCAGTGAACAGAACAAACTAGGATGCTACCTTCCATAACTTTCATCAAATTAACTAAAGTAGACCAAGTGCATACAGTTTGGAAAAGCAATCAGGAATCATCAGGAAAAGCATGTCTGTCTCCAGGTGGGAAGGGATCAGGGATAAATGAGTCACCTATTGAATAGGGTCTTACCTGAAACTTCAAAGATGAGATACAAAGGTTCCTGGTGAAAAGTTGAGGAAAAAAGTTTTGGAAAATCTTGAACCTGGGATATAAAGGGAGGTGGGAAATTACAAGTAGTTCAACACTGCTGAATGGGGAATGGGGTGATTTTTGTGGCGTAGCATTTGCCTAGGAGAGTAACAGGAGATGAGGCAGGGAAAGTTGAAAGGTACCAGCTCACAAAAATATTTTCTTGTAAATAGGGATACATCAAATAATTGTGATTGGGAGACACAAATGGAAAAGAGATTAGTAATGAGGATCTGAAATAAAAGAAGCAGACAGTAAGACTTTGTGACTTTTTGGAGGTAGGACTAACCAAGAAAATAGTCTCCTCATCCTGTGGGAAATATCAGGGACCAGTGGGCTTGGGATAAGAAAAGCTAGCTCCAAAATCTGCCAGCAATACTGTGCCACAAATAGCAAAGTTTTCAAAATTCCTTAAAATTATACTGCCAAACTGTAAATGTGTTTTCACCTAGCTTTCCAAATCTTATGTATTCTCCCATGTATTTGACAATCCTACTCTTTAAGTCATCAGAGTACATAGTAACATCCACAGGTACCTGCATGTTTGTGTACATCATGAGAGTGTTATTATCCAGGGTCTATGGTAGACACAGAAAGACAGAGAGAGGAAGTATATAACCTGTGTCTTATGCTGTCCTAGCAATTAGTAAAAGAAATATTGGTAATGGACTGGTAATGGGCCCCTTTGCGTCTAGCATTGCTTTTCAAAGTAACACAAAGATTCCTTCATTTCCTTCTTTGTTCTTTTCTAAACTTTTCTATACCTTTATATTGAGCATGAGTTATTTTTAAAATCAGAAGAAAAACACTTTTAACAACAATATCCAACCCCCCAGAATCCTTAGGAAGCAAAGAGGAGTAGTGAAAACAGAAAACAAAAACATACCCACCATATAACTACTATATAGAAAAACAAAGGGTAAAGATACAAGGAAGTATGTGTTTGTCATGATGCTGTACACACCATCCATGTGAACCCAGTATAAAAACAAGGCTGGTATGGGGTTGCAGCCTGTACCTTCTATACTGCTATATGGAAAAATCACCACTCCATAGGGCTAAGAAACTTGGCTTATAGTTCAAGCTTTAAAAGACACTGCAGAAAGGTGGCCTGCTTTTATTCAATGAACTATAGCTGTCCACGTAATATGTCATTAAGTTTACTCAAAGCATTTTTTTCAGCTGTCAATGTGTTTCTTAGCCTGCATTTGGCTATCTTTCAGATACCAAAGGAGGAAGCAGGGATTATTCCTTGTTTTTTGCCCTGGAAGAACTAATTGCTGCCTGTTACTTTAGTGAATTGTGTTTGGAAGTAATATTCACATAAAATCTACTCAGTTTAGTCGAAAGTTGATGATGTCTGCATATACATGCACCTAGATAGTTGGAAGTGGTTGAAACTGCCTGACAGATGTCATCAGTGTTGAGACATCTGTGAAGGTATACTGAATCTTTCCTTTTGCAATCTGTTCAGTGTGCCTGCCTATACTCTGCTGTGGACTTAGAATTTTATGCTATCCATTGTTTTTCTTCTCTGCACACTGAATGCTGATTTCTTGTTATTTCCATGTCATTATCTTACTCCAAACTCCTTTGTGAATGAGTTTCTTAAGTTCCAGTGAGGATTTCTGAAAATACAAACTATTCTACCCTCTTTCTTTTAACTCTACCTCTCACTGAGGTTCACGTAAGGGTAGCTAGTAATGGTAGGAGAAAAAGAGAGAGAGAGAGATGCACACATTAACCAACAGTTTTCTTTTATGAACAAGAAAATTGGCCGTTTTCCTATTAGCATATGAGGAACCTAAGAATGTCTCTTGTTGTCAAGGCAACAGCTGTTCCTTGGGTAGCTGCAATAGAAAGGAAGCCAGAGCAATCTTTGTAGGATCAAGTCTTTTTTATCATCAAATCATAGAAAGGAGCCTTGAGAGTCTACCCAGCCAATTCTCCTGCCTTTAGTTAATACCTACTAAAATAATTTAAAACCAATACAAAAAAGTCCTATTTTAAATAATTCTGAAGAGATTACATAGCTTTTGTTGGTAATCATTTGCAATGTTTTATGGTTCATATTACTAATAATTTTTTCAGTCTTTCCAACTTAAATCTTCCATGCTGAGTTTGAAATCCACTTCCTATAGTTCTATTCTCAGTAGAAATAAACAACTGTACACTTTTCTTTCTAAGAGAGTCTTGTCCGTACTTGAAAGAATATCAAAATTGCCTGACTTAAATTCCCCAGAGTGAATAATGCTAGGTCCTTTTATCTTTCCAGCCATTTGTATTATAGATCTCTGATGACATCTTATACTCTGCAAGATGCTAATTAGGGAACCCAATCCACCCTGTTACTTATAGAAAGCTCATCAGTGGTGCCCAAAAAGAGAAGGATACCACCCCATTGTCAGTGTATCAACTCAAGTCTCCTAGGTCAATATAAGTTGTAGAATTATATTCATCATAAGTTTTTGTTTGTTTTGTTTTTTGGGGTGTTTTTTTGTTTTTTGGTTTTTGGTTTTTTTTTTTTGCACAGACTGGTAAATACAACTTTTGCTTCCTAGTTTAAGCATAATCTCACTCCCCATTTGGCACTTAGGCAAATGATTTTATTTTCAGGTAGCCATCTACTACTTTTCGTTGTAGAATCATGTTTTCTTGGTTCTTCCTTTCAAGATGAAGTTTGCTCACTCTCTCCCTTATACTGGCAGGTTTAATGAACATACTTTCTGCCCTCGCTGTCCATGTCACTAATTAACATATGCTGAGCAGTCCCAGGAAGGCATTCTGAAAATACGTATTAAAAGGGGTCTATGTTGATCAGCCATGCGCAAAAAATGTATTGCCCAAAACCAGATATTTCCTTTTTCTCTCTGGATTTCCTGTGTCATTTTGACCTATTACCTTAGTGCCTCAGCTATGGATGACATACTTTCTGGTCCTAATTTTTCTTATCTTTAAAATGGAGGGGCATCTGGGTGGCTCCATCAGTTAAGTGTCAGACTCTTAATTTTGCCTGAGGTCACACTCTCACAGTTTGTGAGATGGAGCCCTGCATCAGGCTCTGCATTGACAGCACATTATCTGCTTGCGATTCTCTCTCTCCCTTTCTCTCTGCCCCTCCCCCATTCGTGTGTGTGTGTGTGTGTGTGTATGCACGCGCGCAAGTGCACGCACACACACACACTGTCTCTCTCCCTCTCTCTCAAAATAAACTTTAAAGACATATATACATACATAAAAATAAATAAAATGGAGACACTACAAACATTAATAGTTCACATTTATGGATCCCATTCTCTATGCTAGACACTATACTAAGCACTTTATTTATATCAACTTGTCTTAGCCTCACAGCATTCCAGTGAAGTAGATATTGTCAGTCCCATTTTACAAAAAGGAAAATAAGCTTAACATGGTCAAGATATCATGGTTACTGAGTGAAAAACCAGAATTTGAGATATGGTGGGCTGGCCTCCCATACTTTTAACCACTTTGCTATGGGAGAACAGGAAAGTGGGTACTCCACTTACATCCTGCTATAATAACTGTACATCAGTAGAATCTTTCTGCAAAGTAATTTGGTAATATGCATGCAAATCCTTTAAAAATGCATGTCTTTTGCTCCAGTATTTTTTTCATTTATTAAATATTTATTTGGTATTTACTATGTGTCAGGCACTGCTCTAAGCATTTTTCATATATTAAAAATGAACCTTTATGACAACACTGTAAAGTACTAATATCTCTATTTTACAGAAAAGCAAATTAGGACACTTAGAAATTGAGAACTTTTCTCAAAGTGAAACTTTGAAATGTAAAGCTGGGTTGTGGCTGCAGAATCATATATTGATATATTGGTAAGAGAAGACAGTAAATAAGATAATACTATGGTAGATCTATTTTTATTTAAAAAAATAAAAACTTACATATGGGCACAAAAAACAGACTAGAAGAATATAGTAAGAAAATCAACAGTAGTCTCTGAGTTATGAATAGGTGATAATTTTTCTTAAATATATTTGTATTTTTCTTTCTTTTTTTTTACTATGAAAATATGCTTCTTTTCTAAATAGCAATTCTTTAAAAGCAACCTGAAGATAATCTAATAGAAGATCTCTGGGGTCTTTTTGACAGCAGGACAGAGCTTACATTATCTAAGCGTGCATGATCAACCAGGCTTGGAACAAATTTTAACTGGAAATCTAGTCTCCCTAGTCCACCTTTCCTTTTTTTTCCATTTTATTTATTTGTTTAAAATTTAAATCCAAGTTAGCTAACATAGAGTGTAATACTTTTAGGAACAGAACTGAGTGATTCATCACTTACATATAATACCCAGTCCTCATCCCAACAAGTGCCCTCCCTAATGCCCCTCATCTATTTAGCCCTTCTCCCTACCCAACACCCTGTCAGCAACTCTCAGTTTGTTCTTTGTATTTAAAAGTCTCTTATGGTTTGCCTTCCTCTCTGTTTTTATATTATTTTTGCTTCCCTTCCTTGATGTTCATCTGTTTTGTATCTCAAATCCCACATACAAGTGAAATTATAGATATTTGTCTTTCTCTGACTTATTTCACTTAGCATAATACACTCTAGTTCCATCCACATTGTTGCAAATGGCAAGATTTTTTCCGTTTTGATCATTGAGCAATATACTAATACACACACACACACACACACACACACACCGCATCTTCTTTATTCAACAGTCAATAGACATTTGGGCTCTTTCCATACTTTGGCTATTGTTTATAGCACTGCTATAAATATTGGGGTGCATGTGCCCCTTTGAATCAGCATTTATCCTTAGTGTAATTGCTGGGTCATAAGGTAGTTCTTTTTTTAATTTTTTGAGGAAACTCCATACTGTTTTCCAGAGTGACTGTATCAGTTTGGATTCCCACCAGCAGAGCAAAATGGTTCCTCGTTCTCTGCATCCTCGCCAACATCTGTTGTTGCCTGAGTTGTTAATATTAGCCATTCTGACAGGGGTGAGGTGGTATCTCATTGTGGTTTTGATTTGTATTTCCCTGATGATGAGTGATGTTGAGCATCTTTTCATGTATCTGTTAGCTATCTGGATGTCTTCTTTGGGAAAGCATCTACTCATGTCTTTTGCCAATTCTTCACTGGATTATTTGTTGTTTGGGTGTTGAGTTTGAGAAGTGATTTATCTAAAACTTTTAGATACTAAAAATCTATAAATCTTTATCTGATATGTCATTTGCAAATATCTTCTCCCATTCTCTCAGTTGCCTTTTAGTTTTGTTGACTGTTCCCTTCACTGTGCAGAAGCTTTTTATCTTAATGAAGTCCCAATAGTTCATTTCTGCTTTTATTTCCCTGGACTCTGGAGACATGTCAAGTAAAAAGTTACTGTGGCTGAAGTCAAAGAGGTTGTTGCCTGTTTTCTCCTCCAGGATTTTGATGGCTTCCTGTCTTACATTTAGGTCTTTCATCCATTTTGAGCTTATTTTTGTGTATGGTGTAAGAAAGTGGTCCAGGTTCATTCTTCTGCGTAGCTTTCCAGTTTTTCCAACACCATCTGCTGAAAAGACTGTCTTTTTCCATTGGATATTCTTTCCTGCTTTGTCAAAGGTTAGTTGGCCATACATTTACAGATCCATTTCTAGATTTTCTATTCTGTTCCATTGATCCATGTGTCTGTTTTTGTGCCAATACCATACTGTCTTGATGATTACAGCTTTGTAATACAGCTTGAAGTCTGGAATTTTGATGCCTCCAGGTTTGGTTTTCTTTCTCAGGATTGCTTTGGCTATTTGGGGTCTTTTCTGATTCCATATAAATTTTAGGAATGTTTGTTCTAGCTCTGTGAAGAATGTGATGTTATTTTGATAGGGTTTGCCACATCCTTTATTGATATCAGGCTAGCAAGCAAGGAAGATTACTTGATTAACTTTAATGAAGATTTTATGTGATCTAGTAACAACTCCTAATTTATTGATTTGGGAAAGCTCACTTAACATGACAAGCCATTTAATTCCTCTTACTACATTCCTGGGTTATGCTAAAGGGGTTTGTGATTCTAGGATAGAGAAATGGTTAAGAGCCTGGTTCCAGGGATCAGGCTTCTATAAATTCCATCCTTAAATCCACCCCTTATTTAAGCTGTGTGACCATGAACTCTCCAGGCTTTATTTTTCTCATCAGTAAAATGGGGATACCATAGCACTAAGGATATAGGGCTTTTGAGAGAATTTATTGAGATAGTGTGTATTAAACACCACTTTATCATGTACATAGTTATTACACAGTAAATGATAACTGTTTTTATTATCATTTATTACCGTTTAATGTTCATTTAAAAAGTACATATGACACCTGGGTGGTTCACTCAGTTAAGCATCCAACTCTTGATTTGGGCTCAGGTCATGATCTCACTGTTCATGAGTTCGAGTCCTGCATTGGGCTCAGCACTGGCAGTGTGGAGTCTGCTTCGATTCTCTCTCTCTCTGCCCTTCCCCTGCTTGTTATTTCTCTCTCTCTCTCTAAAAATAAATAAACGTTAATTTTTTTTTTAAGTGTAAGTACATTTGAGAGGCTCCTGGGTGGCTCATTAAGTTGAGCATCTGACTCTTGATTTCAGCTCACGTCATGATCCAAGGGTCTTGGGATGGAGGCCCCCCTCACACTGCACTGAGCATGGAGCCCACTTAAGATTCTCTCTCTCTCTTCCTCTGACCCCTCTCCCACCTGAACTTTCTCTCTCTAAAATTACAAAACTTTTAATTTTTTAAAAAATGGTACATTTGAGGTTCTCTAGTAAAAGTTACCATGCACTTTAAAAAAATGTTTATTTATTTTTGAGAGAGAGAGAGAGAGAGAGCAAGCATAGCAGGGTAGGGGCAGAGAGAGGGGGATAAAGGATCCAAAGTGGGCTCTGTGCTGATAGCACTGAGACCAATGTGGGGCTCAAACTCGTGAACTGCAAGATCATGCCCTGAGCCAAAGTCAGACACTCAACAAACTGAACCACCCAGGTGCCCTACCATGCACTTTTGAAGTAGTATTCCCACCTGAAGAATTTAAATTTTTCTTTAGTAGATTTTAAAAAGCAAGGCATCACATATAACCAGAAATATTTAAACATATTAAACTGTCAATATTTTAAATGACCTTCATGTTTTCTAAGGCCAGTTTTAATAATCAATGTGATTACTATACCTATATTGGTTAATAATGAACCATTTTTATGAACTGTTCAGAATCCATAGTCGGCCTATATTGATTGTTTTGACAATGCCACAGACTGTTTGCTTTTGCATATAGATACAGTCTTGAATCAAAATGTGGACCCTCATATACCCTAATCCTCATCTGACACCCATGCTGTATTGCTTAACTACTGCCAATTTCCATGGGAAAGAAATATCAGGTTAATTTCTGTGTCCTATAGACAAGAAAAAGATCAGTGAAATAGCTTTATCCTTTACCACAGTAGAGCTATTTCCAAGATAGACTCCTTCCATGTTTCCATTAGGGAGTAATGAATGAGTGTGCATACATGTGCATACACACGAACGCACACTAAACCTCTTTTCAATATAATAAATTAAGGGAGTGGCATTTCCATCCTTCTAACACTATTTTACCTGAATTCAAAAGAAACAGCTTTGGGAAAATTCTTGCTGTCTTTTGCCAATAGAGTTGTTACACCAAAATCGGAACGGGCTTTTCAACTGGATTTGGTCGTGTGAGTCAAAGCAGAGCTTGGGTTGCTGTATGTCTCCCTGCTCTCCCCACATTAGTTGAGCCTCACTGCTCTTCACCATAATCCTCCCAGCCCCACTCTGCACGTTGGTTGAGCCTCACTGCTCCAACAAGTAATGCACTTCTAACACAATGGGGGACGGCAGGGGAAGTGTGGGGAAAATCAGATAATGTAGACACAAGCTTGACAGACTTGCTTCTCTTCGAGTGCCACATTATGAACTGGCCAAGTGAAACATGAAGGTATTATCCTGTCTTATCTGGTAGTTGAAAGGGGTGCATCCTTCTTAATGGCATGGTTTTCGGCTTGTTGCCAAGGATTCTCATTTTAGCTGCTTCGCATATTCACCCAGAATGCTGTCTCCTCACCTCTGTTAGCTGTTTTGACTCAAACCTGCTCCAAGATGAGAGAAGAGAACCTTTCAGGACCAGGTAATGTCTCTGCCAAATGGGTTATATGAAGAGCAGGTCAATTCTGAAACCAAATTAGAAATGCCTGCAACTGTAATGAGTTTAGGGACTCCAGGTTACCCTAAAGACTAGATTTCATAGTTTTTCTCACTCCCATGCATCTCCACAGGACTGGCTTTAGTCTTCTCAAAAGAAACATGTCATTCTGGGATTACTATCTTCCTATTTTAGAGACGAGAATATAGACACTCAGTCTATACACCCAGAGTATAGACACACACGTGTGCACACGCACGCGTGCACACACACACACTCACACACACTCTTCAGAGTCTGCTTCCAACATGCTCCACAAGTGAACATAATGCCTAACGTAGAGTTTGGGAATGACTGCCCACAGCATTCCTATAGTTCCATCTAGAGANTTTTAACTGTATGAGTCACTCTAATAGAGCAAAACAAAGTTCCCCTTATTGCTGACAATAATTAGAATAAAATATATAGCATGACTTTTGAAAAGATACCCAAAATGGGTACCTAGCTTTTATTAAATGTTATAACTAAAGGTCTTAGTTTGCCAGACCAGTGTCATAGCCTTTTTACATCACAATTAATTCTACAAAAACCAGCACACAGACCATCATCCAGCTGTTGTTTGTATAACCCTAAAGAAAATTACTTACCTAAGGTATCTGAGATTCAGTTTCACTATGGGTAAAACGTATTCTCTGCTTATCTCACAAAAATTTTCTAAGGATTAAAGTAAAAAGCCTTGCCCAATATCCAGTTGATGTATAGTAGGCACTCAACCCAGAGCGACTTTTTTCCCCTTCTCTATTTCTGTGCCTCCTTTACAACAACTAGACTTTGCTTTCCACTGGACCAGAGACCTTAATTTACCTATTTGTTCATGAAGCTAAATAGCCACTCTGTTCAAGTAATGCATACCATCCTAGGAATTCAAAGGTCTTTTTAGGTAATATTTCATTAAACCACCTAAAAGTCTGATGTTGAAGGAGGCAAAGATTCTCATCTTCATTTTACATGCACTTGAATTCTTTGAGGTTATGTGCTTCCAAGAAAACAACCAATCTGTGACCAAGATGTAATTAAAACCCACGATTTCTAATTCCCAGGCTTTGACTCCAACCTCTGAAAATGCTTCAATTCAAAGAAACTAATGGCACTTTGGTCCCTGGAATTAGATCCTGTTATCAATGACTTCCACATGGAAAGATCATTCCAAAATGTGTAATTAACCAAGAAAATGCAAATAAACCAATTTGTACCTGCTATTTAGAGGTGAGACATAGAAATGGCTTGAGTTCATTATTTGAAAACTTAACCTTTTTCTGCTTCTAATGTAGCTCATGTTCTCCAGTTGTTCACATATTTTTTTCAAAAATTACATTTTTAGTGAAATATTTTAGATTATTTATGATTCTATTACCAGTGCAGAGCTTGGAATGGAGAGAGAAATACATGTTATCAAGCACAATGGGAAGAAAACCCTTCTTTCAATGACCTTTGGCAATTCAATTTAATAAGCATGTTTTAACTCTGCTGTGTACAAGGCCCTGTGCTGAGTGGTGTAGGAGTTAAGCTCTCAATCTAGCACAGCCAGGAACATGGTAGCCCTTAGACAATGTTATTGAATGATCATAGTGGAATGGGTAAATACTTAATTATAACTTCTAAAAAGCAGACCATAATTGCATAATAAAACAGGTCTATAATCGTTTGGTCTAGACAGACTGCCCAAAGGAAGAAATTTTTAAGCAGGACCTAAAATACTATTTCTTTCAAGTAACAGAGATTCAACTCAAAACAGCTGAGAAAAAAGAGAGAGAGAGAGAGAGAGAGATTGATTATGGATTGGCATTATTAAAATAAAGACTGGAACACGGGAACTTTTAGTCTCTCCACCTCTCTTACCTGATTCTCTTTACATGTTGGGCTCATTACTTTCTGCCTGTGTGCTCTCTTTTTGTTTAGGGAATTTAGTCACTGACAGCTTTGGGCTAAACATCATTCCAAACTAATAACTCAGAATAAAAGAATCTATCTTGCCTACCTTCATTCTAAGAAGACCTTCTCAGTCAGTTGAACATCCGACTCTTGATTTCATCTCAGGGTCGTGGGGTGGAGCCCTGCATTGGGCTCCACACTGAGCATAGAGCCTGTTGGAGATTCTCTTCTTCTCTCCCTCAGCCCCTCTCCCCTGCTTGCTCTCTCACTCCAAAGCCTATATTCTTTCCATTTTATTATATCTATGCTACATTGCTTCTGTTCCATTAGAAAACTATATTCTCAATGAAATAATAAACAACTGAACTAAGGCTATAGCAGCCAGAATAGGAGGAAAAGACAGAATCAAGAGATGTTTAAAAAAGGGAAATAACAGTTCTCAGTGATTTTTTTTTGAGTCTTAAATATTGCAGAAACATAAGAAATCTTAGAAGATTATGAAATCAGGTTAATCTAAGTATATATAGGAGGAAACCCTGGCTGGAAGGGAAAAAATCATGTTCCATTTAAAGTGCTTATGGAATATCCAAATAGAGCCATCCAATGAGTTAACAATATAGTTCTGGTGATCCACAAGAAGATCACATTAGATATATAGACTTGAGACTAATATATCTATTCCAGTGTTTATAGCCTCTAGAGTGGATGAAATTGTTCACAGATGGCCCATAAAGTGAGAAATAAAAGATAGCAAAAGGTGAACCCACTAGACATGAAAACAGCAGCATTTAAAGAGTAGGCCTTTGTTCATGCTCCCTCCCTCTAGAGTGCTCTTTTCCCTTTGTCTACCTCATGAATGTATATTCATCTGTAATGACATGACACAATCATAATATTACTTCGAGGTTTTGTTGGATCTTTCATTCTTCATCATCTAATAGAACTGAATGGTTCAACCTTTGTGCCAAGCCCCTGGGACTTTGCACAATAATATTCTTATTGTAATTCTTATAATACTTTTATTCTGTAGCACTGAGAACAAGAGCACAGACTACAGATTTAGAAAGACCTGGGTTGAATTTCCACTCTGTGATCCATTAGTTGTGTGGCCTTTGGCAAATTATCTAACCTCTTTTACGTCATGATTTTCTCCTATGTAAGACACAAAAAGGATGGTGGGAAGGAAAATACCTCCCTAGCAAGGGTATTTTGAGAAAAAAAAGGATACGTATAAAGCTTTTGGTACAGTGACTAGCACACAGAAAGCACTGGACTAATAGTAGATATTATTTGTTTATAAATTTATTTCTACTTACCAGACTCTGTGTCTTACTCATCTCTGTATCCCTGTTTTCTGACAAAGTAACTGGCACCTGCCAGCCACTCAGGAAACGTGTGTGGAATTTATGCATGAGTAGAGATAAGCCAAAGAGGAGGGTAATCAGGAGAAAATGGAGACGTGGAAAGGAGGGAGAAGAGCATTTCAAAAAATATGGATGCTGAGCAGTGCCAAATGCTCAGAAAGATCCAGTAGCACAAGGTCTGCAACTATGACATGAGGTTGGGCAGATAAGACTTGGATGATCATTGTAATAGCAATTCTAGTGAAATGCCGAGTTTCAAAGGAGATTATAGTGACTGTTGCGTAAGTGACAATGGGGGGGTTTTAAAGGCAGAAAGTCTAGACAACTTTTGCAAGAAGGTGACTGATAAAGGGACATAAAGAAATATGTAGGTAACCTGAAAGTGAAACAAATTGGATAGTTTTTTTTAACAATAGAAAAAATTTTTAATACATATAACCAAAAGGGAGGACATGATTGTGTCAGGAAAAATATCCAAAACTTGGAAATGGGCATAAAGAATTATTTAATGTCCTCCTAGGACCCTTTATCCAAGATTTATCTGCGTTTGTAGCAATGTATAGTACCACCAATTAATTTTCTAATAACTATCTTATTCTGTAAAGGTGGAAGTTTACTTGTAAAACAAACAAACAAAAACCAAATAGTAATGCAAATTATTCTTGGTAATAGCAACAGAAATAAATTTTGTCCAGTAGAGATATAATTGACTTCTGCGCTGTAGAAAAGATAACCTCAAACATACCACTTTATTGCCCTAAAGAATATGAGCCAGTTTTCCATCTACTAGTGTGTTCATTTCTACATTCCTAACTACTTGTGCATATCTCTGCTTTTCAAAGTCTCCTTATATATGATCCTAATTGTTTCAATGACAGTCCTTCATTGATTAATGAGTTTAAAAAATTTTTTTGCCAGGGAACCTGGGTGTTTCAGTCAGTTAAGCGTCCAACTTTGGCTGAGGTCATGATTTCACAGTTTGTGAGTTCAAATTCAGAGCCTGGAGCCTGCTTCGCATTCTGTGTCTCCCTCTCTCTCTGTCCCTCCTTCCCTCCCTCCCTCCCTCTCTCTCTTAGAAATAAACATATACATTTTTTTAAAAATTAAAAAAAGATACAAATATTTCTATTTTTACAATAAAAAGAGATTAAAAATTATCCTTTAGGGGCGCCTGGGTGGCTCAGTTGGTTAAGCTTCTGACTTCGGCTCAGGTCATGACCTCGCAGTTCGTGGGTTCAAGCCCCGCATCGGGCTCTGTGCTGACAGCTAGCTCAGAGCCTGGAGCCTGCTTCAGATTCTGTGTCTCCCTCTCTCTCTGACCCTCCCCTGTTCACACTGTTTTTCTCTCTCTCTCTCTCAGAAATAAATTTAAAAAAATTTTTTTCCTTTAACTTTAGCTTTTAGGGAAAAACATATTTATCTGCATCTCTGTGGCTCTATATCATTTCAAATCTCAGTAAAGGCACTTTTTCTCCTTTGCTGTCAGATGGTTATAGAAAACAACCCTAAACCAAGTATGACGAATTAAAGCAACCTAGTCATCTAGAGTCCTCTCTTCTCAGTCAACACTAGACATCCATCACTAAGAGTTGCATATGTTGCTTCCTTGATGTTTTTCAAACTGCCCACTTATTGCCATCACCATCACTATGTCTAGTTCACCACCATCTTCCTCAAGAATGACTTCACGGCCTTAACTTGTCTGTGTACTTTCAGCCTTGCCGCCTCCCTGTCTCTCCATACAGCAAGCTGAGTGATCATCCTGAAGTGCAGATCTGACCACGTAAAATCCCTCAGGGGCCTTTGATAATGCACCGCTCAGTGGATAAAGTCTCAACTCCTTAACACAGTTCATGAGAGCTTCATCTTTTGGTGTCTACTCACTTCTCCAGCCTTGTATCTTCTCACCTCCTTGTCATAATCTCTGCCCCAGCACATGGAAACACTAGCACTGGAACCCATAGAACATACCATGTTCTCACTCACCTCTTGCTCTTTGTACTTGGTAGTCTGTAGAATGGCCTAGAGTGCCTTTTCTTTCTCCCTTTCTCATCATGCCTAACAATAGCTGACATCTGGTTTTTCTCCAGGTCTCACCTGAGAGGTTCCTTAATCTCTTGGTCTGTATAATATGTTCTTTCATTTGCTTCCATGGCATCCTATTACATGTACTTATCATATATGATGATATCAGAGAGGATGCTAGGAGATTTTATATAGATTAAAGTATAATGTATTTTTATCATACCTATTTTTTCTTGATATATTTTTTACTTGTTTGGATTTGTTCATATGCTTGTTTTTCTTTTTTGTTGTTGTTCTAACTAAACTGACTATAAGCTCCTTGAGGAGGACTGCTCTATCTTATTTACTTCTATTTTCTCAGTGTCTAGCATGGTGCCTGATATATAATAGGGGTTCCATCATATCATGAATAAATGAACATGAATGAGAGCATCTCGAAGCCAAATAAAAATGGCCCTCCTGGGGTGCCTGGGTGGCTCAGTCAGTTGAGTGTCTAACTGTTGATTTCGGCGCAGGTCATGATCCCAGGATCATGAGATCGAGATCTGCATCTCACTCCATGCTGGGCACGAAGCCTGTTTAAGATTCTCTTTCTCTCTCTCCCCATGCCCCTCTCCTTTGCTTGCACACACACACACACACACACACACCACACACACTCTCAAATAAAAAATAATCTTTTTAAAAATGGCTCTCAGGTTCCCACTAGACCCTGGTTAGCACAGATGGAAAGCAGCCACTACTCTATTATCAGCATGGATGGATGAGCACACTATTATATATAAGACACAGTGAATAACAAGGAAAGCAGAGGTTTAAGAAATGAAATAAAAGAACATTAACCGATCAAAAAAAAAAAAAACAGTGTCTAGTATCTTTAAAGATATCACTCATTGTTTGGGGGTACCTGGCTAGCTCAGTCAGGACAGCATGCAACTCCTGATCTTGTAAGTTCAAGTCTCATGTTGGATATAAACCTACTTAAAAATATATATGTGTCATTCATTGTTTTTACTTAAGTTGAATACCTTTATTTTATCTTTCCCAAAACGTGAAGTCATTCATTTTTTCCCCTGTGATTTCTTTCAATTGGTTTATTGTATTTTTACCATAGAGGAGATATAGTGCTCCGTTGCTGCAATCCCCAAAAAAATATTCTCTACAAGTGACCTTTGGTGTGTATAATGGAAAAAGGGGGTCCCTAATAACTTTGGGAAAGGCTGCTTTGCTATTTCCTGCTCTTCGAAAGGTCCAACGCAGACACCACACACTAACAGCTGATAAAAACTCATTAGTTTAACTTTTCCAAAGCCTATATTATCAAACCTTTTTGAGCTTGGAGCCCAAGTAAAATCTTCTATTAAATGCTGATACAGAGACAGAGGACTGGATTCAAGGTCAGGAGCCCAGGCTCCAATCCGGTTTGTACCACTCCATATACGTCACTTCAGTTCCAGAGCCTCAGTTTCCTGACTTGTAAAATGAGGAAGTTGGATAAGATAGTGTCAAAGATCCCTTTCAGACCTAAAATTCTGTTTTAATTCTGTCACGTCAAATAATTTGCTTGAGAGATACTTAACAATAAATATGTCAAAGATTATTTAATGTAATCCCAGACAACTGAATTTTATTGCACTTATATTCTCCTTTTTAATTTCACATCATCATCTAGACCTTTAGATGGACATTCAGATAACTAAAACCTATTTGATCCTCATTTATGAAAATAAAAAATAGTTAATTTGGCCATCTCTGCAATGGTCTTAAATATATAGTGCCACTTCCTTCTTTTCCCTCCTGATAAATAACTGAAATAAAACTAATGGATATACAAGTACAAAGATATCATAAGGTTGAGACCTCTGAGTCTGACAAACAAAAAGCCAATTCTGTGTCTGCAGCATGCTGTAGACACATCTGGCTTACTTTAGCTCACAATGAAGAAATATGAATTGTGCTAAAAAGCACTATTTGTGCAAATGCAAATAATATTCCATCTGCTCAGGATTTTTTTTCTTATATAGCTTTTGTTCCAGTGTGGTAAAAGCCTGTTTCTTTACCCTGAAGTGCTCCTGCTGATGAAGAGTGAAGTACATGACAATGAACTAAAATCCATTATCAAACAAATACAGTGAGCTTTTCAGCAAGTCATCACAGGGAATGTTGCCTTTTTCTCTGGCATTAAGTTGAAAGCGATTTGTGCTCATGCAAATAAGACAAAGTGGTAGGGTTTTTAAAAATGTGTGTGTGTGTGTGTGTGTGTGTGTGTGTGTGTGTGTTCCAAACACTGTAGTTCCCTCTGCAAATCTTCCATTTTTATCTCTCTCTTGGTGTAGGAGGGGAGCAGAGAAGCATTTTGTCAGCCTTCTTTAGATTTCCTTATGGTTTGAGTCATGATAAGTTCTCAACAGAAGAATTTGAGCTCTGCCTTATGCTGTCTTGAATAAACTTACTTGGGAATTGGGAGAAATGCTCTCCCAGTTGGAAGAAAACTTTACCCCTGTGCTACCGAAACCAAACATAGTAAATTTCAAGAGATCCAACTTTGGAATTTGCTGGTGGTGACAAAGGTAATTCGTCCAAGTTCAATCTTATATTAAACATCTCTGAGTGTTCATCCATTCCTTTCACTGAGCTAAGCCTTAATCTGAGGGCTTTGTGAGAATTATACCCTTTTATGTACTTTTATATTATTTATTTTATATTATATACTTTTCTATTTGCAGGAAGAATATAGATCTGAGTGACCTACTACTACTACTACTACTACAAGACATTGATAAGCCAACTCCAGAAAGCAGATTCAGGGAAAACATATTCAGCATTCTTTTCAGTCCACTGGGCCCTTAGTTTTGACCTGTGTCGCACTTCCTTGTCCCCTTCTCCTAAGATCTATGATTTCTAATTTGACAAAATTGAAAAAAAGCAAAAGAACTGGATCCTTTCTTCCTAAGATCAGAGAAGTAGGGCAGAAGAAGACTATAAGCTTGTATGAGTATGAAAACATACTTTTATTTTACACAAAAATTGAAGGCTTAGTTTGTAGCATTTCTGGCTGTTTTATTTATATCTGATGATTTTATTCAATGTTAGTTGAGCTTTAAATAATCTAACTAATACGCTGGTCTTTGTGAAATCTAAGAATATTCTTTTATGGAACAGAGTAGTTTTGGAGGTTTGTCGTTTTTGTAATTTTTATAGTTTGTAAACTTCAGATTACGCATTTGTCTTTCAGGTTTAAGTTTTATAATACTATTTTCAATTATCACTGATTAGTAAGTTTGAAATGTAATGAAACACTAACAGTGATATTAAGAATCAATGAAATAATAGATGTACAAAGCACTGGAATCATTCGAGAAAAAAATGCTGTAGACATCTAAGATGTTAATGCTGTTAACGCATACAATTTATAGTTCTGGGGGACTGGTGGGGGGGGATGATTGCCAGAAAATGAATAGTATTTCTTTTGTAGAGTACACTATAAACATCAACATGATTATTTTCTTATTGCTTACTTTGTAGAACATATATTAAACCACCTTTTATAGCCCAAGTAAAACCTGAAATTAAGCACTTGAATGCACAATTGTATTATATCAACAGTTTTGCAGTTAAGCTACCTGCAAATATTAACATTATTCCCCAGAGAGTTCAACTGAACAGCTAAAAATGTGATCCAAAATGAATTAGTAATTTAGAACCAAAACCTTCTAAACTATAGCAGTTATCTTGCTGTTGTGCCTATAATTATATTTACAATCTTATGGTGTATTTTAGAGCTACTGGGTACTGTAAAGAAATAAAATAATATTTGCCCTAATAAGGCCTCTTATATCAAAGGTGATTTCCTTTTATGTTAAGGCAAGATAACTTTTCACTCAAGTCAACTTCAAAGGAAAACGCATTATTCCAAATATGTTTTAAAATTTTAACATAAAATCCTTACACATTAAACCATTAATATACGGTTGGTCAGGAAAATGTCTCATTCCACTCACAATAATGTCTCAGTTTAATTAGACCCTGAAAAGTAAAGGATTTAAATTCAAATCCTGGCAACATTAATTATAGAATTCTTAATATTGTAGCATGCCCTTTAGTAAGTTCCTAGGAAATGTCCTATGCTAAATAAAAAAGAAAATTAACTTCTTGGGACAAAGGACTGATTATTGTAAAATATCATATGCATTGATATGTGCTACATCATCCTAAAGTCCTTTTCCAAGATTCAAAAAAACAACAGAACTCTGAAGTCCTGGAACTTTGAACTTGGAAGAACTGGAACTTCCATCGGTTTTTTTCCACATGGGTTTTATGTCAAAGATCTGCTATTTCTAACAGCAGTAAATCTGAACATTTTTTTTCAGCCTATTTAGTAAGGAGATGACTCCCTTTGTCACTCTTCTATGGTCACTTCTTTTTTTTTTTTAATTTAAGCTCTGCAATTTATTTATTTATTTATTTTTACAAATAGTTTATTATGGTCACTTTTTTTTTTAATATTTTTATTTATTTCTAGGAGAGAGAGAGAGACAGCGTGAGCAGGGGAGGGTCAGAGAGAGAGAGGGAGTCACAGACTGAAACAGGCTCTAGGCTCCGAGCTGGCAGTCAGCACAGAGCCCGACGCGGGGCTCGAACCCACGAACCGCGAGATCATGACCCAAGCGAAAGTCGGACGCTTAACCGACTAAGCCACCCAGGCGCCCCTATTATGGTCACTTCTTAATACTAGTTAAATGGAGAGTTGGTCCACATATAACACATACCGCCACTGCCAGGGAAGGACTCCTGGGGCCATTTTATCCACAGAAAAACAGGGTCCAGCAGTGACTGAACGAAAATACACAGGCACATGCTAGGTCCTCTCCTGATCTATTCTAAGATCCTTGCTGGCCTCTTGTCACTTCAGTTAGAGATGACTTGCTTCTTTGCCAATCAATTAATCCATAGGTTCTTGGGTTGCTTTGTTTGTTTGTTTGTTTGTTTGTTTTGTTTTGTTTTTAGGATTTGGAGCTTGAAACCACAACCCTGAGATCAAGAGTCACACACTCTACTGATGGAGCCAGCCAGGGGTCCCTAATCAGTAGATCTTTACCAAGCATTCACTTTCTATCAGTTCTATGAACTGCCCCCTCTGGCAGCATGCTGAAGGGCAAAAGGCATGGACTCAGCATTCACATCCCAGTTCTACCAATTACAAGCCAGCTCTGTGACCTTGGTGAGTCCTTTAGTTGCAATTTTAAAGTGACTCAGTTTTCTCATCTGTAAAATAGTTATAATACCTGCCCCATTTGCCTCTTGGCATTGTTCTAAAAGCTAAAAAAAAAAAATGTTATAGACAGAATGCTTTGAAAACTGAATGAAAAGCAGATAGAAAATAGCAGTAGTATTAGACTTTATTCTGTGTGATTACTAAATTTCTGTAACTTCTCAAAGAATAGGTCTTAAATAATTTCAAAATTGCAAACAAAATTTATTATGAAATGCACTTCAAATATCAAGTAGACACTGTCAATCCTAGGTAGTTTGGGTAAGTAGTCAAATAATCTGAAAGTTATTGTAGGGCAAATAATACATAGTTTATTTTATTTTAGTTACTATTTCAATCATTTACTTCTTTATTTCAGCCAAAAATTTAGGCAATGACTCTGAATTTTCTAAAGTCAAAAAGAAACAATTCATGGTCAATTAATACTTTGCACTTTGGTCTTAGAATAAGGCAATAACAAAAATTAAATAGTGTCACTAGTGTTCAGTGCAGGATTCCTTCTTGGCATTTCTTAGGATGTTTATATGTTTTTCCAAATTCCCTGTTCTGAGAGAAAAAAATTTTAAGAAGTTGGATAACAGGAAATGAATCATAATTATCTTTTGTGTGTTAAAGGCTTAGCAACCAACGGATGTATCAAGTTTAAAAGAATCCACTACCACCGAGTCAAAAGCAGAAACCACTGTGTGCTTAAGTAACAGTTTACCCACTCTGAAGCATGGGTCTGTAGCCTCCTCACCAATCCCAANAAGAATATTAAGTAACCAAAATGTATATTATAATACCCAGGCAGTAACATTTATAGGCTACTCATAGGAGAGAACTTAATGCCAGTAATCAAAGCCAGTTTAGTCTTTAATGGACATTTCTAACTTGTTTCAAGGCCAAAAGTGATTTAAAGCAGCAAATTAGAAAGGGAGAGAAGGGCTGGAGAAGAACAAGAAGTGACTATGTAAAAGGAAAAGAAAAGAGGAGAGATGATAAAAAGCAAAGCAAGAATTTGAGAACAGTGGCTGTGTAGAGTTACTTAATGATGTAACAAATGGTCTTACACAGTTCAGATGAGCCATCTATAACAATCTATAGAAGACTCTTGGAAATGTTTTCTTAGTACATAAATGATTGAAATTCAAACAAGAAAAATTTAAATATAATAAAAGGGTTGACAGTTGAGTGTTTAGTCCTTAGGAAGCAATACACTTTGGCTACATAGTATAACTCACTTGCCAAGGGCTCAGAGTACCCAGATGTATCAATGTCTACCTTATTTTCAATCCAGCTAAATTTTATCACAAATAAATGAAAATGTTATTTGCTCTCTATTGCTATGAAAAGTGTTTAAGATAATACTTCATGAGATTTGGTTACACCATGATAAATTCCTAGTTCTGTCCCTTACCCAGTAGAAGAAATCTCATTGACTTAGTATTGTTTTTCCTCCATTTCCCTGTTAGCACCAACTAGTCTTATTTTGTACTTGTGACTGTGATTACAAGCTTTCTAATTCATATCATTATAAACCTTTGCCACTGCATTAGATCTATGCATGGCATACAGCCATTGCATTCCTAACAGTGTGTCAACTAAAATAGTCTGTTGCTTAGGATCTGTTTTTCAACCGTCTTGATATGTTATCTCATGATTGCTGCTTTTGAAAAAAAACACAGATTTGTATAAAGGCTTTGTTAATTTTTAATAGCAGCTCACAATTGATATCTAACTGATGGATCCCAATGCGGGGAGCTCATAGACAAAGAGGACATAAGATAATCCATTGACTGGGGTGCCTGGGTGGCTCAGTCGGTTAAGCATCTGAATTTGGCTCAGGGCATGATCACACAGTTTGTGGGTTCGAGACCCACATCAGGCTCTGTGCTGACCGCCAGCTCAGAACCTGGAGCCTGTTTCGGATTCTGTGTCTCCCTCTCTCTCTGACCCTCCCCTTCTCTCTCTCTCTCTCTCTCCTCAGAAATAAATAAAACAGTTTTTAAAAAGTTAAAAAATAGAATCTTTACATCTGAACTAGGTTGGGAGTGACCATGAAAAGTCTGGTATGTCATAGATGTTTGCTAGTAGTTTCCTCAAAAAAGCACTTTAAAAGAGTGGTTGAAGTTAATGAGGAGAGTTGTGATACTTTTTAAAAGACAACTGCTCATTATATGTTGACCTTTTCTGTGTCAGTATTTGGCAATGAGGTATTATCAGCAGATACTTTATAAAAATTTAATAATAATGATGCTGTTAGTAAAGTTTTTTGATGTAAGTGAACAAAATAAATGATTTTAAATTAGTTATTTCTTATTTCTCTTTGTAGTTGCTTCCTTTTCTGTGAATTTTTATAATGTATATAATAATATGCAATGTTATATATATCTAATATATACTCTATCATGGATATATGCACAGTAATGTATCTAATAAATAAAGAAATCAAAGCTGCATGCTCAAACATTTTTTGCTGGTAGAAATGTGTGATCGCCTAACCCATGCATACTGACAGCAACATTTTCATATCTAATGACATGATGATGACAACCACATACTATTGCAATAGTTTAAAACACTAAAGAATCATGCTTTTATTTGCTTATCACACTAAACTTGGAAGAGGGAATATGTATTAATCAGGATGCTTCCAGCTGCAACTAACAATGACCTTCCAGAAGTAGTGTGGGCTTCAGACAAAGGGATATAAGGGCTTCAGGATCTACTTCACGTTATTTTTCTCAGCTTTTTCTTTCTCTTTGAGTCAGCTTTAGTCCTCAGACTGAATTGCCTCACAATCTCAAGATGACTGCCACTAGTAGACAGAAAAAATGGAATTCCCTGTTCATGTTCAAGGGGAATGTATGTGTGGGTCAGAGACAGACAGGCCAAAACTATCCTGCCCATCTGTTAAAATGCAGGAAGTTTCCTTCCCAGAAGCCCTCAGCAAGACTTTTCTCAAGTCTTATTGGCCCAAATTGGCTTAGATAGTACTCCATCTAAACCAATTTCTGTTAACCATGATGAGACCATCATAACTGTTGGAGTAAAGAGTTAGAGTAAAAGGCCTAGTGAGGAGTCAACCACAACGTTCACCAGATACTATTCTCCCCATTTTACAGATCCTTCCCACTTTACTTACCCCAAGTAGGGTAAGTAGCTTAACCAAGGTTAGCTAGCAAATAAGTCATTGACTTTACTGAACTGATAATTCTTGTCCTATTCATAATTTTCATTTATTGTCATTGTAATTATTTTATTACAGCCAAAATAGTGGTAAAACAACTAAGATTTCTATGGCACAAATGAACACAATATTAAGGGAGAAATAATGCCTGCAGATAAGTAGATCTAAACAAATCTAATAGATAACTGAGAAGTCAGCATGTATCATAAATCTAGGAGACTTGTCCAACACAAGAAATAGGAAAAAGTGGCCTCCTCTATGCAAAATAAAACTAACACCCTACTTCTTCATAAATACAAAAATTACTTCCAGGTGAATTATAAAAAATAAAACTAGGGGTGCCTGAGTGGCTCAGTCAGTTAAGCATCTGACTTCAGCTCAGGTCATGATCTTGCAATTCATGGGTTCAAGGCCCGCAATGGAGTCTGTGCTGACAGCTCAGAGCCTGGAGCCTGCTTTGGATTCTGTGTCTGCCTTTCTCTCTGTCCCTCCCCCACTCATGCTCTGCCTCTCTCTCTCAAAAATAAACAGTTAAAAATTTTTTAATACAACTATAAAAAGAGAATTAATTTTAAGCAATAATTTTTCTATTTTCTAAAAGTAAAATATTTGGAAGTAATATTTATTTTATTTTTAACATTTACTTATTTTTGAGAGACAGAGCATGAGTGGGGGAGGGACAGAAAGAGAGAGAGAGACATAGAATCTGAAGCAGACTCCAGGCTCTGAGCTATCAGCACAGAGCCTGATGTGGGGCTCAAACTCCTGGACTGTGAGATCATGACCTGAGCTGAAGTCGGACGCTCAACTGACTGAGCCACCTAGGCACCCCTGGAAGTAATATTTATAAAAGTATTAAAATTTGTACTTTTACAAATAAAAGAAAGGATTTCTTTTTCACTATAAAAGTTTAAAACTATATACATTTTAAATCATAATATTAAAAGGACAAAAATACAAAATGATAAAGGGTTTATATTTTAATACATAAATACTTCTTATAAGTCAATAAGAAAAAGATAAATACACCAATAAAAATGATAAAAGGATAAGAAAAGATGATTCTCCAAAGACAATTCAAATTCAAATAAACATTTATATAGTTCAAACCCACTAGCAACAAAAAAATATTACTTATGTTAAATAAATTAATACAATAGACCAAAATTAGAAACAATTTAAGCATTCAAAAATAGCTTTGATAGGTTTGATAAATTATTGTAAGGTTACTCAACTGAATATTTTGCAGTCATTAAAAATTGTGCTTATAAAAATATTTAGGAACCATTAATATGTTACTAAATTAAGTGTGTGCCAAATTTTAACAATGTGCCAAAATACACTATGATCTCAATTTTGTAAAAGAAAATAAAAAAGAAAACATATAGATAAATGTGTAGAAATTAGCTGAAAAGACAACATATTTAAAAATCTTTGGGATATGGAAAGATTTCACTTTTTAACTTATATTGCTCTATAATTCCCAAATACATATTCTATAATGAGCATCTCAAGTATTTTCACATTCAAGAATATACTGATATAAATTCATATTTTCAAAATGCACAAAATGTACAAAACTTTGTATTCAGGGATGTACATAGTGAGGAGTTCTATATGGAGATCATATCAATACACTATAAAACCACATATAAGATCTAAAAGTACAACAACAAAAATATTTTTATATACCTACAAATGACTAAAGGGAAGTTATATATGGAAATCATACCAATAATACTACAAAAAAATGTATAAGAGCTGAAGCACTTTTTAAAAAGCCATACGGGGGCACCTGGATGGCTCAGTCAGTTGAGTTGGTGACTTGGTTTCACATTAGGTCATGAATTCATGTTTCATGGGTTAAGCCCTGTTGGGCTCTGTGCTGAAAGTGCAGGGCCTGCTTGAGATTCTTTGTTTCTGCCCCTCCCTCACTTGCACTTCCTCTCTCTCTCTCAATATAAATAAATAAATTTTAAAAATAATAAAATTGTTTTTATAAAATAAATAAAAATAAAAAGCCTTTCAGGAGCACCTGGGTGGCTCAGTCAGTTAAGCGACCAACTTTTGATTTCAGTTCAGGTCATGATCCCAGGGTCATGGGATCAATCCCCAAGTCGGGGTCCACACTGAGCATGGAGCCTACCTAAGATTCTCTCTCTCCCTCTGCCCCCCTCCACTGTTCATGCTCTCTCTCTCTAAAATAAAAATAAAAATTTTTAATAAAAAAGCTTTACATACCTACAGCTGATTAAATGTACTAAAGTAAGTTTAACATTTATCAAGCACCTATGTATTCAAAGTAAATCATTTTCATACATGATCTTATTCAATCCTTCCAACAAACTATGAGTAAGGTATTATTCCATTTTTATAATGAAGAAACTAACATCACTAGGTAATGCTATAACCAAGTCTCAAATCTAGCTCTGTCAAATACAAAAGTGCCTAGCTTTGTACAACCACATTCATGCTGCCTTTCAAGCAATTTACAGAGAAACAACTGATAAATTAAATGATGAATTAATTCAAAGCAACCAGTCTGACAGGAAAAGAAAGGTACAGTTTTTGAGGAATAGCATGTGATTGGCTTATTTGCAAAACTTATTTTGGCTTTTTGTCTGAATTATCCTGATAATTTAATTCATTTTCTATTCTCTATTTAGATTTATATTTCTTCCAAGTCTACAACCATTAGAACTGATAGGAAGCTGTGTTTACACAATGCCAACCATGCTGACAATTTAAACTATCTAAAAGAATAGACGTTTCTCTTTTCATGCAGGTGCTAGACTTTATGCAGACGCCTGGGGAGTAATGACACTCTGATTGTCTTCAGTAGGATTTCTTGGCTCAAACCACCAGTGCCAAGGTAAAAACAAGACTACTAAGAAACTTCAGCTAGTTAAGTGTTTTATAAACAGATGATTAACATATCATGGTTCAAGTAGTTGACTGATCTTAAATTCTGTATTCTTTTTGAGACAATTCACTTTGCAAATTTCAGAATAGTTTTATTTTAAAGGCATTGTAAAGACCATATAATTACACACTGAATTTTTAGAATTCATAATGCTGGATATATAAAGAGTATTTTTCATCTAGTTCTCTCAAGGAACAAACATTTTATCATTAAACTTTATCAGGAAGAGAGATGACTCTATTTGAACACTGCTATAGACAAACCTGAAAATCAAATTTTCCTCTGGTATCTTATAACAGCAGAATTTCAAAACCATTTGTAAGTCTTCTAGTTGTATTGCTAGGTTTGTTTGCCTAGTACTCTTTTTGAACATCTATTTTGAACATCAATTTAAGTTTATTGGTTAGTAATGAAAGATCTCTCCCAAAGAGGAAAACAAAATGGCTAGTTAGGATTCAGGGCACAGATGAGGAAAAAAAGAAGTATGTGTCTCCCTCCCCATTCCACCATATTTTCCTAAAACTATTCCATCCTTACCTCACATGTACACCACAAATACATATTTTTAATTTTATATGTATTAATAACTTATACTATCATGATACTCTTAAAAACTCTACTGAGTTATGCACAAAGCTTGTATTAAGACACTATAAAGAAGATCTTAACAAGAGAAGCTGATCATATTTTATTTTCCAATATTTTCCAAGTAGCAGGGTAAACTGCTACTTGAGTAATGTAACCATCCTTCCTGACATAGGATGCAACTGTCTTAAAAAATCTCTTTATATTGAGATTTTATGAAATGGCTTGGAAGTGGTCTTTATCTTTTTCCAATATGAACTGCAGTTGAAGTTACTTTGCAAACAGTACTTTGATAGCTCTTTTAACACCACAGCATTGCAAGGGTAAAGCCTCATGGATGCTTACTCAGCCTTCAAAGACATGGTCACCTGATATATCCTAAGAAACCTGTGATCATAACTGACCAGAGCAAAATAATTAACAGAAATTAGTCTTAAGTGACTGGGAACTTTGGACTTCAAAATCCTCTAGAAATAAAAACTTTTCACTTGTCCTTAAAACCAAAAGGTCAAGTATTCATTGACCAAAAAAGACCCCCCCACCCATCAGCTAAGAAACACTCTTTGAAATCCAATTAACTCTTTCACAGTCTTCATTTTCTGTTTTATCAGACAGTTAAATTTGCCATTCTCTACTCCAATAAAAGTTAAGTTGTTTTGATCTGATCATTGTAAGATGTACTGTGTGTGTCTTAATTTGTAAGTTTTTAATGCTAAAGCTCAAAGCTGTTCAGATATAACAGGAGTGCTAGAAATGAGGTACAAAATGCTGGAATTCAAATTAACCAATAAATATATTTTAATATATATCAGCAGGACTCTAGAGGATTCCATTAATGTTGAAAAATAGAAAGGATTTAGGTTAATTTGGTAAGAAGGCAGGTCAGAACGTTTACAACAGTGGTATAGAATTGTATAGAGATGCAAAATTTTTCGAGAGAGCAGAATTTTTTCAAAAACGCTGACTCTAGCTGTCACAGCCCTGCCTTGGCTAAATCCAGTAGAGAGATAGGAGGACTTTCTAATTTGCTTTCCCTCTATTTTAATAATAGCTGTGCATAAGTAATTTATGAAAGGCCAACCAGGCAGTGGGCAACAGAAAATTAAACTCATTTTATCTGAAAGCAGGTGGATTTCTATATATCATTAGCATGCATAGAATTCTCACAATGTTATTTCTCATACTGATGGAATGTAACCAAATAATATATGAGTTTTTTGCTTATGCACGAGTGAAATTTTTAGATAAAAGTGCCAGCCCCAATGGCAATTTTCTGCAAAACGAAAACTAATTCTGTGAAGCTTCTTATTACTGGAAAGACTCATTTGGCTTGCATTAGAGACTGACATAAGTGACTTTAGGATTTTACTAACAGATTAGATGAGATGTGCCACATACTGTAATATCATTAGAGAATGTAACAGCACTGGAACGCTTTGGGGCACTTATTAAGGGTACCAGCCCAAGTAAATTGTTTTCCTTTATGACACAAGCTTTTGAATCTTTTCTCTGATTAAAATGCTTTATTTTTATGGATTTTTTCTAACACTTAAAATAACTTTTATTTTACACTCCCCAAAATTGCACACAAATTATGTTTTGCATGATTCAGCTCAGTGTTACTAAATGCATTATCTATGCCTTATTTCATGAATATAACCTAGGCAGAGGGTAGATATGTATTAAGAAAACAGCTTACACAATACTAAAATCAGAACTCTTCTAACAGAATATTATCCTAACTTACAGCAAAGACTAATCTTCATGGCTATGGAATTTTTGCTATTAGTACCTTTCACTAACTCAATGTTTGTGTGGGTTCTACTCTCAGCCTCTAACAAAATCTGAAAATTAGATCATTAAAAATGGTTATTATAATATGAATACTCCTGTTGTTCTGTTTAACTTCCATCCTAAAATTCATTCAAGTATAGGAAATATTATAGATTTTTTTACTCTGACAAATCTTCCCCTATCAAAAATTATGTACCAAGCAAAATTATTTCTTGCTAAGATAGGCAAAAAATATAGGGTAAAGATGGAAATGCTTGTCACTTTATAAAAGAAGCTATGGGAAAAGCTAACGGTTGTGAGGGAATGATTTTAGACTCAGTATTTTTTCCGTTCTGAGTTATCATTTCTTCATATAAGTTTTTTACCTCTTCTTGGGTATAGACAGTGTTTTTTTTTTCCTTTTTCAAAGTCCTTTTATACTTCATCAACCGAGAAGGAAATTAATGAAAAAGTGTACACACAAAATTACCTAAAGAATAGCAGCTACTCTACTGAGTGGTGAGGGTAAGGTTTTTGGAGTCACACACACAGGAGATTTGAATCTCAGCTCTGCCATTTTCCTAGCCACCTGATTTTAGGCAAATGAATTTCCTTCTCTGAGGTTTTATTTCCTCACCTATTCAATGGAATCATGATAGCACTGACTTCCTAGGTTCTCTGTGAAGAAGATAACATGCAATCAGATCACCCTGTGGTTCATATTCTATCTCTACAACATAAGGGGAGGCAGCTGGAAACAAAGGGTGGCCTGATGGGTTGAAAATTGTCAGACCAATTCTGGTAGATGTTCCAGATTCCTACAAGTACTCAAGAATGTATTAGTTATGAAGTGGAACGTGAAAATAATCAATGAGACAATCCTCTATGAAGTACCTAGAGCCAGGGACTCTTCAGTCTAGGAAGTCAGTCAGTGCTTTGCTCAAAAAAGTCACCTCTTCTAAGAACTGGGCTGAGCAGAGTTATTCAGAGTCATTTGTGTGCTTCTAATGCTATTTTTATTAGCACACTTACCACACTGTGGTATTATTTAGTTAAATATCTTTGTCACACCTTGAACTCTTGAGGGCAGGGACTTCATCTTTTCAACTTTTTAATTCCAGCTGCCAGTACATTGCCTGATACATAGAAGTTACTATAATGAGTGCCTATGAGCATTCTGTGAACTCATAAAAATATCTGAAACCTGAAAAGAAAATTTAGTGCAAGATACAAAAAACTTTAAAGATTTTTAATGTTTTTTATTTATTTTGAAAGAGTGGGGGAGGGAGAGAGAGAGAATCCCAAGCAGAGATTTGACTGTAAGATCATGACCCAAATTGAAATCAAGAATCAGACACTTAACAGACTAAGCCACCCAGGCATCCCCAAAAAACTTTTAAAGCAAATTAACAAGTGCTAATTAAATTTCCACAAACTGTCACCCTAATGCATTCTTCATTGCCTACGAAATTTGATATTCATAAAACTTCATTACATTATAAAAGGTATAGTTTGGGGGCACCTGGGTGGCTCAATGGGTTGAGTGTCTGACTTCAGCTCAGGTCATGATCTCATGGTTTGTGAGTTCAAGCCTTGCACTGGGCTTGCTGCTCTCAGTGAAGAGCCCTCTTCAGATCCTCTGTCCCCCTCTCTCTCTGCCCCTCCCCACTTGTACTCTCTCTCTCTCTCAGAAATAAATAAAAATATCATTTTTAATAAAGGTATATATTCTCATCACAAGGATTTTTGAAAGTACACCATTATTGCCAAGAATTTATAGTCAATCTTAAACAAGTTATTCATAGCTAGAAACTTTCAGATGTAAAAGTATTATGATCATTTTAAATTGTTTTTACAGGAAAAAAATAAATACAGTTAATGTGGGATGTCTGTGCATTTTGATGTGATATGATGGAGGGGAGAGTCTGTAAAAGTGGGAGGTCTTTAACAGCCTGATAACAGTGGAAGAGGAGGCCAGAATTTAAACAGGCTGGCTGAAGCACGGGGAGACTAATCAAGAAAAGCTTCTTAGTGGAGGTTTCCCTGATCTTCAGTATAAAGGTGGGAGAGAGAGATGGTTTGGGAGAAGGGGAGTTATACCTCACTAGAACTAATCTTATAAGTAAGCAAAGTAAGAGACTGGGAGTATTTTCCAAGGTTCTGGACAAGACCCCTTGACTCACCTGCACTCCCAACCTCCCCAAAAACTTTTCCTATATGTCTTTTGAGGCTTAAAATTCTACCAATAAAGAACAATTTATAATCTAAAACTTATGTTGACTAGTAAATGTAGATAAGCCAAAGAGACATAACACTTCAAACAATATAATTGATTCCAACCATATTGTGAATTTAAAATCTTCTTTTTTGGGGTTAGATTTGATTTGATAGGAAACGGGGCATGAAGGCACTCAATGACCAAGCCGGGAGCGGTAAGCCAGACATCAGGGGGCAAAGATGGAAGGGGCCCACTGTGGGGGGCATCGGAGAGAGCCTGCATTCCTGGGCAAAACCTAAGATACGCACAAATTGTACTGAACCATCTGCTAGAGAAGAGGGTTCGTATGTGACACAAAAACCACGAAGGGCTCCTGAGTTGTGGAACAACCTGGTCAAACGACAAGAACAGAGCATTACCTGGACCTGAGAAAGGAACAAGGAACACATAAAACACACAGCAGCAGCCACATTCTTACTGAGCCACTGAAAGTCAGAAAACACAGATTCATCCTAAAAGAACAGTCAGTCTTAACAAACCTACAGCTAATTGTTTTATATATTTAATTCTCAGAATTTATCCATATGTCCCAACTAATAGGTGGACCAAAAGGGTCTCTAGGGGAAACCTATCAATGTTTTGTGGCCACTCAAATTGAATGCATATATAATGTTTAAGGTTAGCAACATCCAGGAAAACATTCTACTAAGGCAATACATTTTAATTTTTTTAAGAGAGCTTTTGAGAGAAGAGCTGTTTTACTTTGCTGCACTGTATATTTATTTATCCTATGTTTTCCATAAGTATCCAAGGTAGTATCAATGAGTTCCCCCATTCTCCCCACAACATTCTATTTCCTAATCTCTTTCCTCTGTTCTCACCATAAAATGCGAAATCTCATACCCTGTATTATTCAGACAATTTCAGCTCAATCAAACTGAGGGGAGCATAAAAATTATTCTGCTACAGTTTATCTCTAATCTGAAGAGAAGTCTAATTATTGATCTTCAAAGGAACTTTATAAATGTTATGAAAATGGGCTAACATTTACTTTAGGAGAACTCACCATGATCTTATTTAAAACAATTTCATCCTTTTCAAAATCAGGGAATAAAAAAAAGAATATTTTTCTCAAAGTGTGAATGCCACAAGGGTTTCTCACATTGATTTATTGCTTATAGATGAAAACAACTTAAGCTGATTTTTGTTGTTTATAGAGTAAGTGTAAAATGTTCCACCAAAATAGGTAATGACATTTTTGTGTCCATAAATGTGCATGTAAGTCCAATTATGTGTTTGTTGTCATTTAAACATCACCACCATTATTGAAACAGAAGTGCCAGTACTAATTCTTGCTGTCACATTTTCCAAAAATGAAAATAAGGCTTTTAAGTAAAATGCTAAGGTTTTCAATGTGAATTATTCATTCTTTGCAGGGCCTCAGCAGAACACCCTCAGCAAAATAGCTAAACAAAAGCCTACCAGGGTTCTGGTTTCTAATCTGGTTAAGAAATACATTATAGGATTTTTTTTCTAAACTTCACAGTTAATGGAAAAGTTTTCCTTTCCTGAAACTCAGCAAAAAGTTCAAGAAAGCGTCTCTAACTGCCACAGCCTCCATCTAATTGAAGTACCATGAGCAGACCTTGAAAACAGTGGCATTAGTCACACAGCTAAACAAACTACCTTTGATGGCACCAGACAACCAATCAGAACCATTCCCCACATGATCTTTGTGGGAACAGCAATCCATTAATAATAACTGAAGCAATGATCTTTCATGCCACCTTTCTTTCATATAGGACCACTTCACTGGTAATATCTTAGGGGAACTATTAGCTACTTCAGTGTCCTTCATAGAGGGCACTCTGCCTGTTCCAACATTTATTTCCACTGTCACATTTTTTTCTCTCTCTCACAGAAGTGCCTTTTAGAAATTAAAATAATTCTCACTGTGGCTCTAGCAGGTAGATAGGGAGTGAAGAAAAGAAGAAATGGGTAAGAGAATAAATGAGTTGAAAAGAAAAACACCTTTTCTCCTACACCTGGCTCTGAATTTCAAAGCTATCAAAGAAAAGTAATGTACTCAATTATAACATCCAATAGTTGCTCATCTTCACCACTCTTTGCCATTAAGGAGAATAAATCTATGTGTTACAAAACAGCTCAAACTAATTAGAAATAAAGTTTGGAAAGACTGTCTTACCCCTGATCTTATTCCACATAAACTGGGAGAGTCAGAGTGTGAGAGGGTAATCAGGAGTGGTCCAGCTCCACCATACCATGAGTTCTACACTGGGGTCTGTATATTATTGTTTTCTCATGCCCAGTGCTCTGTGCTCAACAAATGCTTTATGAATAAATTCTGTGCCATAAGGGAACAAATCAGGGATACAGTTGGCCACCTATTACTAGATATCCTATAGCCTGCATGGTAGCTGCCTTTGCCATTGTTTTATATTGTCATGAACAATACCACCATTTTATTTTAATACCAGGTTTTACACTTACCAACTTCTTTCTCTTACAGGAGCTTGTTACATTTTTAAGAGTGTGGTTATAACAATGTACAGAAACTCTTAGCCATGGAAGATGAGTCTCATTAGCTAAACTGTGCAGAATAACTCATATGGTGCAATCCCTATCCCACTCCTAGAGTCAATCCTGCTTGCTAATTGGTTGATTTAAAAAAAAAAAACTTTCTCAAACCTGCAAATTATTTTAGCAGTTTCAAACTTTGTCCATCACTTTGCACATCTGATACGGTGAATAAATAACCAAAGGATATTAGGAAAGTATCAGTCATTCATATTTTTAGTCATTACAAATATCCACATCCACAGTCTGAATTGACTGGTTGGTTGGTATAATAGGATGAAACTAGGGTATATTAATAAGATCTCTCCCTTCTAAGAATATTATATTACTTTGTGACTTTTTTCACTTGGACAGAACTATTCATTATTCAGAGAAGGAGGGATGACCTACAAGAAGGCAGAGTACTTAGGGCGCCTGGGTGGCTCAGACAGTTGAGTGTCCCAACTCTTGAGTTTGGCTCAGGTCATGATCTCACAGTTTATGGGATCAAGCACCACATCTGGCTTTGCTTGGGATTCTCTCTCTCTCTCTGCCCCTTCCCTCACTCTCCCAAAATAAATAAATAAATGAATGAATGAATGAATGAATGAATGAATGAATGAATAAATAAAGTTTTTAAAAAAGAATGCAGAGTACAGATGCATTCAGTTCCTATTTTCTGATTGCTATTACAGGGTTTTAGAATTCATGGTGCTGTGTGTGTGTGTGTGTGTGTGTGTGTACACATTTAGGTTTTTTTTAAGTTTATTTATTTTTGAGAGAGAGACAGCATGGGGATGGCAGGAAGGGTCAGAGAGGGAGGGAGAGAGAGAAACCCAACCAAGCTGATAGCACAGGGCCCGATGTGTGCCTGGAACTCACTAAACCATGAGATCATGACCTCAGCCAAAATCAAGAGTCATACACTTAATGACTGAGCCACCCAGGGACCCCTGTACACATTTAGCAGAAAGCACAAAAGCAGAAAGACTAATGAACTCATATGTATCCACTACTTGGTTTCAACCATTATCAACTCAAGCCCAATTCTGATTTATCTATACCCTTAACCCACTGCACTTCTATCCTGAAGTTTTGGAAGCAAATTCCTAACCTCATATAATTTCACCACAAATATTCTATAGAGATCTCCAAAAGAAAGAGACTTTTGTGGTTCTTTCTTTCTATACCAGTTTTTTGTACAAGATATATTGACTGGAAGAAACTTATTTTTCTAAGAAAATATAACCAAACGAGCATTATCACACTTAAAAATTAAACAATAATTCTTCAATATCCAAATATCTAGTTAGTCACATTTCTCTGATGGACTCTTATATAAAACACACAATTCTTTACTTGAGTTTAAAGCATTTCAAAACTCTAATCTGAAGGATTCAGAACATAAAGCTTATCCATTAAAATAAAAATTGGAAGGAGACTAGGTAAGGAGATATACTACCTTATCCCAAAGGCTAAATAGAGGTTGTCTAAATGAGGGGAAGTTAAAGGAGAGAGGAGGATACAAAAGAAAATAGTGCTAGATGATTAAAATGGATTGGAGGGGCACCTGGCTGGCTCAGTTTGTTAAGCGTCTGACTTTTCATTTTGGCTCAGTCATGATCTTGCAGGTTCATGAGAAAACCTGACTGTTAGTGCAGAGCCTGCTTCAGATTCTGTGTCTCCCTCTCTCTCTGCTCCTCCCCTGCTTGCACTCTGTCTCTCCCTCTCTCTCAAAAATAAACATTAAAAAAATTTTTTTAAACAATAAAAATAAAATGGATTGGAGAATGAATCCTGCACCTAGCTCTTTGAGCCAAGCTTCCTACACCCTTACTGATGTGCTCTATGTAAACCCTGCAGGATTAGATGTAAACTCGAATTAGGAAGAAATTGAATCCCTGCCTCTTAGTGTAATGAGAACTAGAGTTAGATATTAATTTTACCTGTAGAAAAATAAACTGCTTCTTGATACAACTGGGTATGTGGTACGTAAGTTTATTCTCAGTTGCCCTGATGATGTGTTGCTCTACATGGAGAACTGAGAGTGCGTGTTTCACCTGCTCTCCATGGATAGCCAGTCTCTTGGAGGACGCACAAAAATAAAATCTAGTCAAGACTCTTGAATGCTGAGAACAAACTGAGGACTGATGGGTGTGGGGGGGGAGGGCGGTGATAGGCATGGAGGAGGGCACTTAGGGGGATGAGCACTGGGTGTTGTATGGAAACCAACTTGATAATAAACTATTTTTTAAAAAACAAAATAATAAAATAAAATAAAATCTAGTCACATAGCCCTCCTGGAAAGTTGTATTCTTCCCAGAGCCCCTCAAATGAAAGTACTATAACCTCTGAATATGGTTCTTTGGGGCTCTACAAAAAAGAAAGTTTCTAAATTCTCATTCCTGGAGTTACTTGGTTTCCTTGTTGCAAATTTCATACGATGCCAAAATAATAGATACAGGCAATAACAATAATGGCTATCTTGATAATAAAAATAATAACTACCTCTAAGACACTGCCAAAACCTTATATGTTACCTCATTTAATTGCCATAAAAAGCCCTCTGAAATAGCTATTTTCCCCAACTTATAAATGAATGTACCAAGTCACACAGCTAATGAGTGGAAGAGCCAATGGATTAACTCAGTCAGGCGTGTCATTCAATGGAGCCTATAGGTCTAAACACTACTCTACTCTGAATATTTCTCTTGGTAATTAAAAACAAACAAACAAACAAAATTTCTCACGAATATGGTCTCCCAGGGCGCATGGGTGGCTCACGCAGTTAAGTGTCTGACTTTGGCTCAGCTCAGGATCTCATGGCGTGAGTTCGAGCCCCGCATCAGGCTCTGTGCTGACAGCTCAGAGCCTGGAACCTGCTTCAGATTCTGTGTCTCCCTCTCTCTCTGACCCTCTCCCATTCGCACTCTGTCTCTCTCTCTCTCTCTCTCTCTCTTGTTCTCTCTCTTTCTCTCAAAACTAAACAAACACTAAAAAATTTTTTTAAAAATATGGGCTCAAAAATGACATTTCCTTGAACTCTTAACTCTTCATATTAATATCTTGAAGTCTCAGTTTAAACCTCAAAGTATAGAATGAGAGCAAAAGATACTTAAAAAATAAATTCTTCAGAATTCTAACCCATATTGATGCTTTACTATTTTTTTTAACTACAATAAGCTTTGTATTTATTATCAAACTGCTTTTTTCAAGCTACAAGTATAGAATTTGACCCGGTATTCATGACCAGGGTTTCTGTAATTCCAAGTCAGAGTTATAAAAGAAAATTATGAGACAATGGTTGATAATATTGAAAAAAAATCATATTTACAGGAGATTTTTCAAATGACTTACTATGATGTCTATTCATGGGAAGAAAGCATTTGAAAAGACAAGTATATAAAGAAGTTATCCTACAATGAACAGAACAAAGCCCATTAATGACAATGATGTGAACATTCAAGGAATTATTAAAAGAGCCTTTCACTTTGAGGGAAAATTAATTTACCCAGAATTTAGTGCAATTGTTGAAATAAGAAAATCAAGGAAGCAGGGCAACAGAACTCATGGCCAAAGTTTTGCCTAAAGCAATAGCAGTTATGAAGGAGACAGCATTCTATTTTTCTCTTTTACATTTTGTCGAAAAGTACTAGAGGCATATGCATTAGTGGCTTGTAACATTCTTATTTCTTTAGCATAGTTTTTTTTTCCCTATCAGAACTTAAATAATTAATAGGTCTGTGGACATTTATCACTGCTTTGCCTATGCATATCTTAAAACTCCTATTTCCTGAAAATTAAGAGAAAACAGCTTTATTTCATAAAACTCGAGATTTTTTCAAATGTAAATACGTAGAGTGTTGCAAAAAGAGGTAGGTGTTTATCAGAAACATTTACCTCGAGGCAGAGAGATGGCTTTTCTGGCTACCTGCACAGTAAGTAGCAATTTTTGTTCAGGAAAGTAGCTTCATGGTTCTAATTCTATATAGGCACTTTTCTCCCCAAATTAACAAACCAACAAGGAATCATACAAGAAACCTGGTTTCTGTTTGTCATTCTTTAGCAAAGGATGAGGTATCCAAGGTTTCAATTTAACTATAGATTGACAGAGAAAATAGGAATTTCTCCCTAAGCAGGGACACTGTATGAAATGTGAGGCATGCCTGGTTTCTTGTCATTCTATAGTTAAATTGAAACCTTGGATACCACTGCTTCAAGGAAGAGAAAAACAAAATTGGTCAATTCTTGTTTTTTGAACTCAGAGTGCTTAGACCCTGTCAATTTAAATAGTAATTTAAGAAATTTTCAGGAGTCATTCCCATATAAGAGGTGACTCTAGCAAATGAGTTGTGTGTAATGTTCTTTTTATACAATAAATTCAGAAAAAGATGGTACTATGGACCATTGGTCACCAATAGTCAGGGATGGTTTCACACTGGTTATGTATGAGGTTTGAATTTCTTCCTGGAGCACAATTTCAGATGAAAACAGATTGGTAATTTCATCCAAAAACTAGCCTAAGCAAAGAGCACAGATGATAGACTCAAGACATAGAATAGCAGTGACCACACAGGTTTGCAAGAAAGCCCACCTGAGAGGTAATCCATCAGGGTGCCCTTTAGATTCCCCTATCTGTAGCCTGTAAGTGCTGACTTTTTTTTTTTCTTTTCATAAATATCACTGTGTCATGAATGAAAAATAGCTCTTAATTATAGGGTGGATTTAGCATCACTGTTTTAAGAATTTGCCTCCAATCCTTCATGCCATAAAAGGGTTAAGTGCTCCTATCAAATATGAGTGCTCCTTTCCTTCCAGATAAAATCTGTCCTCTAGAAATTTATTATCCTTAGTTTTTCTAAGCCTTTGCATTTCAGGCAACCTTTATTTCCCTCAAGAAGTAGCTCAATTAGGGGTGCCTGGGTGGCTCAGCTGGTTAAGTGTCCGACTTCAGCTCAGGTCAAGATCTCGCAGTTCTTAGGTTCAAGCCCTGTGTTGGGCTCTGTGCTGACAGCTCAGAGCCTGGAGCCTGCTTTGAATTCCGTATCTACCCTCTCTCTATGTCTCTCTCTCTCTCAAAAATAAATAAATGTTAAAAAGATTTTAAAAAGAGGTAGCTCAACCATAACTTTATACCTGAAATATTCCTGATACCTCCAATTCCTGAAATACTGCCCCTCATTCACTGTAAGTGGTATGTGAACCATAATTGACATTACCACACAATCTTAATAACCTATTTACCTATACTTCTTACTAGATGGTTGTTCAAGAACATAAATAATAGGGGTACCTGGGTGGTTTAGTTGGTTAAGCATCCAACTTCGGCTAGGTCATGATCTCACGGCTCGTGAGTTTGAGCCCCAAGTCCAGCCTACTTCAGATCCTGTGTCTCCCTCTCTCTCTGCCCTCCCCCATTCTCTCTCTCTCCTTCAAAAATAAAGCATTTTAAAAACAATTTTTTAAAAGAACATAAATAATAACTTGTTCATCTTCTGATTCTTAATTCCAAGTCCAATGTCTGACATTTATTAAATATCCTATAAGAGTTTTGCTTTTTTGGTGGAAGACAGGAGGAATGAACTTTCATTGTGAGTACCTAGGTGACCTCAATTAGGCAGATCAGAAGCTATAAAAGTAAAAATTAGAATAGAGAAAGCAAGTAGAGAACTTGTTCCCCCAGCCAAGCAGTACTAAACTGTGACTAAGGTATTTTAACTTTGAAACCTTCTTACTTAGGGCCTCCAGGATCCCTGGAATACCCCTTGTGTCCTTGGCTGCTGTGGGCTCCTCACTTGGATCTGCCCTCCCAGGCAAGATCCCACGTCCCACGACTTTTCTATTCCCTCTCTCCTAAATCACCATTCTAGTGTCTCTCGTGGCTTACTGCTCTCGGCTAGCAAATCTAAAATTTCAGAGTGTGGAAATATGTCATTGTGTTTTCCAGGTGTGTTCTATAGACCCAAATCCCCTGATTAAGTTTCACTAAAAGGGATTTTCCCATTAAATTTGGAAGTTGTTTATACAAAAACTCCCTCTTATAGACTCAAATTGCACATTAACATTTTAAAGGCTCAGAGAAGTCTTACCCTAAAGAAATTTTATTGATTTCATTCAATCCCATACTTTCCAAAATTATTTGACCATAAAACCCATTTTTATACCCCCTCTTAATGCCTCATGGGACTCCAGTTCCACACAACAAACCCCAGGAAGCACCAGATAAGGACTAGCAGTTCCAAGTGAATTATCTGAATCACAACAGATGTTTTCTAAAGACAATGCTTTAACCCAAAGGCCTGGTACTTCTGTAGGACTTTTGAGTGCTTAGTTGTGATGGAGCTTTCAAGTAGATAGTCTCTGTGGAACACACAGATTACTCCAGGATGGAGGAACTTTTTTTATGTGTTTATTATATACCAATCAATGTACAGTATGTTTTCACCTGTCTTTTTCCAGTTAATCTGGAAAACAATCATCTGAAGTAGTTATATGTTTACCCACTTTAAAAACGAGGAAACTTAGTTTAGAGGCTAAGTAGCTTGCCCAAGCTCACACAATTAGTAAATGGGGAAGGTGAGCCAAATCCAGTTCCTAACGTATTAAATCTCATGTTCTATCAGTGTCTTCATGCTACTGGAATTTGTAGGTCAGTGTTTCTTAAAGCTTGATCCTAAAATGCTTGTCAAAAATTTAGGTTCGTAGGCCCTGTCCCAGATGGGATAAATCTGGGTTTGGGGGCTGGACCAAGAACAGATGTTTTTAACTCCCCAGTTCTACACACTCAAGTTATACAGTTATACACACTCAGTTACACATAAGAACCACAGTTTTAGATTATTATATTGTACTATCATCTAACTAATCAACCAATACATTATTATAGTCTTTTTGTTTTGTTTTAATATGTGTGTGTGTGTGTGTGTGTGTGTGTGTGTGTGTGAGAGAGAGAGAGAGAGAGAGAGAGAGAATGAGCAGAGGAAGGGCAGGAAGAGAGAGAGGGAGACAGAAAATCCAAAGGAGGCAAAGAATCCAAAGCAGGCTCCACCCTGTCAGGGCAAGAGCTCAAACTCACAAACCCACAAAACGAACCATGAGATCATGCTCTGAGCCAAAGTCAGATGCTTAATCAACTGAGCCACCCAGTTGCCCCACATTATATTGGTCTTAACTCCCATCATTTATTCTCAAGGCCACCACAATCAAGTCTTCATCATACATTGTTTTTGAATGTTACCGGATAACTTCCCCTAGTTAAGGCAACTCATACCCTGAAGATGAAATAGGTAACAAATGAATGTCTAACTTTGAACATATTGTGATATTATAGGTAAAACTCACCTTTCTTACTGGTTATCATGGTTGGCAAAAACTTGAGAGCAAAACATATATAATAAAAGACAGTATTTGAAATTACCAAAGAAACTCAAGGCTTTTGATCTTCTTCAGCTAACAGTGATTAAAAAAAAAAGAAACAGATTTTGTGTCTGCCTTATAACTGATGCTTCTTATATATTAGTATTTTCTTCTACACTAATTCCCTAGACAAACCATCTGACCTATCTGTGAAATAATCTGCCATTAAGTGTGAAAATTAATGGTCATCCTTCACTTCTCCAGATCATATAAAATATTTTCGACTATACAGTGAGGTGCTTTGGCAAAGAAATAAGAAAATAGCTGGAGTACAAGTTTGTGTGGAGGGGGGCAAGAGTGAGAGAGAGAGAAAAAAGTTGAAAAGGGCCTTTCCTCCTTGTTTTTTGTATCTCAGAAACCATCTCCACCTCTTGTCTTCCCAACTAATTATTATTATAGGCATTGCATAATATAACTGATGTTTCAGTGCTCTGTACTTGCATCCAGGAGAAACTTGGTTAAAGTGAAGAAATAACCCTGGGGGAGAAGAAGGGGGGAAATGGTGGGGGAAAGAGAGAGAGGCAAACCATGAGAGACTCTTGAATGCTGAGAAACAAACTGAGGACTGATGGATGTTGGGGGGAGGGGGGGAGGGAGGGATGTGGGGGGGAGGGGGGAGGTGGGCATGAGCACTGGGTGTTATATGGAAACCAACTTGACCATAAACTATTTGTAAGAAAAAAATAATAATAAAAACATAAAGTGAAGAAATAAACAGAATGACGACTGGACATTAGAATAAGCATCTAGTTGACATGCAAACACAGACTGGTGGCCATCTACTCTGAAATTCATTCTCACCTTCCTGAGAATAAAATACCTGCACAATGGGGTGTCTGGGTGGCTCAGTTGATTAAGCATCTGACTTCGGCTCAGGTCATGATCTCACGGTTCGTGGGTTCGAGCCCCACGTCAGGATCTGTGCTGACAGCTCAGAGCCTGGAGCCTGTTTCAGATTCTCTGTCTCCCTCTCTCTCTCTACATCTCCCCCACTCGTGCTTTGTCTCTGTCTCAAAAATAAATAAACTATAAATTAAAAAAAAAAACCCACCAGCACTTTACTGCCCAGAATAAAGAATACAGTCCCAGCCTTTCTTGCAGCTAAGTATAGCCATTAAATTAAGCAATGGCTTTAGAAATACACTAGAGGAGCTTTGCAGCAGCTTCTGGTACTCTCCTTTGCCTTCCATCTTCTATATTCCCTCCTTCCTTACCTCCTCTCTCTCTTCCTTCCTCCCTTCCTCCATCCCTCCCTCCTTCCTTCCTTTGCTGGAACACAAGGATGATGACAGGATCAAGAACTTCAGTTTCTGGACATGAGATAAACTCAGAATGGCAAGAACAAAAGAGTTGGGCTCCTGGATGACCCTGGATTTACCACATCAGCCCGGGACTCATTACCTCCACATTAATTCCACTTGAAAGAAAAGTAAACTTTTAGTCCTGTTTAAGTCTCTGTAACTTTGGACTGGCCATCACCTGCAGTCAAATTCACATGCCAACCGACGCGGCTTCTGTTTGCCCAGGGACTGCAGACAGCAGGACTCTGGACTTGAATTTGTTTTGAGTAAGTAAAATGTAAAAAGATTCTGTATTGAGATCTTTGTTTAAAAACAACAAAAATTCTAGTTATCTTAACAGGATATTTAACGCATAGCCACAAGGCACTGCGACTCCATGGTTCTTCAGTGGAATTACCTTGAGGGCCACAGGGTGGTATAGGAGATTGCAGAAGAGGCTGTACACATTTATATGTGATTTAGACAACTTTTTATTACACAAAATGCAATATCTGAGTTGAGTCAATTTTAAGGTAAAAACCAGATCTCTGCTATTCCTATAGTTCCTATACCTGACCTTTTCTCTTCCATTCTAAATATCTTCCTAATTGTGATAACTTGATCAACACTGAAAGTTTGGGGGGGGGGGAATGTTTTTCTTTTCCTTTGTTTCTCTTCGACCTTTGTTTCAGGAGTACACAGCAAGGCAAGGGAAATGCCAGAATCTAGAGGAAGTTCTAGGGAACCTAAGGAAGAGAGGACACCTCCGAAATCCTTTCTGCATCTCAATTGTCATAAACCGGGTGGCGGTATGAAGAGGAGCGGTTTACATGTCCGCTTTTTCAGAGCAAGTCTCACATTGGCACCTTCCTCTGTTGTTGTTTTTCCTAAACTTTTCCAGCTCTTTCTTCTTATGTAAATATATAAGTCCTGCACCCCATTTCATGCTTTATTATTTCCAAATAGCAAATGCATTAGGCCCTTTGATTCATCTGTGGAGAATGCATTTTGAAGCAAAGCTTAATACCCTGAAATGGTTAGTTCATGGGGTTTTAATTTTAGGAATATCAGAAAAGCATTAATTCATAGTCTTCAAAAATTCAACAGATCTCCTCATGGAAAATCTCCCCCTCCCATCGTCCTTTGCTCAGAAGTATGCAGGAAACTTCATGCAAATCAAAGCCCTCATAAAACTTGTATGCTACCTGCTGGCTTCCTGGAGAGTCTGCTTGGAACAGTCTTGAAAACTAACTTCATAGGGGAAGCAATTCCTTGAAGTCTTATGGTGGTCAACCAAAAGAAAACTCACCATCTCTGGTCTTTCATAATGTTTTTTTATTAGAGACCCAGTTTTAGTCCCACGGCAAAAGGCAAGGCCCAAAGATCTTGATTTTATTTTCTGCACTGATCAGAGTACCCTGATTAGTTGGCCTTTTTGTAAAAATAGTATTGTTAGGTCCATATCGCAGGAATATTAACTCAGAATAGATGATGGCTCATAACAACTGCATAAAGCTAGTGGTAATTTTGTGACTATTAACAACCAACAGGTCATTTTTTCCTCTAGCTGCATAGCATGATTTTTTCTTTGCTTAGTTGTTTAGGTTGTGTGGTTTGTTTTTTTTTTTTTTTGGAGTAGGACTGGTATATAACATAATTTTGAGGTATACAACATTATAATACTGCCTCTGTATTCATTACAAAGTGATCACCTCCAGAAGTCTAGTTACTATACATCACCATATATTTAACCCCCTTTGCCCATTTTGTCCACCTTCTAACTCCCTTCCCTAATGGTAACCACCAATCTGTTCTTTTTGTCTATGAGTTTGCTTTTGTTTTGTTTCTTTGATTTTTTAGATTCCACATGAGTGAAATCATACTGTTTTTGTCTTTCTCCGTCTATTAATTTTACTTAATACCCCCAAGGTCCATCATGTTGTTGAAAATGGCACAATTTCACTCCTATTTTTAATGGTTGAGTAGTATTCCACTGGATATATACACCATATCTTCTATATAAGCATAATTTTAAGCAAATAATCCTACCATTAGTTTTATAGTAAAAAAAAAAAGTTAGAAAACAATTACTATAAAAAAAAGAGAAGAAATGCTACTGCTTCTTTGAATTTTCCTAATGTAAAACTAAATGAAATTGCACCTGAAAAAATCTTCCTAATAAAAATGGGAGTGGGGGCTATGAGGAAAGCTATCTTAATAAAGTGAAATATTGTATATTTTTTCATTTCTTTTTAAATGGCCTCTATATTAGTTTATTGTATCACTCAATGTAATGTCCCATCTGGCTATTAACTGTAGAAGCAGCGTTCCTTACATGCTTCCTGGGTTGTCTGGGGACAAGAGGAGCTATCTTAGAACTCATCCTAATGTTGGTTTAAGTAAGGAATAATTTAAAAATTCTATGTCATGGCCGCTGGTATTTCGTGCTCTGACCTTGAGCCCCATTTCTAGTAACTAGATTTCTACCTTGAGCAGGCATCTACCTTATCCCTTGAACTAAGTGGTGACTCCATGTTCTGCACTGTGGTCTTACCTTGATACCTACTTGATTCTCTCCAGTCACCTCTGGCTTTGGAGGGCTGTCCCTGAATTCCAGCCTGAACATGGAGGTCTAGCCACCTACTTCCAATTTGCCTCAGGCTTCTTCCTGAATCTCCACATAGTTCCTAGTGTAGGATTCTCTGTTGATATTTGAGAACACCCCATCTCTTACTGTATCACCTAATGTCGCTATATAACCATATACCACTTACTGATGTCTCTGGATATCCTCTTGCATCCAGCTCGGTTTCCTCCAAGAGGAAGCACAGCCCAAAAGACATGTCAATTTCCCAGGTCCTTCATGCCCTGCTTGGCCAGACTGTAAGCTACCCACTAACCTCCAGGCCTAACATTGATTCCTTAAGATTGTTTTTCCCAGATAGTTGCAAATGACATAGCAGATAAAGNGGGGGGGAGGGGGGAGATGGGCATGGAGGAGGGCACTTGTGGGGATGAGCACTGGGTGTTATATGGAAACCAACTTGACAATAAACTATATGGGAAAAAAATTTTAAAAATAAATAAAACAATTAAAAAAATATGTTTTTCCCATTTCTGTCAACCCGTGAATTCGGTTTTGAGTTCTATGAAATAAAAATAAAAAATTATTATCTTTACCTCCCCTCAATATTCAAGTATCTGATGCAAACACAAAACAAAACAAAAACAAATTCTCAACACTTATTTTAAAATTCTAGAATCCTAGAATCAAGGAAAGATTGTAATATATGATCTTCTAGCTTCCTACTCATTGCAGAAATCCTTGACAGCTGATCCTCAAACCTTTCCAGACAACCTGTCTCATTGCTATACATTTCTCCTTATATTGAACTGAAATCTATAGCACTAACCACTCTGTCTCATTCTAGAGAAACAAAGAGCATGTGAAACTCCAGAACCATTCATCATTCAATGAATATGGGTAGCAGGCATTGCACTATAGTTGCAAAAGAGGATCAGGGTGACAGAGGAGCGAACTAGAGACCAGAGGATCTAATCAACCAAAAGGGAAAGCTGAGATTCAAGAATGGCCAGGCAACTTGGGGTGAGATGGGAGACTAGGAGGAGAGATTATCTGAATCAGATGAAGCAGGGAGCAGATATCTGCCTCTTTCATTGTCTGAGGGGCCCAGTAATGATAGATATTTCTACACTAGAAGCCAGGCAATTCATAAAAAGTTATGTAGAGCTACTGGGTTTTTATAATGCCATTTCCATCCTCAAATTAGTTGAGTTGTTATTTTTTAACATTTCACAGGTGAAAGTAGTAGTTTCTAAAATGTAGATAAAAATTGGCAATTTTTAGAGTAAGAATCATCCAACCTACAATTTCTTCAGCTTCCAAGAAAAAGAACCAAAATCCAAAATAATAATAATTAGATCCAGATTCTAGTCCCAGATTCGGTCTGATCTTGAAAAAGCTATTTAACCTCTCTGAGCCTCAATATCTCCATCTGTAAAAAATTAAGACTTTAAATATGTCTTCCCACATCACAGACTTGTTGTAAAGTTATAAAAATAAAGCCACCATTCATCAACTCTGACTCTGATCTGAGCTAGACTGCAAGTTTTGGAATTAAGGTCCATTACTTCATAAATCCTCACAACAATCTTATAAGAACCACTATTTCTCTCCATTTTCCAGATGTGGAAACTGAGTCCTCAAAAATTTTAGCAATCTTCCACTGAAACTTTAATCCATACATATCTGACTCAAAAGTACTTTCTCTTAACTCAGGGCTAAACTGTGGGAACAGGTTAGCAACTAGAGAATATGCAAAGATATATTAATAAGAACTTTTGTCTTCCCTACAATATGCTTTATATCGTTGGGTTTATTACTTTCACTGCAAAAGATTAAAAAAACGCAAGACTACTGTAAAAGTTTTTTCAAACAATACAGAAGTACAGTGAGTAAAACCTTCATACACACACTCCCCAAACTGCCACCTCCATATTAACAATTTCCAGAACTTTTCCAGGTACTACATATATACATAGAGATGACACAGAAAGGATTACACCACACATATTATTCTAAGATTTGCCTTTTTTCATTAATCAATGGACCTCTTTTGATATATAGCTATATTTCCTTCTTATTAATGGCTGTGTAACTTTCCACATGTGGTGGTACCATATTTATTATCCTCATGTTGATAAACTCTTCGTATGTTTCCAATTTTCTGTCATTACAAGAAATATTAACATGAAACACCTTTATACATGTATACTTGAGCAAATGTGCAAAATATTTCTATAGGATTATTTTTAGTAGATTGTTGGGTCAGGTAGTTTATATATTTTTAATTTTGATGGGTATGGTATCAGTTCACATTCCACCACGGTATGAGTGTGCTCTTTATATCCTCAGCAACACTGCATAGGATTAGGCTTTTAAATTTCTGCTAGTTTATTAAGTAAAAAATAACTTGTTCTCATTTGCATTTCCCTGAATGCTAATGAAATTATGCATCTGTGTTTACTACTTAGTTGTATTTTATCTTCCAGGAATTAATTGCCTCTCTATGTCCTTTGTTCAGTTTTCCATTGGAATATTTTTCTTTTTCTTGTTGGATTTGTAGGAGACCTTTACATATTGTAGATATAACTCCTTTGAATACTGCATATATTGCAGATATTTTCTTCTGGCCTTCGCTTCTCTTTTAGTATTTTCTTAAATGGGCTTTTCTTTAGCTATAGAAAAGACTTTCATTTTGTAGTTAAACTGGTCATTTCTCTTCATTTATGACTTGGCAGTTTTGTGCTTTGCTTACAAATGTTTTCCCCTAGGGCACCTGGGTGGCTCAGTCAGTTAAGCATCCAACTTCGGCTCAGGTCATGAACTCATGGTTCATGGGTTCTATCCCTATGTGGGGCTCTGTGCTGAGAGCTCAGAGCCTGGAGCCTGCTTCAGATTCTGTGCCTGCCTCTCTCTATCTGTTCCTCCCCCATTCGCACTCAGTCTCTCTCTCAAAAGTAAAGATTTTTTAAAAATCAAATTTAAAGAAACATTTCTCCCTAATGTTAAAAAAATTCTCCTATATTTTTTTCTAGTATTTTTATGTTGTTATTTTGTTGGCATTGTTATATGTTTATCTGTTTGTTAAATTAAATTATTACTTTTTCTGGACTTTTTTGTAAACAGTAGGGATATAATCACATTTTTTTAAAATAGGCAACCAATTATCTCAACATATGAAGAGTTCATTTCTTCCACTGAATGTGGAAATGTGCTTTTATTATAACTACATCCTTGTGTATACATTGATCTTATGTTTATGTTCTATTCCACTGAATCCTTAGTCTATTCTTGAATTAAAACCCCTCTGCATATTGGCATATCTTGACTAGCANTTTCTGCATCTATTGACAGGATCATATGGTTTTTATCTTTTCTTTTATTGATGTGATGTATCACATTGATTGATTTGCAAATGTTGAACCAGCTCTGTAACCCAGGAATGAATCCCACTTGATCTTGGTGGATGACTCTTTTTATATGCTTTGACTAGCATATCTTCTATCTTTTGCTACTGATAAGGCAAGTCTCTAAACAGTTGTTCTCCTAAATTTTCTTCACTATCATAAAAAATGATGCCAAAGGGTTCATGTAATACTTACATGCCCATTATTCTTGTAACTTTATTAGATTCATGGGGAAAATCATGCTACTTTTAATGAAAACATCATTAGTGCATATCATACCAAGAAAAAGAAAAGACAATTTCAGTTTGAAGCTACTTAAAGTAGAAAATTCAACCACTAAACCTTTATACCAAAGCTATTATGTCCCTGATTGAGTGTTCTGAGAACCTCACTCCCCCAACAATTCCAATTTTTCCTTTTTTCCCCCCTAATAATATGGTCAAAAGATCAATGTGTCTCAAATCTTGTTTCCTTGGAAAAGAAATTTATCATAATTCCTAGTTTTCATAAGTGATAACACATTGACCATGTAACTTAGAGCATTCATTTTAATACACATTTTAAAATAATGACGTTATGGATATTTAAATAATTAGAACCAGAGTAGTCCAGGGATTTAAATTATGAGCCTTAGAATCAGTCCCCTGGACTCAATTGTTGATCACAGTAAGTTAACTTCTGTGGAGAGTCGATTTCCTCATCTATAATATAAAGGTTGAAATGCCTACTTTGCTGTTTGTAAGGGTTTGAAAAAATATGTGTAAAGCATTTAAATACCACAGCACTTAGTAGGTTTCCAGTAAATTGTGATTGTTATCACTGTTATTCTGTTGTATCTCTTGCACACACATAGCAGTTTCTCTTTTCAAAGTGCTTTTGTGGATCTTTTCTCTTTGTGTTCTTTTTACAGATGAAATATGGGCATAGAGCCGCTGAGAGGGAGGGCTGCTGGCAACGGCTGGCTGTGGCGTCAGGGAGCAAGGGCACTGAGAAGGCACTGCTCACGGCAGAAGCTCAAGGACTCCTTCCTCCCACACCCCCAATCAAGGCCTGAGAGGCAGAGCCTTTCTGAAAGCATTTGAGTGTAGAAATTTGAGGTTTTTATAAGATGATCCATTTAAAATAGATCACATTTAATCCCATTTAGGATCTGGTTTAGATGAGCTTTTCTATACAACCACTGTAAATGAAAAACACTCAAAATCCCAACTTCCTCACATTTGCACAAAACCAGTGGGAAAATACAGTTGAGTTTATATTTTGCATCATTTATTTGATCTTCATTTTAGGCCAATAAATTTATTGGCCTACATATTAAATATTACATATTAAAAATCCTCAGGGTATCTAACTTGCTTGCCTGTTAAATTAACCAAGCAATTGTGCTGTAACCTTTATTGGAGGTGCTATTTAGAAGGAAGGTTAACCAGCGGGGTGATGGTTTCAGTTCAAGCAATGAACAATTGTATTTTTTCAACACTGTAAAAAAAAAAAAAAAATTCACTTTCTATCCACCTGCTAAGAACGACTTGCCTGATATTTTCTTCTCACCTCTAGACCACTGAGCAATACACTTTGGCATATGTGCAGCGTAACACAGAATAACAAGGGCAATAAAGAAACCTCAGTTTGCTCACAAATGGGTCATTTGGGGACCAAGTCAGAGAACATATCTTTGTAGTGGGGAAGGGGGGAGAGGGTGCAAAAAACCCATTACGGACCTTATTTATTTGAAAGTAGTGTGTTAGCTTCTGGGACTCAGTGCCCAATATGGACCCTTTCAAGGCATAAGATTATATGAAAACTGACATCTGATGCAAAAGGCAGATTGAATAACATATTTTAGACATTTGCAATATAATATCTGAAATGTATTTGAATCTATATATCATTTTCCTTGTTAAGGGTAATGTGACAAAGATACAATTTTAAGCCAACTCTTAAATGGACAAAGCAATCACCATATTTAAATGAAAAACAAATGAACACTTTAAAAATTAGTAAAAAGGCCACTTGGTATATATATATATGACCATATATTTTTACATTTTGCATTTGCAAATAATGAAGCCTCACATGGATTGTCATAATTGTTACTGGCTTTTAATATTGGGCAAAGCACAAATACAAAATGTACTTGAAGCTCAGCTTTAAGTAGATTATGAACATTTAATATAGAATGTTATCATAATATTCAGAGCACCAAATTGCAGACTTCTGTCACCCATTTTCAAGCAGGCTTCTGAAGATCATAGTTAATTCTGCTGATTTATGGTAATGCTGCAGCATTATCGTCCACAGCATCAGAAACCACTAACAAGCTTAGTATAAGCTTGGGCTGAAATGGTTTGAGGTTTAAATTTCTGTAACGA